>NC_044036.1:32417124-32756499 GCF_901765095.1 Microcaecilia unicolor
TGCATGTGTACAAGAGTTTTGCAATAAACACAGCTATTGTGTGCATCTGCCAGGCAAACCTGGAAGTAAAGCAAACACCAGTGCCGATCTTCTGCACCTTTAAATATAAGCTTTTTACTTTTTTTATTTTGCCTGAAAAGCTCATATTCTTTCTGTCGGTACTGGTGCTTACAGGCTTGCATGGTCTTCCTTCTGCTTATGAAAGGAATAAAACCCAGCACATTTTAAACTGAAAATCATGAGAACTTTTCTCTTCAAACTGGTAGTACGTTTCCAGCAGTAAAGGCAGGGTTTGTTTGTCCGCTGATCTCTGAGCATTGAAAAGGAATAGCAAATCAACTCATTTACATCTGTTTGATTATATTTAAATGCCATGTGCGCTAATATCACAGATGAGCACATACGCTGGATGGTTTTGTGCATGAATCGCTCCTTGCTCAGGCATGAGGTTTTGATGATCTGGGCCTTGGAATACGAATAATGTATTTGGGGCTGAATCAAATTGAATATGAATGTTCTGTACAACCCTAGTCCCAAGCATACCCTAAATCTGTTAAAAGTGCTGGTCTTTGCTATTTCTGTCTGCCATAATTAGATTGTAAGCTCTATCGAGCAGGGACTGTCTCTCCATGTTCAAGTGTGAAGCGCTGCGTACGTCCGGTAGCGCTATAGAAAGGATAAGTAGTAGTAGTAGGTTTCTTTGAGGCCAATATTCAGCCTCTGTGTCTTCCCTTTCTGTCTTCCTCCCCCACCCTCCCCTCCACACATACTTCTCTCCTGTCTCCTGCCATACCCCTCCACTCTTTGAACCCTTTTAATGTGGTGATAATCTCTTTGGAAGATGCAAAGCCCTATCCCAGTATATCTAAACAAATGCCAGGCACCTCACTTACCTCCTCCACTCCTCACCCCAGTCTGGGCTCTGGACAATGCAGCTGTAATAGGTGAGAGATAAGAGCCTTTGAGGTATCCCAGATTAAAATAGTGTGTGAAATGTCCCAAAAGGGAATCTGGTAGAGTAACCCAATCTCTTCTCATTTTGCTCATCTTATCTTTGTTTACCTCTCCATGATGCTCAATTTACATATCCTCAAAACCCCACTACTACTATGTTTACTACAACTTGTAACATTCTCCTTCAAGACTTTGTAATTCTATTTACTATGTAAGCCGTATTGAACCTGCTATGTGTGGGGAAAACGCAGGGTACAAATGTAATTAATATTAATAATAATAATAACAACAACAGTGATTTATCCCTTCAAATAGTGCTAAGATTGCAGATCATCAGAGCTTCCTGCAGTCATCACACTGATATGCATATATCCATCTTAAATACTAAATAATAACATTATACACGATCCATAGAAAACCAAACTTTTATCGCATGACTGCTTAACCTCTCTACTAGTAATGATCAAGCATTACCACTTTAAACCTCATATCAAATAAGGTCTCTCTATAATCGATGACCTAATATCTCTTACAATTCAATTTTTTACTCAGGAACCTTCTTGCAATACCATAATTTATTCTTCTTCACCATGTATGTATGAACATGGTATAAATATACACCACGATCTGTTCCATATTTATTATGCTCCATGTATGTTACCATGTATGTATGCACCATGTATGTTACCATCTATTTATGCATCTTAATGCAATACCATTTGTAATTCTGTTACCCGGAAATGGCAACCGCCATTACGGCAAATGTAAGCCACATTGAGCCTGCAAATCGATGGGAAAATGTGGGATACAAATGCTACAAATAAATAAAATAAATAAATAAATAAATAAATAACAGTATAGACCGATGAAGTGTAAGGTCAGAAAAGCAGGTTATTGAAAAACAATATTTAAAAGATTCTTCCCATTTCAGTAACTGACTGATCTTGTTCACATAACATTTTAGATCATCCAAAGCCTGATCAAATCCCAAGAAACCAGTATCAAAACATAAATATTTATTTCTGTAGAAGGATTGCAAGTGTTCTACAAAATTCTTAAAGCTTCTGCTGGTTATATTTTATTTATTATTTGCTTTCCCACCCTTCCAACAGAGGGGGCGCTCCAAACCTCTTTCATGTGGGATTATGGGGAAGGTGAGGAGAGAGCTGTAACACAGGTGTAGGTGCCACAATGGGGCATGAACTTAGGGGTATATTCTATAAGTAGCACCTAAAAATCGGTGCCAACGTTTTAACGTGCTTAGCGTGATTTTATAAAGAGTATCCAGCTTATTTTCGAAAGAGATCGCCGGCTATCTTCTGACATAAATTGGGAGATGGCCGGCAATCTCCTGAAGTCGGCCAAATCGGTATAATCGAAAGCCGATTTTGGCTGGCTCCAACTGCTTTCCGTTGCTGGGCCGGCGAAACTTTAAGGTGGGTATCGGCACGGTAGTGAAGGCGGGATGGGGGCGTGCATTGAGATGGCCGGCTTCACCCGATAATGTTGCCCTGGAGATAATTTGGTCCACTTTATTTGGTCCCTTTTTTTCAGGTTCAAGTCCCACAAAAGTGCCCCAACCAACCAGATGACCACCGGAGGGAATCGGGGATCACCTCCCCTGACTCCCCCAGTGGTCACTAACCCGCTCCCACCCTCAAAAAAAACAACTTTAAAAACTATTTTGCCAGCCTCAAATGTCAAACTCAGGTCCATGACAGCAGTATACAGGTCCCTGGAGCAGATTTAGTGTGTGCAGTGGACTTCAGGCAGGCCCATCACCCCCCTACCTGTTACACTTGTGGTGGAAAATAGGAGCCCTTCAAAACCCACCCGAAACCCACTGTACCCACATGTAGGTGCCCCCCTTCACCCCTTAGGGCTATGGTAGTGTTGTATAGTTGTGGGGACTGGGTTTTGGGGGGGGGGGTTGGGGGGGCTCAGCACCCAAGGTAAGGGAGCTACGCACCTGGGAGCTATTTTAATTTTTTTTTTTTTTTACTTTTTAGAAGTGCCCCCTAGGGTGCCCGGTTGGTGTCCTGGCATGTGAGGGTGACCAGTGCACTACAAATCCTGGCCCCTCCCACGACCAAATGCCTTGGGTTTGGCTGGGTTTGAGATGGCCGGCTCCGCTTTCTATTATGGGCAAAAATCGATGCCGGCCATCTCAAACCCGGCCATCTCTGACACTTTGCCGGCCCCAACCGTATTATCGAAAAAAAGATGGCTAGCCCTCTTTTTTCGAAAATACAGTTAGCGCCGCCCCTTCACGGCGCCGTCCTTGGAGATGGCCAGCCATGGAGATGGCCAGTGCCGTTCGAAAATGCCCCTCCAATGGTGCATGAAGCCCAGCATCCTGTCTCCGACAGCGGCCAATCCAGGCTTCAAGAACCCGGCAAAACCCATATATATATATATATATATATATATATATATATATACAGTGGGGGAAATAAGTATTTGATCCCTTGCTGATTTTGTAAGTTTGCCCACTGACAAAGACATGAGCAGCCCATAATTGAAGGGTAGGTTATTGGTAACAGTGAGAGATAGCACATCACAAATTAAATCCGGAAAATCACATTGTGGAAAGTATATAAATTTATTTGCATTCTGCAGAGGGAAATAAGTATTTAATCCCTCTGGCAAACAAGACCTAATACTTGGTGGCAAAACCCTTGTTGGCAAGCACAGCGGTCAGACGTCTTCTGTAGTTGATGATGAGGTTTGCACACATGTCAGGAGGAATTTTGGTCCACTCCTCTTTGCAGATCATCTCTAAATCATTAAGAGTTCTGGGCTGTCGCTTGGCAACTCGCAGCTTCAGCTCCCTCCATAAGTTTTCAATGGGATTAAGGTCTGGTGACTGGCTAGGCCACTCCATGACCCTAATGTGCTTCTTCCTGAGCCACTCCTTTGTTGCCTTGGCTGTATGTTTTGGGTCATTGTCGTGCTGGAAGACCCAGCCACGACCCATTTTTAAGGCCCTGGCGGAGGGAAGGAGGTTGTCACTCAGAATTGTACGGTACATGGCCCCATCCATTCTCCCATTGATGCGGTGAAGTAGTCCTGTGCCCTTAGCAGAGAAACACCCCCAAAACATAACATTTCCACCTCCATGCTTGACAGTGGGGACGGTGTTCTTTGGGTCATAGGCAGCATTTCTCTTCCTCCAAACACGGCGAGTTGAGTTCATGCCAAAGAGCTCAATTTTTGTCTCATCTGACCACAGCACCTTCTCCCAATCACTCTCGGCATCATCCAGGTGTTCACTGGCAAACTTCAGACGGGCCGTCACATGTGCCTTCCGGAGCAGGGGGACCTTGCGGGCACTGCAGGATTGCAATCCGTTATGTCGTCATGTGTTACCAATGGTTTTCGTGGTGACAGTGGTCCCAGCTGCCTTGAGATCATTGACAAGTTCCCCCCTTGTAGTTGTAGGCTGATTTCTAACCTTCCTCATGATCAAGGATACCCCACGAGGTGAGATTTTGCGTGGAGCCCCAGATCTTTGTCGATTGACAGTCATTTTGTACTTCTTCCATTTTCTTACTATGGCACCAACAGTTGTCTCCTTCTCGCCCAGCGTCTTACTGATGGTTTTGTAGCCCATTCCAGCCTTGTGCAGGTGTATGATCTTGTCCCTGACATCCTTAGACAGCTCCTTGCTCTTGGCCATTTTGTAGAGGTTAGAGTCTGACTGATTCACTGAGTCTGTGGACAGGTGTCTTTCATACAGGTGACCATTGCCGACAGCTGTCTGTCATGCAGGTAACGAGTTGATTTGGAGCATCTACCTGGTCTGTAGGGGTCAGATCTCTTACTGGTTGGTGGGGGATCAAATACTTATTTCCCTCTGCAGAATGCAAATAAATTCATATACTTTCCACAATGTGATTTTCCGGATTTAATTTGTGATGTGCTATCTCTCACTGTTACCAATAACCTACCCTTCAATTATGGGCTGCTCATGTCTTTGTCAGTGGGCAAACTTACAAAATCAGCAAGGGATCAAATACTTATTTCCCCCACTGTATATATATATATATATATATATTTTTTTTTAATAATGTTCAATGGACTTTTCCCTCAGGAACCTGTCTAAACCCCCTTTAAACTCTGTAAGGCCAGCTGCTGTCACTACATTTTCCGGCAATGAGTTCCAGGGGTTCTGATCATAGGGTGGTAGCAAACACAGGCGCTAGTATGGTGCTAACAGCGTCTAGCATCTGCATTTGCTTCTGATTATCGGCCCACAGGTGCGTTTGGAAGAGATTTGTCACTGTGTTTTTGTTGTTGCTGGCCCCTGTTTGTAGAATTCTTTACCTTTGGCCATGCACCAACTTGCATCTATATCCCAGTTCAAGTAGCCGTTAAAAACCTGGTTGTTTTGTAAGGTGTTTTGGTTGATGGGTGGGTTTTGAGGTTTTCTGAATCTTTGCAGCTTGTGTGTTTTTTGTACTGTTTGTGCATTTTATGAGTGCATTATTGTACCTCACCTTGATGGTAGATAGGTGGATTATAAATGTATTAAATAAATAAATTCTTCATTTAGGGATCAATAGTCCTAGCAATTTAAGCAGCCAGAAATGGCTCTTGATCGGTTAAATCACTTGTTTGGGGTTCTGATATTCAGTGGCACTGAATATCACCACAGACCACAAATTTAGAAGCCTATTTTGTGGGTGGGTCCAGGGGGCGTGGTCAGCAGTTATGCAGTTAAATACTGATATTCAGCACTTGACTGTCTAAGTTTAGCAGTTAAGTTGTACAGCATAAAAGTCAGTCCTATCTTCTCACGGAGTCGCTTATGCTCTGAATCGCTCAACATTGCATTTAATTGCATAAGAGACAGCCAGCTGTATAAATCCAAAAAAATCAATGAAAATGCCTGGAAATGACCCAGCATTGAATATCTTTGAATAACTCCAGCAGTGGTTAAAAAAAAAAACAACCTGAATATTGACCCATAATAGTCCTCTACTTGCTGGATATGAATCTACTTTATTCAAATTCAGTCCAAGGTATTGGGAAAGATCCAGAAGGGCAACAGTGTCTGTTTGGAAATAAAAGACAAACAAACAACATATTAAATGTGTCAGAGATTGTGGTTAATGTAGAAACAGAGAAAATGACTGAAAGTGGTCTTCTAAAAGCTGGAAGAATTGTCAGGTACTTAGCATCCTTGTTTTAATTGAAAAAACGAAAATGCAAAATTATTTATTTACCCCCAGATTCTATAAAGTTAGGTGCCCACATTTCAGACTAGTGTGAAAATTCGGGTGCATGTTATACCGTAGTTCCACCTGATATTCAAAGCTGCTTAACCAAGTACCCAAATAGATACCTAGGTCCCCAAGCATCTGCTTGATTGATCCCAACAACAAAACTTGAGCTATATGGTAATCACAGAAGCAAAAATATTCACGTATGATCTGAGTGCATCACCAGGGATTAGCTTTCCCTCATTGTTTCTGAGGAAGATATATTCACACTAAGTGGAAATTACATTCTGTGGAGCATGAGAGGACTGTTCCTAGGGTAGGTTGTGAATTTGGAATTTTTTTCAAGAGAGATATTGCCACCAAAAGATCACTCTAATTATGTTTCTTCTCTTAGTATGTGCCTGCGTCCTCCTTCCTAGAGTCCCTTAACAGACACCCTAATACATTTCATCTTTACCTTTAAGTTTCTGCATTTGTCTTTCAAAGTCCTATATCTGTCTTCTGAACCTTACATTTCAACACACTTTTCTCAACATATCTCTTCACCTATCTTGTGCTCATTATAACACCTATAAATCTTTGGGGTCCTTTTACCAAATGGCAGTAAGGGTGGTCTTTGTGTGTGGGATTCATGTGCCAAAGACACCTTTTACCACCACGGGTAAGAGGCAGTAAATGGTCATGTGGTACTTTAAAAATTGCTGTGTGGCCATCTACTGCTGGAGCCTTTATCACCTGCTATTTAGGAAGTGATCAGGGCTAGGCAGTAATTGGAGCAGAACCCACTTCCCGCCCACTGGCATGCGAAACTAAAAAATATTTTCCTGGGAAAGCCTGGCGGTAGAGCTGATTTGCTGCACGTAATCCTGGCAGTAGCCCTATCACCTCATCATAAAAGCATCCTTTTGTCTTGTCTACCATGTTACTCTGTGTTAACCTTCTAGATGACATAGATTTAAAAGGCTTTCCAATTATATAGGATGAGGTACATGGGAGTAAGTAAGGAACTGACAAAAAAAGGGAACAAAATTGGTTGCAATTAATGAATCATATTTCATTTGAACTAAATGGGCAAGCAGGATGTCAGGGACACCTGTACTTTAATCTCTTGGGAATGAGTTTAGAGGACCAAGAAACAACATTTAAAGTTGAAGGGAGGTGGAGTATTAACTTGATTTTTCAACTATCCAAATGAACCATAGAGGAATTGTTTACCAGGAAAAATATATAGGCAAGGAGATGTGTAAACATTTTATGATACCTTGTTTCAAGGGTGTGTACATTTTTTGTTTTACAATTTTCATCTTACACTCAAGATAAAAAAGCATAAATGCCAAGGAAATAGCAGGACTCAAAATGCGTCAATGCCCAATTTAGAAATTTAATTTTTAAATGGAAGGAAATAATACACTCTATTCAATGTTTTTCATGTTGTCTTTGATTTGTTATAAATTTTATTTATTTGAAATGAAAAAAAAAAAATAACAAAGGGATCCTTTTACTAAGATGCACTACCCCCCCCCCACCCCCATTTATAGTGATGTCAATACAGCCCATTCAAAGATTTAGTGTGCGCTAATGATTATTGCATACTAAATGATAAGATGTCCATTATATTCCTTGCGTGAATCTCTTCGTTAAGGCGGTTTCAATAAATATATTGTAAACGGGCCCGCTGCTCCAGTATGGGGGAGGAAGCTGCCTCCCCTGAATAGCCAGAACTTCACAAAACTGCCACCAGGAAATACTTCAAAAACATTCCTTTATTTTTCAGATTCATAAACAAAACTTCACTCCAGAGTAGAGACTTGCTTCTCAGGCAGGGCTGTTCTGCCTTGCTTAGTACATCAACCAATTACACAAAGACTTTGCCCCCCTTCCCGGAGGGGAATGCATTAGTCCTTTGGAAATCCCTGCTTTTGTGGTCTCAGTCAGTAGCAAACAAATAGTACTTGTCCCATAAGCAGTATTTCCCCTCAAGACAGTGTTAATCACCAAGCAGCCTTTACTTTCAGGAGGTTCAATACTTTTGGGACTTCCTTCCACCCAAGGTATTTCAGCCTGCTTCAGTTCTTTAAGGACCTGTCTTGCCCAAGGATTTTCAGCCTGCACTGCTCCTCTCCTCCTGAACAGAACCCCTCTTCCCACCAGGCAGCCCTCCTTCATAAACAAGCCTTCCAACTTCAGAGGTTCTCACAATAATCAGGTTTCAAAACAGGTTAGTAATTCCCCCACCATTCAGGGTTTCCCCAAAAGAAAACCAGGCTTCTCTACTTAAGCAGGGTTTAAACCAAAATAAATTCCCAAAACCATGTATGTTTCCAAACCTTCAGGGGCTGCCTTCCTCAGCTCTCAAGCTCTCATTCCATTCTGCTTTCTTCCCCTGCTCAGGCTGATTAATTCCCTCTTCCATCCAATCCTCCTCCTGCGTCTCAGCCCACCCCTCCCTATTACAGGTGGGCAGCATGATATACAGATTGCTGGTCCCGGGAACTGCCTCCTTCATTCACCCTCCCTTTTGTGGTCAGAGACGGTATATGGCCAGCTTGCCTATCCCCTGGGATCTCACTACTAGGACTGGAAATGCATTCTGGGATATGTAGTTCATGGTTCTGCTGCTTCACTCTATACATCGGGGATGTAGTCTTGTCACAATATAAACATTTTAAACCATTACATTAAGCTGTAATTTAACCTATAACTTGCTGTCTATAGTAAAGAGAGTAACCTTTTGGAACCTTCTTAGGCTTCAACATGGCTAACTGAGGCACTTTATAAGGTTTTTCTTCTCAATTCTAGATTGGGGTGACCATTGTTAGCATGTGATTCTATACATGACACTCAAAAATTGGTGCCAACTTTACCTGCTCATCAAAGATGTGGCTATAAATATATTGAATAATGAGTGACGGAATATCAATAATTGAGTGTTTATAACCAATTCACACAGATCTGAAAAATGGGCATGGTCAGGAGTGTGTCAGGGGCATTCCTTAGATTTACATGTGTGTATTGCTATGGATTTACAGCCTGTCTCATTGACACAGACTACTCAATAATTACCGTGGATTCTTTTAGATTCATATTAGATAAATGAAACCTTTATTAGAGGTGCTAAATTCTACAATGATTAAGGTATATACAATGATTAGCTATATAAACAATCATTACATCACTGGTCTGTACATCTAAGCAATGCTAAGAGTTCTTAGACCAGGAAAAGAAACAATAATATATTATATACATACAGCATTACTGGTCCTTACATCATCCAGGCTCTTAACATCAGCTGGGGGGGGGGGGGCCCAGTTCACAGCGAGAGCCAGGAGCTTCTAGGGCCAGGAACAGATCCTCTGCATAGTGCATCCACTCACAGATGAGACCCCACTCTGCTGTAACAAGCCCCCCTTTTTATTAGGCTCAGAGCTCATGTTCAGAGCTAAGGAAAATTACACAATGCTTCTCTATTTAGGTAAACAATCCATACTGTGGGAATGTGGTCACATGTTTTCCAAGTCCAGGTGGCCAAGCTGAACTCCGAAAACAAGAACCATCCTCCCCTTTGCATACCAAATTAATTCTTATCTTCCAACTTGATTTTGTATTTACAGGGAAAGTTACTTTCGGTCAAAGACAGAAGATTTCAGAGTTCATTATCGATCAAGCAGGGTTGAAAAGCAATCTTTTACATCTTCCATTAAAATGTGGAATTATAGAATTTGTCTTTAGCATATCTATTTTAGGCACCAGCACTTACACCTGGTTTCAGCAGATATCCCTGTATAAAGAACTTAGAATTTAAGGGGGTACTTCCCTACACCCCTTCCCGTGCACTCTGTTCCATGGATAAATCCTTCTTATCTGTTCCCTTCTCCACTACTGCCAACTCCAGACTTCGCTCCTTCTGTCTCGCTGCACCCTACGCCTAGAATAGACTTCCTGAGCCCCTACGTCTTGCCCCATCCTTGACCATCTTTAAATCTAGATTGAAAGCCCACCTCTTTGTCATTGCTTTTGACTTGTAACCACTTGTAACCACTCGCCTCCACCTACCCTCCTCTCCTCTTTCCTCTACACATTAATTGATTTGCTTGCTTTATTTTTTGTCTATTAGATTGTAAGCTCTTTGAGCAGGGACTGTCTTTCTCTATGTTTGTGCAGTGCTGCGTACGCTTTGTAACGCTATAGAAATGCTAAATAGTAGTAGTAGTAGTAGGTGGTAGGAGACACTGTAAATCTAATAAGATCACAAAGATTGTCAGTGACAGAGAGGGGATTTGAACCCTGGTTTTTCTTTCTATTGATCTAACCTCATCCATATCCTCACATTTTAGGTACTATTTTGAATTACATTGTCATTTTTAATCGATATTACCATATCATCAAGCAGATCAATCCATAGACTGGTGGGTTGTGTCCATCTACCAGCAGGTGGAGATAGAGAGCAATCTTTTGCCTCTCTATATGTGGTCATGTGCTGAGGAGTTCCTGGTAGCACATGACCACATATAGAGAGGCAAAAGATTGCTCTCTATCTCCACCTGCTGGTAGATGGACACAACCCACCAGTCTATGGATTGATCTACTATGATTAATGGAAAGAAAATTATCAGGTATGATACATAATTTTACCTTCTCATGCCTTCATGATATTTTATATACTTCTGCATTTTTAGTATTTATAACAATGTTCTTGTTATCCACTTTGAGTGAATTTCTGAAAGATGAAGTATAAATATGCTTCTGAGATAATTCATGGTTCGATAGTAACATGTTTGTATTAACCCTAAGTGCTTTTCTTTTTTTTTTTTTTTTTTTTTTTTTTTAAATCTTTATTTTATCAAACATATATTTATGAGTGATAATGAGTGGGAAAGCGCGGGGTACAAATGTAACTAAAATAAAATAAAAAATAATGTACAAATTGAATTAAATTCCATCAATATTAGAAATAAATTCTACAGGAAATAATAATTTACTAACGACCCCTATAATCATGAAAACGATCCAAGAAAAAAATAGAAAAAGAATTCTTGCTTAAAACAAGTAGTTTCAAATTATATTAAATTCAAATAAGTAGCTACTATCCCAATTGGGTTACTCAAGTCTGCATACAGCATTGCAAAAGTGACTAGACTTGTATTGACCTCTTCTCTGCTTTTTAGAAAATCTTCTAGTTGTTTTGGGTCAAAGAATTGATCCAGATCACAAATACCTGGCAAGATCCCAAAAAAAGTACAAGGAGGAGTGGCCTAGTGGTTAGGGTGGTGGACTTTGGTCCTGAGGAACTGAGTTCGATTCCCACTTCAGGCACAGGCAGCTCCTTGTGACTCTGGGCAAGTCACTTAACCCTCCATTGCCCCATGTAAGCTGCATTGAGCCTGCCATGAGTGGGAAAGTGCGGGGTACAAATGTAACAAAAATAAATATTGCTTGGACTGCAAGATTACTCTACACACACATGGATACCTCAAAAGAAAATTTGCCCCAATTGCCAAAGCTCTTGTGCGCAATAGCAAAAACATCTTGCGTCTCTTTTGGGTTTCCCTGGATAAATCCGGGAACACTCTCACCTTTGAACCCAAATGTAATGAGTCCAGATTGCTAAATGAAAGCCTAAGTACTGCGTCTCTGTCCATTTCCAGCGCAAAGGTTACAAGCAATGTAGTTCTTTGTGTTATCACCTCAAGAGACGACTCTAGGAATGTTGTTAAACCCATTGCTCCCTGTTCTGAAATTTTTTCTGATGTCTTAGCACCAGTCTGTAAATAATATGCCCTAGTTATTGGGGGCAATGAGCTTTCAGGCATTCCCAGAGTTTCCATTAAATACTTTTTAACCATTTGCGTTGGGACAATCAATGGTGACCTCGGAAAATTTACAAAAACGCAAAGTTAGTCTCTTAGATTGATTTTCCAAGTATTCCAGGCATCTTAGGGTAAAATTCTTGTCTTTTAGTAAAGTTTGTTCCACAAGTTTAATTTTTCCAACTTTCTCAGACAGTCTTTTAACTTCGGACGCTTGGCTTTCACCAGATTTTAACTGAATCAGCGCAGTCTCTGACAAAACTTTAATTGTCCCCATATTTTTTAAAATTACTGTTTGCAATGCAGATGGGGTCTTAGAAGTGAAGTCCCAAAGTGACTCTAAAGTCACTATGGCTGGTTTAATTACCTCTCCCATTATACAGTCTGGTAGGGGGACTTTTGAAACTTGCTCCAATATACTCACTGCCCTAGAAGACACGACAGGAGAAGTTGTTTTTTCAGGTTCCAAGTTTTCAGCTCCAGATGTCTTCTCCAGCAAACTCCCTTCCTGCTCAATCGGGACTCTTGCCACGTTGTCAGGGCTTGCTTGGAGATTCTCCCTTCCAGGTTGTGGGGGCGTCGCATGCACAACAGGGCTAAGGGAAGCCCCGTCTATGCTGCTGTCCTGCTCCAGAGAGCAGGCTCCCGCAGTCGGAGTAGACGCCATCTCGGGACCGGGAAGCACTGCGAAGCGGTCCAGCGTCGTCTGCTGGAGATGGGGCACTCCAGTTGGGACGGAGGGAACAGCCCGAACCTTGCCCCTACGCTTGCCCATCTTCCGACGGGTAAGGAACTCACAGTGGCGTTTGCGTGGGCCGGATCGAAAGTGTGTCCGTTGACGCTACTCAATCCGTCGCCATCTTGGATCCCCCTAATTGCTTTTCAACCCTTGTACATGCATATTTCTGCAAATTCTTCTTCTTTTTGTTTTTTTCACCTCTTTGTTTTGGAGACTGTATATCATGGTAGGCATGATCACAGCATAGAACAAGGCAAAGAGTCTCTCCCTTTCTGCCGAATAACCAGATCGAGGCTTTAAATAAGTCAGAAGGGCCGTTCCATTGAAGAGTGTTACTGAGGTGAAGTGAGCTGTACAGGTAGAGAAAGCTTTCTCTCTGCCCTCAGAAGAGCTGATCTTCCTGATGGAGGACAGGATATAAATATAAGAGATAACAATTAACAAAAAGGGAAGGAGGACAAGTAGGACTCCAGATAGTAGGGTCACTTGACCATTGATGAACGTATCTATGCATGCTAAACGCAAAACTGGTTGGATGTCACAAAAGAAATGATTTATTACATTTGTCCATAGACGGTCGGTAGCCCAACTGTTTGGGGAGGCTAAAGGGGGCGGAGCTTACCTCCATACGCTCCGTGGCAGCGACGTCAATGAAGAAAAAGACTACAGGCTCGCCGCCAGCTTCTCCCTTCTCTCTGCACACAGTGTCCCGTGATGCATTTCCTGTTTCCGCGAGAGCAGAGAGAAGGGAGAAGCTGGCGGCGAGCCTGTAGTCTTTTTCTTCATTGACGTCGCTGCCACGGAAATAAAAGATGAAAATACGCGGGGCGGGAGGGTGGGCTGCACCACAAGCGGAAGTCAACGATTGGGCTGGGGAGGCTTAGCCTCCCCAAGCCTCTTATACGGGGCGCCTATGCATTTGTCCTACATAAGGGTACAGTGAATATGAAACTTGTTCAACCTGCAGAAAATACCATCCCTGTAACCCACAGTACCCCAGCTAGCGTAACATACTTTTCTTTGGTCATTACCATTGTATAATGCAAGGGATTGCATATCGCCACATATCGATCATAAGCCATAGCAGCAAGAAACAAACACTCATTGACGCCAAAAAATATAAAGAAATACATCTGCGTGGCACATCCTAGGATGGAAATACTCCTGTTTTCAGTTAGCAGGTTCACCATTATCTTGGGGACAGTGATAGAGATGAAGCAGATCTCTACAACAGACAGGTTCCTGAGGAAGAAGTTCATGGGGGTGTGGAGGCCAGGGTCAACTGTAAGTATCACAAAGATGATCATGTTTCCCAGCAGGGTGAGGGTATAGAGAATCAAAAAACAGAGAGAACAGGAAATGTTGCAATGGCAGAGACAAGTCTGAAAATCCCAGCAAAATCAACTCGGTCACAAGGGTTTGATTTTCTTGTGTCATTTGTTTGCTCTGTTTCATCTGAAGAGGAAATATTGAAAAGATTTCAATATAAATTATATTTAGAACCTGGCACAATTACTTATTGGATAGAAAACCATGAAAAAAATTAATATTTACATATAACTGCTTCATATTTTTCACTGCAAAATTTCAAAACATATCACAAGAACACAACGTCTATCTAAAATCAGCAACAAAAATGAGACATGAAAGAAAATGAAACATGAAGAATGACCCACAAGAAAAAAAGGAGGCGATTATGCCTTTATATAAGTTTCTGGTGAGATCTCATTTGGAGTACTGCACCTTCAAAAAGATATAAACAGGTTGAAGTTGGTCCAGAAGGCAGCTACTAAAATGGTCATTGGTTTTCATCATAAAGCATAAAGAGACAAACTTAAATGCCACACTGGGAAAAGACCAAGGGTCCATCGAGCCCAGCATCCTGTCCACGACAGCGGCCAATCCAGGCCAAGGGCACCTGGCGAGCTTCCCAAACGTACAAACATTCTATACATGTTATTCCTGGAATTGTGGACCTTTCCCAAGTCCATTTAGTAGTGGTTTATGGACTTGTCCTTTAGGAAACCGTCTAACCCCTTTTTAAACTCTGCCAAGCTAACCGCCTTCACCACGTTCTCCGGCAGTGAATTCCAGAGTTTAATTATGCGTTGGGTGAAGAAACATTTTCTCCGATTTGTTTTAAATTTACTACACTGTAGTTTCATCGCATGCCCCCTAGTTCTAGTATTTTTGGAAAGCGTGAACAGACGCTTCACATCCACCTGTTCCACTCCACTCATTATTTTATATACCTCTATCATGTCTCCCCTCAGACGTCTCTCTTCCAAGCTGAAAAGCCCTAGCCTCCTTAGTCTTTTTTCATAGGGAAGTCGTCCCATCCCCGCTATCATTTTTGTCGCCCTTCGCTGTACCTTTTCCAATTCTACTATATCTTTCTTCAGATGCGGTGACCAGAATTGAACACAATACTCAAGGTGCGGTCGCACCATGGAGCGATACAATGGCATTATAACATCCTCACACCTGTTTTCCATACCTTTCCTAATAATACCCAACATTCTATTCGCTTTCCGAGCCGCAGCAGCACACTGAGCAGAAGGTTTCAGTGTATTATCGACGACGACACCCAGATCCCTTTCTTGGTCCGTAACTCCTAAAGTGGAACCTCGCATGACGTAGCTATAATTTGGGTTCTTTTTTCCCACATGCATCACCCTGCACTTGCTCACATTAAACGTCATCTGCCATTTAGCCGCCCAGTCTCCCAGTCTCGTAAGGTCCTTCTGTAAATTTTCACAATACTGTCATGAGCTAACGACTTTGAATAACTTAGGAGGGTCTTTTACTAAGCCACAGTAGCATTTTTAGCTTGTGGTAGAAATCAGGTGGCAGTAAACGCTGAGACGCCCATATGGGCATCTCAGCATTTACTGCCAACTGATTTCTACCATGAGCTAAAAATGCTACCGCAGCTTAGTAAAAGACCCTCCTAAGTGACTTGTCTGGGGTCACAAGGGGCTGCAGTTAGAAGCAAACCTGGTTCTTCTGGTTCTCAGCACATTGCACTAAGCATTAGGCTACTGAACTCTACAAATAAGTTATACTATTTTGAAAGAGTGCGCACTCTTAACAACATTGCCCTCGAAATGAAAACGAAGGCTAACCCAAATAAAATAAAATGAACAATGCTGTAAATGACATAGGAAATGAACTGAAATGTAAATTTGGGGGCCATTCATCTCTAGTAAATATCCACAACCACACTTTAGCCATAGTTTTTGTAGCTTTTGTGCTAGTATTTTATAAAAACACAAAAGGGCTATCTGTCTTCATAAGACAGGTCCAAAATAGATGCCTTCTTGCACTTGCAAACCCAGATAACCTGTAATAATATTACACTCTTTGTGGTTCAGCATTACATAAAGTAGAGCAGAGGAGTAGCCTGATGGTTAGAGCAGTAGGCAGGGAACTAGAAAGCCCAAGTTCATATCCCACAGGCTGTACTAAGACACAAACCAGGACTGGAAAGAACAAGCAGGACTGGAGCAGACTAGTAGTGCAATAAGCACACAGGCATAAACAGGCCAGAAATGCACAGAGCACACAGACTGTACTAAGAAACAGCACTTGACTAGGCAGGGAATACAGGGACAGAACCAAGTAAAGCCAGAAGAGAAAACACTGAAATGGGCCGCAAGGCCGAACTGGAACCTGTGCAAACAGAGCCCTCTCATACGGGCCGCAAGGCTGAACTGGAACCCAAACACAACAGCAGAAGGCAGAAGAGTCTAGGCAGAGCTCTAGGCAAGGCAGACTAGGCAGAACTCAAGGCAAGGCAGACCTCAAAGCTGGGCCATATGGCCATACAAACAAACAACAGATCAAACAGGCAATAACCAAAAGAGAAGTGCTAACATTAGCACACAGACAAGATGAACAACTAAGGCAGAAGTGCTAACCCATGCACAGAGACAAACAGAACTCAGTCAGAAGTGCTAAAGTGCTAACCCTAGCACACAAACAGAAGAACTAAAGCAGAAGTGCCACACAGGCACACTATCTAGGAAAATGCTACACAAGCACACTGACTACGATACAGGGCAGAGCTAAGTGCTGCACAAGCACACGGACAAACCTGTAGACCTTTGGCTATGCAAAGGCCCTGAATGAATGTCCTCACCTTCCTTATGAGGGCCTTCACTGATGATGTCACTACTGCAGAAAAGAGACTAGAAACACACTGAACACCAGAGTTAGGCTTGGAACACAAAGGAAGTGGTAGCAGAGGCAGCAATGCAAAGAAAGGAACAGACTGGAGCCCCCTCTGAAGCTGACCACTGGAAGACAAGGTGAGACTGAAAGTGGACTCACGACCACGGTCATGACAGCTCCCCACCTCATGGCCATGTGGTAAGAGTTATCTTACCGCATGGCCATATGTGTCTGGGGGCTTTTTTTACCCTCTGTGCTAAAAAGGACCCTGGTGTGTGGGAAAAACGACCCCCCCACTAGCGCAGGGCTCTTTTTCCCACAGCTTGGAAAAAGGACCCCTGAGTGCTCTCCAGGATTCAACCCTGACTCAAGGACACATCTGGATCTGGATTGCATAAAGAAATAAGACAAAACAAGAGGTGCTATGTATTTAGAAATATAGAAACATAATAGCAGATAAAGGCCCATCAAGTCTGCCCAACCACTGTCTTCTCCTCTCCCTAAGTGATCCCACGTGTCTGCTTTCTTGAATTCAAATACAGTCCTTGTTGATAGGAACTGTTGCACTTTGATGCTCTAATGTGTAATGTTGCATTAATAAAGTGGATTTTTAGAAAAATGTATAAATGAAGTAATCAAGATATCAACAGTTGGCCCATCCAACCTGCCCAGATCTCACTTCCTCTGCCAGCTTTCCCAGTTCCAGGAGGAAGATATTTTGGCCAGTCCTGCTTTATTTTATTTATTTATTTTATTTGTTACATTTGTATCCCACATTTTCCCACCTATTTGCAGGCTCAATGTGGCTTACATAGTGCCGGAGATGCGATTGCAGACTCCGGTGTAAACAAATACAAAGTGATGTAGAGATAAGATAGGTTCATGTGGTATAGCCACATGAGATAGGATAAGGTTTGTGTGGCATGGCCACACAGGGGCGTCGTACTTGGGAGAATTGTTTTGTGTCCATGATGTATTTTGTTATTATTGTGTCCATACTGTATTATGGTTTTGTTGTGTTGCAGCGGTCAGGTTTTTATGTTGGGTTGGTAGGGTATGCCTTTTTTGAACAAATACGTTTTTAGTGTTCTCCTGAAGTGTAGGTGGTCGTATGTAGTTTTTAAGGCTTTTGGAAGTGCGTTCCACAGTTGTGTGCTTATGTAGGAAAAGTTGCATGCATAAGTTGGATGAACAGAAGGTCCCCGTGGAGAACTAAACACACCGAGCAACAGCATTCTTCCGCTGTTCCACAGATCGTGATGATGCCGCCTTCAAAATTCCTTTAACCTTATTGCTTAAATATGTCTTTATCTTTTCAAGCATGACTTCAAATATACATTTGCAGAGCTGCCAAGTTCGAGTTTCAAGGGATAGAGGAGATCTAAGGTCAGACCTGAATGTCCAACAGCCCTCCTCTGATGCATTATGGGACCTGCAGTGGTGATTACAATAGGCAGAATCCGAGGCTATAATTGGGATGTAACCTCTAAATCAGGGGTCCTCAAATCCACTACCCAGCCTGGTTTACAGAACTTCCACAATGAATATGTGTGAGATCTATTTGCATGTACAGCTTCCATTGCATATTCATTGTGGAAATCCTGTAAACCAGGCTGGGTTGTGGATCTTGAGTACCCCTGATTTAGAGGTTACATCCCAATTATAGCCTCGGATTCTGCCTATTGTAATCACCACTGCAGGTCCCATAATGCATCAGAGGAGAGCTGTTGGGCATTCAGGACTGACCTTAGATCTCCTCTATCCCTTGAAACTCTAACTTGGCAACTCTGCAAATGTATATTTGAAGTCATGCTTGAAAAGATAAAGACATATTTAAGCAATAAGGTTAAAGGAATTTTGAAGGCGGCATCATCACGATCTGTGGAACAGCGGAAGAATGCTGTTGCTCGGTGTGCTTAGTTCTCCACGGGGACCTTCTGTTCAGCACTGAAAAACAGCTTGGTACTCTCCTATCACAGCTAATCAAATTACTGAATTTGCACTCTTTTGTTCCGTAAGTCATAATATGAGCAAACATTTTAAACTTTGAGAAAACAAAATGCAAAACATGCCAAAAACTTTAAACACTGGATTTAAGAGTAAAATAACATATAGCACAGGTTACTCTGCTTCCAGCTGTTTGCTAAACATAACCTCTGGCAAATCTGCCTACGAAGCCAAACTCATTTTTCATGGAAGCGTAAAAGATCACTTTTTTTTTTCAGTTCGTAGCGCTGTACTTGGCAGCTGCTTTGTTTGACATATATGATGTCATTGAGTTGGCTTTTCCCCATCCCAAGCAGTAAATCAGAGAATCTGGGGAAAATCTTTTTTATTTAGAGATACACAGTGTACTGCTTCGAAAAGACACTGTGCGTGTGCCCAAGAATTGATTATTAAAATCATCTGCTTCATTAGTTCAAGCAAAGACCCTTAGGACAATTTTCTAGCTTTTTTTTCATCAGTCGCTTCCTTACTTTACGTCCTCGGGCTCTTTTTTACTAAACAGCAGTAAACACTAGACTGTGCTTACTGCACCTGAAAAGGGCTTACTGAGAAACGTGCTCAGGCGTCCTGCGGCAATTTTGCAATGTGCCTGTGCAAACCATGTGCAAAAAATATTTTAATTTTTTGTTCAGACGTGACCTGTGTAGGGGTAGAGAGTGGGCATTTCTGTGCCAATTAGTTAGTGCAGACTGGGGCCCTTTTACTAAGACGCGCTGGTGTAGGCGTGTGTTTTGGAAGCGCTGGTCCGTTTCCTGAGCGCGCATGGAAAAAAAGGGATTTTTTAATGTGCTGAGTACCTTCAGAGTACATTCTCATGGTTCTTCCTCCACCCCCATCCCACTCTCTGTTGGAGTTCCTCAGGGATCTGTCCTTGGACCCCTTCTTTTTTCAATGTACACCTCTTCCCTGGACTCCCTAATCGCCTCTCATGGTTTCCAATATCATGTTTATGCTGATGACACCCAGCTTTATCTCTCCACACCAGACATCACTGCAGAAACCCAGACCAAAGTATCGGCCTGCTTATCCGACATTGCTACCTGGATGTCTAACCACCACTTGAAACTGAACATGGCCAAGACCGAGCTTATTGTCTTCCCTCCCAAACCCAGTTCTCCTCTCCCTCCACTCTCCATCTCAGTTGATAACAACCTCATTGTTCCAGTCTCATCTGCTTGCAACCTTGGAGTCATCTTCGACTCCTCCCTCTCCTTCTCTGCACATATCCAGCAGATTGCCAAGGCCTGTCGCTTCTTCCTCTATAACATTAGCAAAATTCGCCCTTTCTTCTCTGAGCACACCACCCAAACTCTCATCCACTCTCTCATCACCTCTTGCCTTGACTACTGTAACCTACTCCTCACTGACCTCCCACTTTGCCATCTATCCCCCCTTCAGTCCATTCAGAACTCTGCTGCATGTCTTTTCCGCCTGGACCGATATACTCATATCACCCCTCTCCTCAAGTCACTTCATGGCTTCCGATCAGGTATCGCATACAGTTCAAGCTTCTCCTATTAACCTACAAATGCACTTGATCTGCAGCCCCTCCCTACATCTCTACCCTCATCTCCCCTTACATTCCTACCCGAAACCTCCGCTCTCAAGACAAATCCCTCCTCTCAGTACCCTTCTCCACCACCGCCAACTCCAGGCTCCGCCCTTTCTGCCTCGCCTCACCCCATGCCTGGAATAAACTCCCTGAGCCCATACGCCAGGCCCCCTCCCTGCCCATCTTCAAAGCCTTGCTCACAGCCCACCTCTTCAATGTCGCCTTCGGCACCTAACCACCATACCTCTATTCAGGAAATCTAGTCTGCCCCCACTTGACACTTGACATTTCGCCCATTAGATTGTAAGCTCTTTTGAGCAGGGACTGTCCTTTGTTGTTAAACTGTACAGCGCTGCGTAACCCTAGTAGCGCTCTAGAAATGTTAAGTAGTAGTAGTAGTAGTAGTAGAGAGGTGTGGTAGCCATGTTAGTCCACTTTTAAAGGTAATCAATAGAAATAAAACAAAATAAAAAATGGAAAAGAAAATAATATGATACCTTTTTTATTGGACATAACTTAATACATTTCTTCATTAGCTTTCGAAGGTTGACCTTCTTCGTCAGGTCGGAAATAAGCAAATGTTGGTAGATGACAGTATATATAAGTAAAACATCCAGTGGCGTACCAAGGGGTGGGGTGGGGGGGGTGGGGGCGGTCTGCCCAGGGTGCACGCTGCTGGGGGGGTGCCGTGTGCCTGTCGGCTCTGCTGGTTCCCTGCGCTCTCTGCCCCGGAACAGGTTACTTCCTGTTCTGGGTCAGAGGGAGCAGGGCCAGTGGAGCCGACAGGTACGCAGCTGCTCCCAGCAGCCAAGAAGGCACCCGGGGGGGGGGGGGGGTGTTGATGCGCCGAAGGGGGAGTTGATGTGCCGGAAGGGGGGTGTTTGATGCGCCGGGGGGGTGTTGATGCTCAGGGGGGAGGGGGTGTCGTGCTGCACCCGGGGGGGGGGGTGCGCAGCAGCGATCCGCCCCGGGTGTCAGCCGACCTAGGATCGCCACTGGAAACATCAAAGCATTCCAGTGGCAGTCTAACAGGATGGGGGTGGATAGGTGAGAGACAGGAAGAGTCGGGAGGATGAGGAACAGGGAGATATGCATGGAGACAGGAGGGTGACAAAGCAGTACAATTTTATGGTTTATAATGGGCTAGAAAACCTAGATCTTTTTTAAGTCCTGTCTGGTGGGTGACAAAATATTTAATCATTCTGACTTCAAAGGTCTTACGTTCCTATATTGTTTTAAAGTTTCCTTTCAGGATTCTCACCATGAAACCACTGTCCCTCATCTCCCTGTTCCTCATCCACCTGACTCTTCCTGTCTCTTACCTATCCAGTCTGGCGCTGGGCCCCCCTTGGAGGCTGGGGAGGACCCGGAGCTTCCTCCAGTGCTGCTGTTCTGCCCATTGGTGAGCGACTGCTTTTCCTCTCAGGTGCGCATGCTCAGTTTTGAAATTGAGCATGCCCTGACCGGAAAATCAGCCGCAGGGGCAGACAGCGCTGGAGGAAGACGTCTTCTGTTGGCGGGGCCTCAGGATCCCCATCAGCCAAGGTATTTAGGCAAAGGCAGCGATCGGGGGGGGGGGGGAGCCGTAACGGCAATGATGGGGGGGGTGACAGTGGCAGCAATGGGGGGGGGGGGCTGCAGCGACCCTGCCATGGGCCCGGTGGCCCTGCCCCAGGCCCAGTTCAGTCTCTTGGCGGCCCTGCGAATATGGTACCACATAGCCACAACACAAGCTATTGACATGGCATAAGTGATCACAGCTTCATGTCTGCACATAAGGGGAAACTTATTCCCATATTCTATAACTAGTAAAACAGGCCCGTTTCTGACACAAATAAAATGGGCGCTAGCAAGGTTTTACTCGGAGTGTGTATGTTTGAGAGGGAGAGAGTGTGTGTGTGAGAGAGAAAGTGTGTGTGAGAGATGGAGTGTGTGTGTGAGTGAGAGAGAGAATGAGTGAGAGAGAGAGAGACAGAGTGTGTGTGTGTTTGTGCCAGAGAGAGTGTGTGAGAGACAGAGTGTATGTGTGTGTGAGAGAGAGTGTGAGAGAGAGTGTATGTGTGTGGGGCTCCGAGTTCCATGACCCCCTCCTTCCTTCCCTCCCTCCCTCTCCTCCCCTCCGAGTTCCAGGCCCCCCTTCTGTCCGAGGTGCAGGCCCCCTTTTCCTCGGAGTGTGTATGTTTGAGAGAGAGTGTGTGGGTGAGAGGTGGAGTGTGTATGTGAGAGAGAATGAGTGAGAGACAGACAGACAGAGTGTGTGTTTGTGTCACAGAGAGTGTGTGAGAGACAGAGTGTGTGTGTGTGTGAGAGAGTGTATGTGAGAGACAGAGTGTGTGTGTGTGTGTGTGTGTGTGTGTGTGTGTGTGTGTGTGTGTGTGAGAAAGTGAAGCCTTGAAGCATCCGTGCGCTCTGTAAGGCTCCATCTTGTCAATTGACACGTAGTTCCGGAACGTTGCAGGAATGCTTCAAGGCTTGAAGGCTTCACTTTCTTGGCTTCAGAATGTTGGAGGTGCGTTTTATTATATAGGATGGCACTTACCAAGTGTTACAGCCACAGGTGGGCTCAGAACCACCCACTTTGGGCTCAGGCCTACCCAGTAGCAGCACACTTATGATGTGGCTGCTGAGGATCCCCAAGCCTCACCAGGCAAAAACTCCCAACAGCTCTCCCTCCTGCGTACCTTTTAAATAGCAACTGGATGATATTTAGAACTATTTAACCAGCCAGAAATGGCTCCTGGCTGGTTAAATGGTACTTAACTGTCAATCCAGCAATATTCAGTGGAAGATAGCCAGATATCTCCTGCTGAATGTCTCCGGTTAACACTTAGCAGATAGCCGGGTTTATCACGTGATATAACTAGCTATCCGCTGATATTTATCACATCACTGGCTAAGTTTGGCAGCCATATTAGGCCGCCGAAAGCAGACCTGTCTTTGGCCGGTTTCATCTTAATCAGGCAGCACTGAATATTGGCCCAAAAAACCCAAAAAAACACCTGGATATTCAATGCAAGTCACTGGAAATGGGCTGACATTGACTATCCAGGCTGACCACCGACCACGGGAAGCAGCCTGGCTACCTCCCACGGTCTGAATATTTGCCCCCAAGTCTTTGCCGGCAGTGAGCATTGACTGATACACATTGCTCTCGCCAGCCCCACAGCCTTCCCTCTG
Source organism: Microcaecilia unicolor (assembly GCF_901765095.1). Classification (NCBI taxonomy): domain Eukaryota; kingdom Metazoa; phylum Chordata; class Amphibia; order Gymnophiona; family Siphonopidae; genus Microcaecilia; species Microcaecilia unicolor. The sequence continues at coordinate 32,440,759 of NC_044036.1, forward strand.
ATGTACTCCCGCCTATGTGAAAATAGGAAGTTGCATCAAAGGAAAGGATGTGGGCCCGGTGTGAGCAGTGTATATCAGTCAATGCTCACATGGGTGGTGGGGGTTTACAGACCATATGGCATGAGGGTGGGCGGTAGAGGGATCGAATCACTTGTGGGTGGGGGTGAAGGGGCAGGGTGGGGTTTTTTTTACCACCCACCCTGGGCTCAGGCCCACCCAAAATTGGGTGTCTGGCTATGCCCCTACACTTATCCAAAGCAAAAAATTCCACACGGTACAAAATGACTAGATCACCAGGGAAAAAGCCTTAAAGAGCTCCGAGATCAGAAATTGGTCTCACGGAGCTTAAGCAGACCCGATGGTCTTCTCTTCCTCATAAGCAAAAAACCCCGGTGCCACAGTTCTAAATAAACTTGATTATGTGCGGTCACACACTGTGTTGAATACACTTCATGTTATTTTTAAAGAACGTCATGTCATCTGTGTGTAGATCACTACTAGAGCATACCACGCTATCCGCTTTACACTATTACACTTATCTTTATGAAATAGTGTTCGTTGGATGCTCTTCGCTTTTGCTCCAGTTTCAGCCCAGGAGAGAGAGAGAGCTCTTTGCTGAAGCCCTGTAAATACTGGCGAGCAGCTATATGGCCTGATCTTCCCAGTTGCAGCCTGAGACCCTGAAGAAGCAGCGAAACGCTGGCCATCCTCGGCTCAGGGCAGCGAGTGGGGGACCGCACAGCGAAGAGCAGCATCCAACGAACACTATTTAATAAAGATAAGTGTAATAGTGTAAAGCGGATAGCTTCGACTCCTCCCTCTCCTTCTCTGCCCATATCCGGCAGACAGCCAAGACCTGTCGCTTCTTTCTCTACAACATCAACAAAATTCACCCCTTCCTCTCTGAACACACCACCCGTACTCTTATCCACTCTCTCATTTCCTCTCGCCTTGACTACTGCAATCTGCTCCTCACTGGCCTCCCACTTAACCATCTATCCCCCCTTCAATCCGTTCAGAATTCGGCTGCGAGTCTTATCTTCCGCCAAAACCGTTACGCGCACATCACCCCCCTCCTCAAGTCTCTTCACTGGCTTCCGATCAGACACCGAGTACAATACAAGCTCCTCCTACTAACCTACAAATGCTCTCAATCTACAGCCCCTCCCTACCTCTCCACCCTCATCTCCCCGTACGCCCCTACCCGTAACCTCCGATCACAAGGCAAATCCCTCCTCTCGGTACCCTTCTCCACCACTGCCAATTCCAGGCTCCGCCCCTTCTGCCTCGCCTCACCCTATGCCTGGAATAGACTCCCTGTGCCCATACGCCAAGCACCCTCACTGTCCATCTTCAAATCTCTACTCAAAACCCACCTCTTCAATGTCGCTTTCGGAACCTAACATTGTACCTAGTAACCTAGACTGCTCCAACTATTGATTGTCTACTCCAATTATTGCTTGTCTGCTCTCCTTGTCCGTCTTGTCCTCTAGATTGTAAGCTCCTTCGAGCAGGGACCGTCATTCTTTGTTTATTGTACAGCGCTGCGTAACCCTAGTAGCGCTCTATAAATGTCAAATAGTTGTAGTAGTAGTGATCTACACACAGATGACATGACGTTCTTTAAAAATAACATGAAGTGTATTCAACACAGTGTGTGACCGCAGATAATCAAGTTTATTTAGAACTGTGGCACCGGGGTTTTTTGCCTATGATGAAGAGAAGACCATCGGGTCTGCTTAAGCTCCGTGAGACCAATTTCTGATCTCGGAGCTCTTTGAGGCTTTTTCCCTGGTAATCTAGTCATTTTGTCCTGTGTGGAATTTTTTGCTTTGAATATAGTTATACGTCCACACCACAAATTTAGCTATTTATGCCCCTACACTTACCCATGTAAGTGTCCTTATAGAACACCTCTTGGCACCATGAATTTTGGTGCTAATTCCACAAAGCCCTGTTGGGCACCCTTTACCGAATTGCCCCCTAAGTATCTGCCCTGTGCGGTTAATGCAGGGCAGATACTGGCCATGCCCCCTGCATTTACTACACAGGCTTTCACTTACCACATCTTAAGTTTTGCACTTAGGGCACAGTAAGTACAAAACCTTATCGTGCTTCTTGCTTTTAACAAGCATTATTTGCAAATAATATGCAGTTGAAAATAAAGATAACAAGATGAAAAAAAATCCCAGTGAAATGAAAATGGCTGAATTAAACCCTGAAATGAAACTTAAACAGTGTGCAGGCACCTAATAGGGAAGGAGGGTAGGATCTAATATATCGCCTTTCTGTGGTCACAATCAAAGCGGCCCTTTTATAAAGGTGCGCTGAAAAATAGTCTGCGGTAGTGTAGATGTGTGTTTTGGAGTGCGCGCAGAATTAGTTTTCAGTGCAGCTGTAAAAAAATGCCTTTTAATAAATTTTTGCCGAAAATGGACATGCGGCAAAATGAAAATTGTCGCATCTCCATTTTGGGTCTGAGACCTTACCGCCAGCCATTGACCTAGGGGTAAAGTCTCATGCGGTAACTGGGTGGTAATGACCTAAGCGCGCCAAATGCCATTTGGCGTACATCCCAGATGTGCGGCAGAAATAAAAATTATTTTTCAGACGCGCGCCAAAAATGAAACTACCGCAAGTGCCACGCAGTAGCAGTGCGGTAACTCCATTTTGGCGTGCGTTGGGCACGTGGTTTACATATTATATGCAGATAATACTATTTGTACCGTCGTTATTGAATGTGACTTCTTCTTTCCACTATGGAAATGCTAACATTTAGGCTTGTTGCTGTCTCCCCTGTGGATTTCTATGAAAGCAAATCAAGTGAATAGTTGCCTGGTTCTTTTCCAAATCAAATTCATTCCTACTTCTTTGGTTCCAGTATTCCCTTTTGTGGGTCTTTTTACTGTAAAGTTGAAGTCCATTATTCTGTCCTCTCTTGGTTTAACAGCTTTGTTGTTGTGTAAAATCTTTGCTCCCTGTTCAAGCAATATATAATTACTTAGCCAGAGTTTTCATGCTTTGGGGGCATTTATTTATTTGTATTTCTTTCTTTGCAAGACTCTGGAGATTGTTCTTTTCCTGTGAATTCTTACTTTTGTTGCTCTGAGGTTTGACATTATTTTGGGTTGGGTTTGCTTCGATGGCAGCTTTTTTTCTGAAATGCATTCCTATCTGTTTTCGTTAGATTCTTTCTGGGCTATTTTGTGGAACTTTCCTTAACTACAGTTGGGAGGAACGGAGTTTTAGAAATATTTCATAATGTTTTTTTTCCCCCCATTTTATAGCTTGTTTTCACAGTGCAAGAACTGGGAACAAACATCAGTTGGACATGCAGCGTGAAAAATACTCTCTACAATTTATTTACAAAGTGCTGGTTGTTAAGATTCATGGTGCGTCCTCTTGTCCTAGTGTTGTTTGAAAGGTTAAACAACTGTTATCTGTTTAACATCTCCACCCTACCCATGATTATATACTTCTGTCATATCCCATCTCAGTGGTCTTCTTTCCAACTGGAAAAGCCCTAACTGATTTAATCCCGTGTTTCCCCGAAAATAGGGCATCCCCATAAAATAAGACCTACCGAGGTTTTTGGTGCCCTTGGAAAATATAAGGCCTCCCCCGAAAGTAAGGCCTAGCAAAGTTTTTCTTTTACCGGTAAGTAGGGTCGCCCCCCCCCCACCCGAGATCGCCGGACCCCACCCCCCTCCGTCGCTGCGAAACTAACCTGAACTTAAGCCTCCTTTCACTTTCCTTCCAGTTCGCAGCAAGCAGCAGCAGCAGCAGCAGGAGGGCAGGCCACTCCTTCCTTCCGTGTCCCGCCCTCGCCTGACGTAACGTAACGTCAGGCGAGGGTGGGGCACGGAAGGAAGGAGAGACCTGCCCTGCTGCTCCTGCGAACTGGAAGGAAAGTGAAAGGAGGCTTAAGTTCAGGTTAGTTTCGGAGCGACGGATGGGGGTGGGGTCCGGCGACTTCGGGTGGGAGCGCCATCTCGGGTGGTGGGGCGACCTCGGGTGGGAGGTTACCGGTAGTTGCAGGAGCGACGGAGGGAAGGTGGGCGGGCCAACCGTATTTCCCCGAAATACTAAGACATCCCCTGAAAATAAGACCTAGCGCCTTTTTGGGCGCAAAAATTAATATAAGACAGTGTCTTATATTCGGGGAAACACAGTCTTTCTTCATGAGGGAAGAGTTACACAGTAACATAGTAAATGGCGGCAGATAAAGACTTGAACGGTCCATCCAGTCCGCCCAACAAGATAAACTCATTTTGCATGGTATCTGATACTTTATATCTGAGTTTGATTTGTCCTTGCCATTCTCAGGGCACAGACTGTAGAAGTCTGCCCAGCACTGTTCTTGTACTAAAAGTTCTGAATCTAATGTCAAAGCCCCTTAAAATTTACACTCCACCCCATCCATATCTATTCAGTCACGATCAGGGCGTAGACTGTAGAAGTCTGCCCAACACCGGTTTTGCTTCCCAATTACCAACGCCATTTTGGAGACATGAAGTGGTCTCCGATTTATTCACAGGTTTTCCAAATATGATGCCTGTATGAACAGTAATTTTGAAGAAAATTAAACATATATTGTTTGGATTACTGTCGCACATCTGGTATTTGTCTGGAGGAATTTTCTTCTGTGCAGCTGATATAGACCTGACATTAAAAAAAAAACCAGGAACAATGTACTGTGCACAATGAATCACTATCCTATATAATAATTCTCACCTCCAACGTTCTAATGTGCCTGGAACCGTGGCTCCCTCGGAGGTGGTCTGCTAGGCAGCTTAGAATGCTCTGACGTCAGTGACGTCGCTGACAGCTGATTCCAAGGCAAGGGAAGGAGTAGGGAAACACGCAGAGCGTGTTTCCCTACTCCTCCCCCTGCCTACCATCAACTCTCAGTGCCCCCCCCAGGCACAACACCCAAGCCCCTACTCCCCTCGATGCATCACCCGAGACCCTTCCTCCGGCGCATCACCAAAGCCCCTACCCCCCCCCCCCCCCCCCTCTCGGGCACATCAACCCCCTCGCCACCCGCAGCCGCCAATACAAATGCTGTCCAGCCGCTGCTGCTTCTCCTGTGGAGCAGCAGCGGCCGGTACAAAAAGAAAAAAGCCAAAAAAAGATTTTTAACCTGAAATGCGGCTCCGTAGACAGCCATCTGGCATTGGCTGTCGTCTCTGCAGCCGCTCCTCCTCTGCCCTTCACGTCACTGCCCCTGCAGGAAGACCCTGGAGGAGCGCAGCAACGTCAGAGGGGAGAGGAGGAGCAGCTGCAGAGATGACAGCCAATGCCAGATGGATGTCTACGGAGCTGTGTTTCAGGTTAAAAAATTTTTTTGGCTTTTTTCTTTTTGTACCGGCCGCTGCTGCTCAACAGGAGACGCAGCAGCGACCGGACAGCGTTAGTATTGGCGGGTGGCGAGGGGGGTTGATGTGCCCCGGGGGGGGGGGGGGAAGGGGCTTGGGTGATGCGCTGAGGGGGGAGGGGAGAGTCGCTGGACATGGGTGGCTGAAGGGGAGGGCAGGGAGGGTCACTGGACATGGGAGAGAGGTGGTTCGCTATACATGGGTGGCTACAGGGGGGCAAGGGGAAGGGAGAGGAGAGTCGTTGGACATGGGTGGCTGCAGGGGGCAGGGGAGAGGAGGGTCACTGGACATGGGTAGCTGCAGGGGGAGAGGAGGATTGCTGGACATGCGTGGCTGCAGGGGCAGAGGAGGGTTGGTGGGGAGGGGGTCCTGAGACCAGATGGGTGGCTGCAGGGGGGGCAGGGGAGACAGGAGGGATGCTGCGGGGGGGGGGGGCGAATTACCTTGATAGCGCCCGTTTCATTGCCTACCGAAACGGGCCTTTTATACTAGTGTGAATAATAATATACTCAAAAAGGAGGAGCTCCCTCAGACCTTTATTCACCCACGTGTAAAACCAACGAGACCTTACTTCAATGGGACATAGCACTTCTTTCATCGGGAGCTCACTCCTGTAGTGACGCGAATGTGCTAGGAGTGCTCAAAATAAAGTGCAAAACACCGTAATACTTATATATTTAAACTGCACTTATTAATGTCACGAAAAAGTGCTGGAATACTCTCTGGATGGAACAGATAAAGTACCAGCGCTAAATGATATCATGACTAACTATGTTGAAAGTACTTATCTGGTGAGCCCGGCATGACATTAATAAGTGCAGTTTAAATATATAAGTATTACGGTGTTTTGCACTTTATTTTGAGCACTCCTAGCACATTCTCGTCACTACAGGAGTGAGCTCCCGATGAAAGAAGTGCTATGTCCTATTTAAGTAAGGTCTTGTTGGTTTTACACGTGGGTGAATAAAAGGTCTGAGGGAGCTTCCTCCTTTTTGAGTATATTATTATTTATGTTAGTGATTTATTGTACACAGTACAGTTGTTCCTGGTTTTTTGATGTAGGATCTTATGATTTACCAGTGAACCAAGGGTTGATTTATTTGTAGTTATAGAACTGACAGCATGGAGGGCTCTAGGAACAACTTGCAGATATGGAAGGCTAAAATTAGAGAAACAGCTACTGAATTCTGAATGTATACTTTCTTGGGGGTCCGTATTGGTAGTCTGATTGGAAGTTTGAGAAGTGTTTCAGAAACTCGACTAAACAGACAGTTTTTTATTAGAGAACGCCAACTCCAGGCTCCGCCCTTTCTGCCTCGCCTCACCCCATGCCTGGAATAAACTCCCTGAGCCCATACGTCAGGCCCCCTCCCTGCCCATCTTCAAAGCCCTGCTCAAAGCCCACCTCTTCAATGTCGCCTTCGGCACCTAACCACCATACCTCTATTCAGAAATCTAGACTGCCCCCACTTGACCCTTGACATTTCGCATTTTAGATTGTAAGCTCTTTTGAGCAGGGACTGTCCTTTGTTAAACTGTACAGCGCTGCGTAACCCTAGTAGCGCTCTAGAAATATTAAGTAGTAGTAGTAGAATCGCTCTGCAAGACTGTCAGCTGTAATGTTAGAGTCTGCACCTTCAGTGACAGTGGTATTTCGAATAAGGGAGTACACATTAACTTTCCATGTATAGCATAAGGGAAGGATAGGCTGGGGATTATGGTAACTTGCACCAGAAGTGAAAATGCCAAAGGTTTTTGTGAATGAACTGAAAGCTATGACAAAAATGCATGTTCCTGGGAGGAAGAATTGATTAATGGCAACACCCTTTCTCCAGAGTCTTTCCTGGAGGTTTCAAACTTCACTTTGGTCATCTCTTGTCAGTGGCATAGCAAGGGGGGGGGGGAGGGAGGGGCAGTCCCTGCCAGCTCCCCCCCTCGGTGAATCGACCCCCCCCCCCGACCAGCTCCCGCACCCTACCTTTAAAAAGAATATCGGGAGGCGAGGTGCAACGCCTCGCGCCTGCCCGTAAAAGAAATGTGGACCGTCGGGTCTTCCCTCGCTCTATCTGTCCCGCCCTCCGCTGACGCAACTTCCTATTTCCGCAAGGGCGGGACAGACAAAGCGAGAGAAGGCCCGACGGTCTACATTTCTTTTACGTGCAGGGCAGGCGCGAGGCGCAGCGCCTCGCCTCTCGATATTCTTTTTAAAGGTAGGGTGCGGGAGCTGGTCGGGGGGAGGGGGTATCATTGTGCTGCACCCGGGGGGGGGGGGGGTGCAACGGCGAACCGCCCCGCCCCGGGTGGCAGCTCCCCCTGCTACGCCACTGTCTCTTGTGTTAATTTCAGATTATAAAGATAAAACAAATTTTAAAAACATCCATATAGTTCTTTCTTGTTTTGCACATTACACCATATTTTTACCCTTAGATAGGTTGAAAGAAGGCAGATGTTTCAAGTCAAGGCCCAGGATTTCTAATTGGCAATGATGCCAGTACAGTAAAAGAACTTTTTTACCTGCTGAGTCATACAGGACATGGTTCCAATTAATGCAGTATTTCAAAATAAATGTGCAATGTATTATCAGCTGGTGCCGTGGTTTGCGAATGGAATACATCTCAAAGGAAATGTAGAACAAATATATAATGGCAGTCCTGATAAATCAGGAGACCATTTGGTTGATTATTTCCCTTTGTACCGGGCTGTTTTGTTCTAAAATTGTACCTCACATAGCAAGCTAGGGAGTGGGGGTGTGGGAAGAAGCCAAACTCATGTTTTACATTTGCATCAGTGTGGTAAAATATTGGAAAGCTTTTAAGCTCAGTACAAGGGAATACTCACCTAATCGACCCAATACAACTACTACTACTACTTATCATTTCTATAGCGCTACTAGAGGTACGCAGCGCTGTACACTTGAACATGAAGAGACAGTCCCTGCTCGACAGAGCTTACAATCTAATTAGGACAGACAAACAGGACAAACAAGAGATACGGGAATATTAAAGTGAGGATGATAAAATAAGGGTTCTGAACAAGTGAATAAGGGTTAGGAGTTAAAAGCAGCATCAAAAAGGTGGGCTTTTAGCTTAGATTTGAAGACGGCCAGAGATGGAGCTTGACGTACCGGCTCAGGAAGTCTATTCCAGGCATATGGTGCAGCAAGGTAAAAGGAACGGAGTCTGGAGTTAGCAGTGGAGGAGAAGGGTGCAGATAAGAGAGATTTACCCAGTGAACGGAGTTCTCGGGGAAGAATGTAGGGAGAGATGAGAGTGGAGAGGTACTGAGGAGCTGCAGAGTGAATGCACTTATAGGTCAATAAGAGGAGTTTGAACTGTTTACAAGGAGCCAGCTTTCTTCATACATTAAGGGGATGGCAAAACTAGAGATGTGCATTCATTTGAAATGTTCCCATGTAATTTCATACTCTCATACATCACGATCTTTGCTTTCATATAAGTTTTTTATTCAAATGTCCTTTAATATCAATTCACAGAAAAATGCATTAAAACTTCTCTTGGCGTTATTCTTCATCATAAGACAATGTATTCAGACCCATGCCAATATGGGCCAGGTTTTGTCACGCTGCGTCAGGGCAATAGGTCCTTTTCTAAGACGCCGTATCACTTTCGGTGTCCTTCCTCAAGAATGTACAAGTCACAGGGGTGGTGTCCCTGGGATCGAAAATCATTGCTGTTGTGGCTTTTGCTAGTTGGGTTACCCACTACTTCTATGTGTGTTTGAAGGGAATTACAGTGCAACGTTGTTTAACCCATTGATGAACTGCCTCCACTGATTAATTAAATTAACAAAAATTTTGGCCTGTTTAATTTTGATTTATCTCATGTTGTTTCATGTCATTTTAAACCTGAAATAACAGGAAAAACCCCAGAATCTTTTCCAATGCTGTGAATAGTGGGCACCATTATTTAAATAGTGCACACAAGTCAATAATGTACAGTATTTAACAACAGATGCACTATTAAAGAACAGTGGGGGGTCGATATTCAGCTGGCGGCGATGAATGCTTTCTTAGCCCCCGACGGTGTAATTCCCGGATATTCAATGCCAGGCTGTGTCTGGGCACCGGCATTGTATATCTGGCTTTATGTAACCGGGTATCTCTTATGCGGTTTAGTGCAATATTTGGCGCTTAACAGCATAAACGACACTGCATAAAGATAGGACTGAGTTTTATATGATCCAATTTAACTGCTAAATTTAGGCGGTTAAGTGCCAGATCACAGCGACCAACCTGAATCCAAACACTTATTCGACTATGTTGTAACTTTATTCGACTCTTTCTGTAACTATCTAACAATGAATCATATAAAATCCATTGAATCTCCTAAGGATTTAACCTTGCTCAATACTATCCATGAGGAAGCTCTACAGACTCTCAGCTCGATACTTTGTAACCGTCTCCCATTGTTCCATGTCAACCACATTGAACCTACCAATAGGTGAGGAAATGTGGGATGCAAATGCAATAAATAAAATAACTAACTAACTAACTAACTAACTAACTAACTAAAATAAGTATCTGCACTTAACTGGATAAGTTACCCCTCCCAATCTCCTTTCCTCTCACTTATCCTCCTTGTCTACCTTTCCATGTTCAATTTACATTTCCTTATAATCTCATTATTACTATGTTTGCTACAACCTGTATATTTCATTCAAAACTTTGTAATTCTAGTTACTATGTAAGCCGCATTGAACCTGCATTATGTGGGAAAGCGCGGGGTACAAATGTAATAAATAAGTGCCAACTCCGTCCCCGGACTGCTTTGAGTTTAGTGGTCTGTGGTGATATTCAGCAACACTAACCAATTACTGTAAGTCCCCCTTTTACAAAGCTGAGCTAGTGGCTGCTGCGTAGCAACGGCGACACAGCCGATTCAAAGTGAATGAGCTATGTCGGCATTGCCACACTGGCAGTCTTTATTGTCGCTTTGTAAAAGGGGGCCTTAGTGATGGCCCAACCCAAGCAATTTAACTGTCCAGGAGGTGTTTCTGGCCAGTTAAGTCACTTTGAGTATTGACCCCAGTATGCACAACTGAGAAATAAGGCACATGATTGATGACACTGTCCCCTAAAATAGAAGCAAAAAAAAAAAAAAATTATAAAACCTTAAAAAATCCTGAAAAGATGTAAATCCTGCAAATGATGCAGGAAAATAAACAAACCAAAACTTTTGGCCTGCACACCCCTAGGCTGAGCTAGATTTAGTTTTACCCCATCATCCCTCGGATTCTATAAATGGCGAATGAAGTTCCACATGCAAATCAGCATGCTTAGCTGATTAGCACATGGAACTTAATTGGTTAACAAGCCAATCCGCACAGATAATTGGAAGTTAACAAGCACTAATTGGAATTTACGCACATATCTTGCTAAGCGTATTGTATTAAGTGATGCACGTAAATTAGACCGTATGGATCTCAAAAGGGGGAGTGGTCATGGGAGGGGCATGGGCAGGTTCTGGGCATTCAAGAAAATTACGCACACCATTACAGAATATGCCTGATCCACATTTAAATAAGACAAGGGCATTTACACTAGGTTTTAGTTGGCATAAATGCATGCACCTAAATTCTAGTCACGAGGCAGCTGCTATGTGTATTCTATAGACCACGCCTAACGTTAGGCGAGATTTATAGAAAAGCGTTAAGAGCAGTTTTCTCAGCACTGATTTCTTAGGTGCCATATATAGAACCTAGCCCCATATACCTGCTTTCTTGCATTAATAAAATTAACTGGTATTCTTGGCCACTTGGCAGCTATTTGAAAATTGACCCCATAGTAACATTGGGGTAATTCTAAAGTGGGCATTAACATTCACATGCTGATTACACGTGCAAATAATTAGAATAATGGCATATACAAGTGTAACGTATTATAGAGTTTGAAAATAAACATTTTGCAGGTGGTTCCCTTATCCAAGCAAAAGATCAAACACCAAGATCCTTATACTCAAATTACCAAGTGAAGGGTGGCACGAGAGGAGTGCCATTTACTCGTTTTGGATTAACGGACCTTCTCTCCGGACAAAACTACGGACAGCCCAAGTCTCTGATTTCCCGAAGGTTACCACAGCCTGGAAGCTTGGAAGCTAAGTATTGCTGGACTATTTGTAGTGAATTCATCTTGATTAATTTAATTATTCATCAATAGATTAAGTGCTCGGCTGTGAGTTAGAGAGTCCGGGACTGTACGGAGGGCTTTGTCTGTATGTTGAATATTGAAGGGTGAGAAAGGCTATTTTATTTATTTATTTATTTATTTATTGCATTTGTATCCCACATTTTCCCACCTCTTTGCAGGCTCAATGTGGCTTACAATACATCATGAATAGTGGAAATGAGAAAAGAATAGACATTTGGTATTACAGAAGGATTTTGGGTTACATGATAATGATAAAGCATAATAGTGATATAACAAGAAAACATTATAAGACAGTTCTGGATACATGTGGGGGATTTCACATGTGTTGATCTATAGATTGTGTAGGTTGATTCGTGTATGTTCGTTTTGGTGTTAGGTGCCTCACTTATCTAAGCTTTAATATTAGTGTTGGAGAAATTGAGTTTTTTTAAAATCATTCGTTTTCTCATGTGTTTATGAGTTTTTTTACGCATGATTTTCTTTTTCTCCTCACTGGAACCGATGATATTACCCTACTCCAAATTTATATAGTGGAGTTTAGTATACTTTATGTATGTTCCCTATATGGAGCTTTGATGTCCCCACTTGGTAATTTGAGTACCAGGTTCTTGGTGTTTGATCTTTTGCTCGGATAAGGGAACCACCTGCAAAACGTTTATTTTCAAACTCTATAATATGTAGCATTTATATTGAATTAGTTTGAGATTCCCTGTTTAAATTTAGAGCTTCCCATATACAAGTGTAACAAATTCCACCTAAGCACTATTCTGTAAATAAGCACATTTCTTACATGGTGCATATTTACAGCAACGGTTTTCAGCCCAGTCCTTTCACACCCACCAGTCGGGTTTTTAGGACATCTGCAATGAACAGGTATGAAATAGATCTGCATACAATGGAGGCCAGTTCAAATCCCACTGCTGCTCCTTGTGATCTTGGGCAAGTCACTTAACCCTCCATTGCCTCAGATACAAACTTAGATTGTGAGCCCTCCTGGGACAGAGAAATATCCAGAGTACCTGAATGGCACTCACCTTGAGCTACTACAGAAAAAGGTGTGAGTAAAATCTAAATAAATAAATTATTGAATCCTACAGGTTTTATTATGGTTATTTATTCTTGATGTAGCACCATTATTGTAAATTCAAATCAAAGCATCTCCACCACCTCCTGTGGGAGGGCATTCCACATATCCACCACCCTCTCCGTGAAAAATACTTCCTGACATTAGTCCTGAGTCTGCCCCCCTTCAACCTCAATTCATGTCCTCTCGTTCTACCACCTTCCCAACTCCGGAAAAGGTTCATTTGCGGATTAATATCTTTCAAATATTTGAACTTCTGTATCGTCACCCCTGTTTCTCTTTTCCTCCAAGGTATACATGTTCAGGTCAGCAAGTCTCTCATGCTCATGAGACACTAACAGCTGGATATCAAAAACCTCCAACAGGGATTTGACTGTACACCACAGCCACTTTTATGTCACGATATCGACTGGGACACCCCAGCAGGACAACTTCACTCATGACCGTAACAATCCCTCCATAAGATAAGTAGAGAGTTCATTCTAAGTTTAAATCAACAATGCATCCTTCTCCGTATAAAGTATAAAGGATACATCACGTATCATCAGACAGAAATTGAATGATCCTTGGTTAGAGCATTGATCTCTACGGAAGCAGGATAACAGACTTATATAATTATCAAAATTTGAATCATATTGTATTGCTATGTCCAAAACATCATTAGGAAAAGGAGGTTGGAGTGCCATGATGTTAAAACGGGCTTTCTAAGCAGTGTTACACTGTGAGTGAGTCCTGCGGGACATGCCCCAGTCACTGAGCACTAATTGCGTATTAAAAGAGAAAAAATAATAGACATGATCACCATAATAATTTAAGTTTAATTTATTTAAGTTTTTATTTTTGAAGGTTTTCTGGATTTAACATTTAATAAAATAGGTAAAACAGAACATAATTATTTACCCTAGAGGATTTAACTATATTAAATTTTAACTGCCAGACCCTCGACCATTCTTCTAACGTTTGGAGATCCCTTCTCATCGTTCCTACTCCCTCCAGGGTTTCCACTCTATTGGCTCTTTTCCTTCCAACCCTTCAGCAATATCTCCCACAAATATATTAAACAGAATAGGCCCCAGCACCGACCCCTGAGGAACTCCACTGCTCACCTTCCTTTCTTCCGAGCAGATTCCATTTATCACAGTGTAATAGAATTACCTTTATTTCCGATCTGAGGAAGAAGGGCAACCTTCGAAAGCTAATCAAGAAATGTATTAAGTTATGTCCAATAAAAAAGGTATCATCTTATTTTCTTTTCCATGTTTTATTTTGTTTGATTTCTATTGATAACCTTTATAGGGCCTGATATTCTAAATGATTTTTAACCAGGCAGGAGAGGCTCTTACCTATTTAAATTGCACTGGCTGACCCAATCACTAATATCCTGTGGCACTTAGCCAGATAGTGATGTTGAATCATTGACCCAGTGGTCATACTTCCTGTAGCTGTGACAGCAATTTCCCCACATATGACTTTCGTACCTCTTCATCTACGGGAGAGAGTTCTCCAATGGGGCCATACATCCAAATTAGTGGGACATCCTGGTACCCTGGGTACTAAGCGCTTTATATCTCAAGTTTATTGGTGGCCATTCCTAGTGAAGGACATCCAAGATTTTGTGACAGTCTGTTTTGTGACTATGCTCGGCACAAGCCAGACCACAGAACACCGCAAGGACTACTCCAACCGTTACCCACACCTAAGAAACCCTGGACCCATATAATCATGGATTTCATTACTAACCTTCCCCCATCTGATGGGCATACTATCATCTGGGTAGTGGTGGATCGCTTTTCAAAGATGGCTCACTTCACACCTCTCCCGTCTGCAGTACGCACATAAGCACCGCCATACTGGGAAAAGACCAAGGGTCCATCAAGCCCAGCATCCTGTCTCCGACAGCGGGCCAATCCAGGCTTCAAGAACCCGGCAACCCCCCCCCCCCCCCCCCCCCCCCCCCCAAAAAAAAAAAAATAATAATGTTCAATGGACTTTTCCTTCAGGAATCTGTCCAAACCCCCCTTAAACTCCGTAAGGCCAGCTGCTGTCACTACATTCTCCGGCAACGAGTTCCAGAGTCCAACTACAAGCTGAGTAAAGAAAAACTTTCTCCTATTTGTTTTAAATCTACCATATTCTAGCTTCATCTTGTGTCCCCTGGTTCTATTATTGTTTGAAAGTGTAAACAAACGCTTCACATCTGTCCACTCTACTCCACTCATTATCTTGTAGACTTCTATCATTTCACCCCTCAGCCGCCTTTTCTCCAAGCTGAACACTTTATTACTGACATATTTTGCCTCCATGGATTGCCTGAGACCATTATGTCTTACAGCACTGAGCCTGGCACCCCCCCCCCCCCCCCCCGATGATATCAGACGCTGATGAGGAGTCTTAAGCAGTCTCTGCCCTAGTCACAGCGCTCTCACATTGTAGACCCCCCCCACCTCCACCTGCATTATTGCTCTGTTGGGTCCTGAGACGCTATTCCCTCCTGCAGCCCGATTTCCCAGAGCTGCTGGTGTGAGCGGGTTCCTGCATCTCGTGCCTCCTGAGTGTGTGGGTTCCAGCTAGCCATACTCTTCTTGTATGTGTGGGTTCCTGTGCAGATGTCCACTGCTTATGTGAGTGGGGTCTAGCCTTGCTTTGTCTTGTTTGTATATGTGGGTTCTTAAGCAGCTCCGCTGCTTGTGTGAGTGGGTTCCAGCCTTGTTTCACCTTGTTGTTGCCCGTGTGGGTTCCAGTGCAGCAGCCTGCTGCTTGTGTGACAGCTTCCAGTTAAGCCTTGCTTCCTGTGTGAACAGGTTCCAGTGTATTTGGGCTTCCTTGTTTCCATCCTTCCTGGCTGTCTGCAGCTGCCTCCTTTCTCTGCCTGTGGGGATTCAGTCTTTCGTAGGCTTCCAATGCTCACAACCCCAAGACATAATAATTACAAACTTCGATTGAATGATACTTCTGTATGAAAATGCTTCTTCTTGGAACTGTGGACTGCTCATTTTTTCAGATAAGTGATTGAGCTGTTTTTGAGACGTGTACACATTTATTTTAAAAAAAGTTTGGCATTTTGGAACTGAACGTTCTGAGCATTTTGGTGTAATTTAAGTTTAAACACCTGTTCTTTTTTTGGATAGGAACTTTTCTCTCGTTTTTTGGAGAGTTTTTTCTTTTTGCAGATGGTGAATGGCCTGTGATGGTATTGGGGGCTCCACTGTGAGTTTGATTGCTAAATAAGTGTAATACCCAGGAACCTTTGAGGCCAACTTTTCAGAATTCTAAGGTTATAGGTTACCGATTGCACTGAACATACAGACCCTTGGTTTGTAATTTTTGTGAACATTTTTTGGGTTCGTCTCCTTTTTTTGTGTTTTTACTAACCCGTTAGTGCCAGTGCAGTCTGGGCGCAGAGTTGGTTTCTATGGGTTCCTTTTACTAAGGTGCACTAATGAATTAGCATGCATTAAATGCCATGCAGCCCATTTTATATGGGGTTCTTAACATTTAGTGCGTTCTAAATCCATTTGTGCACCTTAGTAAAAGGAGCCCTTTGTTTCTTCCTACTGATATTTCCAAAAGCTGTGAATTGAGGGAAATGGGACATTCATTTTGTTTTTATTTAATTTGAATGGCATAGTTGAAGCCCATAGACATGCCCACACTTAAATGTACCCTAAACTGGTTAAATGAAATAGTGAACATGGTTCATTAGCACATGTTTAAATGCAATATAATGTGCATTAAACTATGAACTAATGTGCCTGCACTTAATTTATGTGCATTAAGAAGTTCTAATGCATGTTAAATATCCTATATAATAATTCTCACCTCCAACGTTCTGACTTGCTGCCTGGGACCGTGGCTCATTCCGAGTTGGTTTGCTAGGCTCCGTAGATCAGGCTGACATCACCGTAGCCATTATGATGTCAACTTCAGAACCCGGGGGGGGGGGGGGGGAACATGCCTCACAGCTGATCCATGTCCAGAGGAGGCTGGAGGGGGGCAGGGGAGAGAGGAGGGTCGTTGGACATGGGTGGCTGGAGGGGGGGCAGGGGAGAGAGGAGGGTCGCTGGACATGGGTGGCAGGAGGGGGGCAGGGGGAGAGGAGGGTCGCTGGACATGGGTGGCTGCAGGGGAGCTGAGGAAAACCTTGCTAGCGCCCATTTCATTTGTGTCAGAAACGGGCCTTTTTTACTAGTTTTTTAATTAATTGTGTGAAAAAGAACTAAAAAATATCTAAAAATCAAGAAAATTTCTGAAAAATTCAAAAATGAGACAAATTTTTTTTTCGGTTGCGCATAACTCTGAGATGCAGTAAAATTTGACTTCAGTTACTTGAAGATGCAGTTATACTGCACAAAGCAAGCCTGATGTCTCTGAGGAGTTTGTAATTCACTCTCCTGCATCTATTTTTCCTTTTCACATATGAACCATGATAGAATAACGAATGGTGTATATATCTACTTTTTTCCTTTCCTTTATTAATCTGGGGGTTTTTTTTCAATAAAAGTATGAATTTTCCTAAAAGATGAATGGCACAATAGAAATGGAGTTTTGCTCCATATAAATCATTCAGCCTTCTGGATTGTATTTCTTTCTTTCCTCAAGAGTCACATCTAAAGGTTTTGACTAGCCATAATTCTTTCTTGACTTGCCATATCTTACAGAGAAGTACTATATCATAGTAAAGAATAATAACTACGGTAATAAACAATCAAGAATTGTCTTTATCAAAATGGCTAAATCTTTATATGCAGGTATATGGAAACACCTACAGAACAAACCATGTTGCCGAACAAAACAGATCTAAGGGTACCCATGCAAAAAAGTTGCCTTTTCTATGATATATCTAAACTATGTAACCTAGAAAGTTAATTAAATACAGATTATTTTGCAGCTACTTCTGCTCTGTCTTGTCTCAAGATCTTTATAAGACAGTATTTGTCTTTCTAGCTTTTATCCCTGATGCTTATTTCTTCTGCTCTCTGAAAAGTGGGAGTAACATGAGGAAGAGACTTGAAGGCTTCAATATGTATACCCTAGAGGAAAGAAGGGATGGGGAGATATGATACAGACATTTAAATATTTAAAAGATATTAATATATAAACTAATCTTTTTCAGAGAGGGGGACGCGGTAGAACTAGAGGTCATGAGTTGAGGTTGCAGGGTGGGAGACTTAGGAGCAATGTCAGGAAATGGGTGGTGGATGCCTGGAACGTCCTCTTGCAGGAGGTTATGAAGACAAAAACGGGGATCAGAATTCAAGAATAAGAGGGATAAACATAAGAGGAACACTATATAGAAAAAAAAAAGATGGAATCCAATTAAAGCAAAAACTTAAATGACCTCATAGCTGGAGTGAGCTTTGACAGCAGCTTCAGAGGTTAGGAATTAAGAAAACTACCAGACAGACTTCTATGCGCGGAGTGGTCCTTTTACTAAGGCGCACCAAAAAATGAGCTGTGCTAGTATAGGCACGTGTTTTGGGCGTGCACAGATCCATTTTTCAGCGCTCCTGTAAAAAAGGCGTTTTTTTTTTATTTTGTCAAAAATGGACGTGCAGCAAAATAAAATTTGATTAAATAGACCTTTTACTTATAGTGTGGGGATTAGTTCGCTATATAAATCCAGAATTATCCCAAACACTGTCTAATTTAATAAATTCATCAAGAAACTATTTATCACAGCGTGACTACTATACACAATCAAATATACGCATTATTTTTGTATAATGGGGATCTTCCGATTTTTTCCACCGCTTCCACCATCCGGGAGCTATGCCCCAAACTGATAATGGTGTTGCTCACATCCTCATTGATCAACCCGTGGTCTTTCCTCTATCATAATTTTTTGTTTTGTTTTTTTTTATAACTTTTTCTTTTACTTTTTCAACTAAGTTAATATCTTCAATTTCATTGCAAACTTTAGTATACAAGTATATCTTTGTACCCTAGTCCATAAAATCATCCATGGGGATGCCCCAGTCTACATGTCAGACCTAATAGAATTACCACCCAGGAACGCAAAAAATCTTCTCGCACATTCCTTAATCTTCATCCTCCCAAGTGTAAAGGTCTGAAATACAAATTAATGCATGCATCTACCTTTTCCTATGTGAGCACGCAGCTCTGGAACGCGTTACCACGCAACCTGAAAACGGTCTATGAACTGACCAACTTCCGAAAACTACTGAAAACCTATCTCTTCGACAAGATATATCACAAAGATCAGCATGTGAAACTGTATATTCTTTAATATATCCAGAAATGTCTTATATCGTCTTTTGCTTTAACACTATCATGTATTTCACTACCATGTAACCCAAAACCCTCTGTAAAACCAAATGTATATTCTCTTCTACTTCCATTATCCATGATTAATTGTAAGCCACATTGAGCCTGCAAAGAGGTGGGATAATGTGGGATACAAATGCAATAAATAAATAAAATAAATAAATAAAATCTTATTAATATTACTTAGCTTAAAGCGACTATCAGCAGCGATTTTCTCCCAGCTCAAACCTCTGCCGACATGGTCAGGTTTTGATAATCTTCTTCAGGGAAGAGGCACGCATCTCTGTATTCGCTCCTGCATATAGAGAAAAAATAGACTCCCACCAGCAAAGGTATTTGCGAGGCGAGAGTGGTGCAAGGAGGTGAAAGGGGGTTTGAGGGGGTGGTGGGCAGGGGGGTGAGGCGTGGCGATGGGGGGGCGGCACTCAAAATGTGCCCCCAACCTTGGGCTCTGGCGCCATCCCACCGTAAGGTCTGGCTACCCCCCCAAGTGGTACACTTACCTCACCACCATTTCCATTTTTTTTTAAGTCCTTTTACCACTATCGGTGAAAGGCGGTCTTGGCACATAGCAAACCTGCGCGCTGACGCCACTGCAGGGGTCCTTTTACCACCAGTTGGCAAAAGGACCCCTTAAATATTTTTCTGGTTCAATTATGGGTCTGAGCTAGACATTGTTTTGAGATGTTTTCGGCGAAACGTCTCAATTTGGTCTTAGACATATCAAAAATGCCCTTCCACGTTACTATATTAGATGTTTGATAAACTTCATTTTTGGGGAGAGGTGGTTTCATTCCTTTTTTAGGGGCCCTCACAAAAGTTCATTAAGAACTTAGGGGCCCTTTTACTAAAGCTTAGGATGCACTAACAGAATTAGCATGTTCTAAATGCTAAGAAGCTCATTTTAGCATTTAGGTGGTCTTTTACTAATGCGTTTTTAGCATAGTGACGTAGCCAAGGGTGGGCCTGGGTGGGCCCAGGCCCACCAACTTTGGGCTCAGGCCCACCCAGTAGCAGCACACCTATGATGTGGCTGGCAGGGATCCCCAAGCCCCACCAGCTGAAAACTCCCAACAGCTGTCCCTCCTGCGTACCTTGTAAACAGCAGATCTTTGCCTGCAGCGAGCAGTAACTGATACATACTGCTCGCACCGGCCCCACAGCCTTCTCTATGATGTATTCCCGCCTATGTGGAAACAGGAAGTTGCATCAGAGAAGGCTGTGGGGGCCAACATGAGCAGTGTGTATTAGTTGCTTCTCGCTGCCAGTGAAAATCTTCTATTTAAAAGGTATGCGGGGGAGAGGGGATGTTTGAGAGACCATATGGCATGCAGGCGAGAGAGAGAGACCAAATCACTTGTGGGACAGGGCAGAGTTCTTCTGCCCACCCATCTTGGGCCTAGGCCCACCCAAAATTGGGTGTCTGGCTACGCCCCTGTTTTAGCATGCGCTAAAAATAGGCATGCGCTAAAGGCTAAAGATGCCAATGCATTGCTATGGGTGTCTTTAGTGTTTAGCGCACCTATTTTAGCACGAGCTAAAAACACCAGTGCGCCTAAGTAAAAGACCCCCGTAGTGCATGCTATTTCTGCTAGCGTGCGCTAAGCTGTAGTAAAGGGGCCTCTTAAAGTGAAGTGTGGAGGAGTGGCCTAGTGGTTAGGGTGGTGGACTTTGGTCCTGGGGAACTGAGTTCGATTCATAGTAACATAGTAGATGACGGCAGAAAAAGACCTGCATGGTCCATCCAGTCTGCCCAACAAGATAACTCATATTTGCTGCTTTTTGTGTATACCCTACTTTGATTTGTACCTGTGCTCTTCAGGGCACAGACTGTATAAGTCTACCCAGCACTATCCCCGCCTCCCAACCACCAGCCCCTCCTCCCAACCATCAGCTCTGGCACAGACCGTATAAGTCTGCCCAGCACTTTTCCCGCCTCCCAACCACCAGCCCTGCCTCCCGATCTTGACTAAGCTCCTGAGGATCCATTCCTTTGGCACAGGATTCATTTATGCTTATCCCACACATGTTTGAATTCCGTTACCGTTTTCATTTCCACCACCTCCCCCGGGAGGGCATTCCAAGCATCCACCACTCTCTCCGTGAAAAAATACTTCCTGACATTTTTCTTGAGTCTGCCCCCCTTCAATCTCGATTCCCGGCACAGGCAGCTCCTTGTGACTCTGGGCAAGTCACTTAACCCTCCATTGCCCCATGTAAGCCGCATTGAGCCTGCCATGAGTGGGAAAGCGCGGGGTACAAATGTAACAAAAAAAAAAAAGTTAATGCTCAGAAATAGGCTACCAGGTGGCCATGATAACAGTTTTTGTGTGTTTGCCTGTTACCACGCATTAAACCATAGTTTTATA
This sequence comes from Microcaecilia unicolor, assembly GCF_901765095.1. Taxonomy (NCBI): domain Eukaryota; kingdom Metazoa; phylum Chordata; class Amphibia; order Gymnophiona; family Siphonopidae; genus Microcaecilia; species Microcaecilia unicolor. The sequence goes on from NC_044036.1 coordinate 32,462,041, forward strand.
CAGGCCCTGGCTGTAAAGGCCTAAAATACAGATTAATACATGCGTCCAGTTTTTCCTACATGAGCACGCAGTTGTGGAATGCATTGCCACTCGATCTGAAAACAATCTATGACCGAATCAACTTCCACAAGTCACTGAAGACTCACCTCTTCAACAAGGCATACCTCAATAGTCCATAATAGGAACTGCAGCGCATCACCAGTTACCCGATACTTTGAATGTTATCTCTACATACCTGATTGCTTAATTTCATTATGTCATTTATGTTCTTTATGTAATAGCAATTGTATCTTTTACTCTCAATTCCTCCCCGGGAACTCCGTTCACTGGGTAAATCTCTCTTCTCTGCACCCTTCTCCTCCACTGCTAACTCCAGACTTTGTTCCTTTTATCTTGCTGCACCATATGCCTGGAATAGACTTCCTGAGCTGGTACGTCAAGCTCCATCTGACCGTCTTCAAATCTAAGCTAAAAGCCCACCTTTTTGATGCTGCTTTTAACTCCTAACCCTTATTCACTTGTTTAGAACCCTTATTATATCATCCTCACTTTAATATTCCCTTATCTCTTGTTTGTTCTGTCTGTCTGTCCTAATTAGATTGTAAGCTCTGTCGAGCAGGGACTGTCTCTTCATGTTCAAATGTACAGCGTTGCGCACGTCTAGTAGCGCTTTAGAAATGATAAGTAGTAGTACTCTATTTTGGCGAATGCCATGACGGAACATTGTAAGCCACATTGAGCCTGCAAATAGGTGGGAAAATGTGGGATACAAATGCAACAAATAAATAAATATCGGCCAGGACCCGCATATCTCCAGTGGTCAGCCCCCCTTAAATTAGCCCTGATATTCAGTGCTGGTGCTTGGATATGGCCCCGCACTGAATATGTGAGGTTAATTCTGCCCACAGCTGACCACTACCTGCTGAATATTAACCCCTTTAGGGCCTATACTAAAAGTAAACACTGGGGGGGGGGGGGTCCTTTTACTAAGCTGCTTAGGCGCTTATGCATACCAAATGCGTGCCAATTCAGAATTACCGCCTAACTACCGTGTGGCCTGGGTCGTAATTTAATTTTTTACGAATGTCCACTATGTGTGCCAGAAAATATATTTTATTTTCCAGCTTGCAGCACTAACATAATTGGCATTGTATGCGCGTAGACAATTGCCACCCGATTAACATGTGAGACCTTACCGCTAAGTGAATGGGTGGTGGTAAGGTCTCAGACCCAAAATGGACGCGCACCAATTTTTATTTTGCTGCATGTCCATTTTTGGCCCCAAAAAAGGCATTTTTTACAGGCGCGTTGAAAAATGGATCTGCACGTGTGCAAAACACATGCCTACACTAGCACAGGCCATTTTTCAGGACCCCTTGATTTGTAAATTGTTTACATCATCTGGTGATTATGCTATGCTATGCTATGCTATTAGTCTTATATCCCTCAAAATCCCTAAAATTAAGGTTCAGAGTGGGTTACATTAGACACATAAAAACGAAATGAAAAAAAAACCACATAGAACAATTCATAAAACACAGCACAATTCTAATTTTAAAAAATTATTCAAAAAACGTTTTTTCAGTCTCTTTCTAAAAATACAGCGAACTTGGCGAATATACAAAGCTAATAAATTCCAAATCTCAACCACAGAGTAATAATATGACCCCTGATAAACCCTCTTATATTAATACCCTTAGCAGATAGAAAAGATAAAATCAAAAAACTACGAGCTCCAGACTGACCACCCAACAAACCAATCAACAAAGGAAATTTATTGGGAACATCTGTACACAATGTCTTAAATGCCAGACAGTTAAGTTTACGTAACTCTACTGGCAGCCAATGCTGGATTACTGGATCCTGGATCATTACGCACTATGACATCAGAATTACTCTCCTCCAGTAGTTCCCCTTCCCATGCGTGTTCTGTTACCAGTTGCTGGAACAATTCTCCCTGCAGAGAATCCAGGATCTGTCTGCTTCTGGATGAAACCATAGCTAGGGTATTCCAATCAACATCTGGCAGATTGAAATCACCTAGCAATAGCACCTCCCTTTTCGTAGCTGTTTTATGAGTTTCTTAAATTACATCTCTATCCATTTGAGGCAATATATCACAAGAAAATAAATAGATGTTCCATTGCCTTGTTCAGATTAACCCACGGTGCTTTGCTCTTTATAAATGACATATTTGTTCCCTAGTGCATTTCCCTTGTTTGGCCAGCAAATGGTGACTGTCTTTTTTTGTAAAGCTGTCACAGAAGTGACCATTTTTTCCAACCTGAGCCAGGGGCGTAGCCAGACAACAGATTTTGGATGGGCCTAGGAAAGAAGTGGGTGGGCACCAAGTGTTCTCCCCCCCCCCCCCCCCCCAATCACCACCCAAAAAATATCACAGCTGGTGAGAAAATGCTTCTTTCCATCTTGGCAGTCTGCAGCATGCATGCACTGAAAACTGAGCATGCGCAGGTGCCGTTATTGTGGAGAGTAGCGTTTTCGTTATCATCAGGGGGAAATCTTGAGCTGGCCGAGCTTGGGATCCCCACTAGCTACCGCTAAACGTGTGCTACTGTTTGGTGGGCCTGAGCCCTAAGTGGTTGGGCCCCGGCCCACCCAGGCCCACCTGTGGCTACGCCACTGGCCTGAGCTTTGAAAAATTCTTTAGCCTCAGTATGGGAGCACAGAGGTAAACACCTCTGTCCTGAGACCCTGTTCAAGGCTTGTGAGCAGTTAATTTCCTGAAGTTTCCCAGGTGCTACCCAGGTAGTGACAAAGTGTTTAGACAGTTTTAATATTGATCCTTATTCAGTTACCTTTTATTGCTTGTTACTTTCCCATCTGTTTTGTATGGTTCACTGTTCTAATTCTGTGACAATAAACCTTCTTAGTTTATTGGCTTTGCTGTCCAGGACTGACTAATAATCCTGGTGGTTTGTATGTTGGGTCTTTGAGTGCTTTCATGGAATTGTGGGACCCCTCAGAGTGTGGCCCCAGTAACCTAGAAATCACTGGGGAATAACCAGGGCCGTGCCAAGGGTCTCTGGTGCCCCCCTGCAGACTATCAGTTGGCGCCCCCCCCACCAGTTTGGCACAAGATGCAAAGGAAATAGGAGCTGAAAGATGGAGTGCAGATCTTTTCAAGAAGGCATACCGTAATCATCCATCTTAAACACTAAATAATAACACTACACAGGATCTATCCCTCCCCATCTTCAAATCCTTGCTAAAAGCCCACCTCTTCAATGTCGCTTTCGGCACCTAACCATTGGACTAACCAGGAAACCCAGACTGCCCCAATTTGATTGACTGCATTCTTGTCCCTTAAGATTGTAAGCTCCTTTGAGCAGGGACTGTCCTTCTTTGTTAACTTGTACAGCGCTGCATAACCATAGTAGCGCTTTAGAAATGTTAAATAGTAGTAGTACTATACAGAACCGAAAGCCTATCACATGATTGATTACCCTCCTTGCTACCTATATTTAAGTACTACCACTTCAAACCTCATGTCGAATAGAATCTCTCTATAGCAGATGACTACTGCTTATCATTTACAATCCATTTTATTACTCATCAGCTTATCTTCCTTGTTCCTTTCCTCCTGCCTTGGTCTCCCCTCCTCCCCCCCCCCCCCCCCCCCCCCCACACACACAGAAATTTCCTCCTTGTTTTTCCAATCTTCCTCTTTGCCTTTCTGTTCCATCAGTTCTTATTTTCCTTTCCTGCCCTTACTCTCCCCTCCTTCATTCCTCCCTGATTCTAGCTTGTTCTCCCCCCCAACAGAAATTTCCTTGCCTGCCTTGTCTTTCTTTTCTTCTTCCCCAGCTGGCCTGGTGGTTCCAGTTCCCCCACCCAACCTGCAGCCTCAAATGTACTTAAAGTAGGCCCACCACGCCACGCCAGCCAGCAGCCATTATAATGAAAAGTACAACAACAAGGGCAGGCAAAACCTTACCAATGATGTCCAGTTCAAGCCACTGCCACAGAACAGCAGCGGATCCAAGCAGCGCGGTGCCGGCTCGCCTATCCTCTCTCCTGTAGGGCAGCACTAACGTGGCATTGGCACTCGGCTCGGCAACACCCCCCCCCCCCCCCCCCCATAGGCGGTCGGTGGCCCAACTCTTTGGGGAGGCTAAAGGGGCGGGGTTAGGGGTGGGGCCGGGGTGGAGCTTAAATCCATAATTGTCTGATCACACACAGAAAAAAATAAATAAATGTCACAATTAATACCTTTTATTAAATTTAGATATTAGTTATGTATCATATGTCAAAGAATAAAGTGGTTGCTCAAAGCATATACTAACCACAATCGCTCAACTGCAAAACACTATGCACAACTTTGTGCAAAAACACACTCTGAACCTTACTGTACCATAAATATTACACTGGGCAGAAACTAATACACCAATATACCACCCATACGGAAAATGCAGACCGTCAACAATATTGAAACAAGGGATCATAATATCACAATTCTCATGTAGAGCCACAAAACATCTTAATTCATGTTTAATGTGGGATAAAATGTCATAAATAAGTAAACGAACTTTTAATGTTGAACACCTAATTCTCAAAGTAGACATATTCCAAACACTATAATGAAAATAAAATGATCTTTTCTACCTTTGTTGTCTGGTGACTTTGTTTTTCTGATTGTGCTGGCCCAGTATCTGATTCTGCTGCTATATGTCCTCTTAACTCCGTTTCCAGGGCTTCCTTTCCATTTATTTGTTTACTTTCCGCCTTTCTTCTTCATTTCTTGTCCTACATCCGTAAGTAAAAGCTGGGTCCTCCGCAAACTTGACTGTCCAGTGGATCCAGCTTTTGCCTATTTTCTTCATCCATGTGCAGTTTTTCTACTCTCTTCCTTTTCCATCATCTCATCTCCTTCCTCACTCCACCCTCCCCTCCATCCACCCATGTCCAGCAACTCTCTTCTCCCCTGCCCTCTCCTCTCCCCTTCATCCACCATGTGCAGCAACCCTCCTCTCCCCTCCATCCACCTATGTCCAGCAACCCTCCTCTCCCCTGCCCTCTCCTCTTCATCCACCATGTGCAGCAACCCTCCTCTCCCCTTCTTCCACCATGTGCAGCAACCCTCCTCTCCCTTCCCTCCATCTACCCATGTCCAGCAACCCTCCTCTCCCCTGCCCTCTCCTTTCCCCTTCATCCACCATGTGCAGCAACCCTCCTCTCCCCTTCCCTCCATCCACCCCATGTCCAGCAACCCTCCTCTCCCCTGCCCTCTCCTTTCCCCTTCATCCACCATGTGCAGCAACCCTCCTCTCCCCTTCCCTCCATCCACCCATGTCCAGCAACCCTCCTCTCCCCTGCCCTCTCCTTTCCCCTTCATCCACCATGTGCAGCAACCCTCCTCTCCCCTTCCCTCCATCCACCCATGTCCAGCAACCCTCCTCTCCCCTGCCCTCTCCTTTCCCCTTCATCCACCATGTGCTGCAACCCTCCTCTCCCCTTCCCTCCATCTACCCATGTCCAGCAACCCTCCTCTCCCTGCCCTCTCCTTTCCCCTTCATCCACCATGTGCAGCAACCCTCCTCTCCCCTTCCCTCCATCTACCCATGTCCAGCAACCCTCCTCTCCCCCTGCCCTCTCCTTTCCCCTTCATCCACCATGTGCTGCAACCCTCCTCTCCCCTTCCCTCCATCTACCCATGTCCAGCAACCCTCCTCTCCCCTGCCCTCTTCTTTCCCCTTCATCCACCATGTGCAGCAACCCTCCTCTCCCCTCCCCTCCATCCACCCATGTCCAGCAACCCTCCTCTCCCCTGCCCTCTCCTTTCCCCTTCATCCACCATGTGCTGCAACCCTCCTCTCCCCTTCCCTCCATCTACCCATGTCCAGCAACCCTCCTCTCCCCTGCCCTCTCCTTTCCCCTTCATCCACCATGTGCAGCAACCCTCCTCTCCCCTTCCCTCCATCTACCCATGTCCAGCAACCCTCCTCTCCCCTGCCCTCTCCTTTCCCCTTCATCCACCATGTGCTGCAACCCTCCTCTCCCCTTCCCTCCATCTACCCATGTCCAGCAACCCTCCTCTCCTTTCCCCTTCATCCACCATGTGCAGCAACCCTCCTCTCCCCTTCCCTCCATCCACCCATGTCCAGCAACCCTCCTCTCCCTGCCCTCTCCTTTCCCCTTCATCCACCATGTGCAGCAACCCTCCTCTCCCCTTCCCTCCATCCACCCATGTCCAGCAACCCTCCTCTCCCCTGCCCTCTCCTTTCCCCTTCATCCACCATGTGCTGCAACCCTCCTCTCCCCTTCCCTCCATCTACCCATGTCCAGCAACCCTCCTTTCCCCTGCCCTCTCCTCTCCCCTTCATCCACCATGTGCAGCAACCCTCCTCTCCCCTTCCCTCCATCCACCCATGTCCAGCAACCCTCCTCTCCCCTGCCCTCTCCTTTCCCCTTCATCCACCATGTGCTGCAACCCTCCTCTCCCCTTCCCTCCATCTACCCATGTCCAGCAACCCTCCTTTCCCCTGCCCTCTCCTCTTCTTCCACCATGTGCAGCAACCCTCCTCTCCTCTCCCGTCTGCCCTCATTTCCTTTCTGCCGCCGCCGCCGCCGTACCTTTAAATATTATATTTTTGCTGGAGTCACGGGCAGCACCGGCATTGAAGACATCAGCAGGCTCATCGCACTTCCAGCAGCCTTCCCTCGCAAGTCGGATGATGGCTCCGCCCTCATAGAAACAGGAAATACGTCAGAAGAGGGCGGAGCCATCATCCGACTTGCGACTCGAGGGAAGGCTGCTGGAAGCGCGATGAGCCTGCTGATGCCTTCAATGCCGGTGCTGCCCGCGACTTCAGCAAAAATATATTATTTAAAGGTACGGAGGGCGGCGGGGCAGTGGCGGGCTAGCCTTCCCAAGCCTCTTATACGGGGCGCCTATGCCCCCCCCCCCCCAAAAGTCCTCCAGAGTTGAACTGCGCTGCGCACGGGAAGGCAGCAACCAGAGCCAGCAGCCGCGCATGCGCATATAGGCGCCAACGCGACTACGCGAGAGAGGTGAGGTTTAAATTTATATTTTTTAATTGACTCGGCCGGCAGCAGCGCCCCTGAAAGGCAGGCGCCCCCCTGCCATGCTTACCCTGCTGAGTGGGTTAGCACGGCCCTGGGAATAACTTGAGAGTGGGATACATTTCTCTTTTTTTTTTGGCCTTTTTATACTTGTCAGTAAAAAGAACCCTGTTGCATAGCAAAAATGGCTGCCACCGCTAGCACATTGCCCCTTTTACTGCAGCTTAGTAAAAGGGCCCCTAACAGATTAGTACGTGCTAAATGATAAGACACCTATAGGAATATAATGGTCTTATCATTTAGCGCACACTAAATCAATTAGCACACCTTAGTAAAAGAATCCCTTAATTTGCAAATCCTATCCCCCTAATTCTATAAAGTTGTATGCTCAACTTTGTGAACATTGCGCAAAGTTGCATGCGTAATTTATAGAATAGGGTCAGTTATGCACATAACATAATAAGTTAATGAGCTAATTGGCATTAACAACCAATTATTGACTATAATTGGTGTTAATTGGCACTAATTGACAGTAATTTGCAATTATATGCATAACTTCCCCAATTTACTTTTCTATATATTGCTCACACAAATTCCAAAGCATGCAACTGCAAGGGGGGCATGTACCTGGGAGGGGCATGGGTGGGTCAGGGGTGTGTCTGGCAGTGGCACATGCACAGGTTATAGAATAGTATAGTCTCTCAATTATTTGACATAAATGGGACCAATTTGTTTTCGGATAAGTGAAAATACGGAAAACACTGCATAATGCCCTCAAGCAATTTATTTATTTATTGAGATTTATTAATCGCCTTTATGAAGAGATTCACCCAAGGCGGTATACAGCAATTTTGTTAACAGCATAACAATTGTAAAATAACCAAGAATAAACATAAATACAATAAATGAGGTACACTTGAAAACAGTAAATTGAAACCTAAGAATAGAACTACCATGAAACAGTATCAAAAATATACACATTTAATTCAACGTCAAAAACAAAGGCATAGAGTTCCCAATTTTCAAAAATTGTTTTAAAACAAAGATCTTTAATAGAAATAAATGTGATGATGTCACCGGGGGGGGGGGCGGGGAGAAGGGTCTTCCAGCTATGCAGGATGGTCAGATTACTGAAGGCCAGATAATCCAGATGCACCAGTTAGGCGCGAGCATTTACACCAGCCATTTGGCTAAAGGGGCCCTTTTACTAAAGGACGGTAGGGCTACTGCGTGGGTAGCGTGCGGGAAATCAGCACTACCGTTAGGCACGCCTAGGCACCCAGTGGTAATTCTGATGTTGTCCGCACACCGTTTCCCACACTAGAAAAATTTTTTTTCTGTTTTCAAGTGCAGGCCTGTGGTGTAGGCATGCCCGGCGGTAATTGAGCAGCATTGCGTGCTGACCAATTACCGCTGAGTTAGTGCATGAGCCCTTACCACCTACTAAACAGGAGGCGGTAAGGGCTCAGGTAGTAAATGGCTGCACACAGATTTTTTTGTTATTAGCACGTGGCCATTTACGACTCCATTTTAATAATAGGGATTTTACAGCCATGGTAGTAATTGGCCTGGGCGTTCGGCGGGGGGGCAAGGGGGACAAAATTCCCCGGGCCCGGGCCTCCAAGGGTGGCCCGGCGCCGGGGTCAGGCCGCCGGCGCTGCAGTCCCCGGTCTCAACTGTTGGATTATTTGTAGTAAATAATTAGCAGATTTTAGTACACACAGCTTCAGCTTTAGAAATGTTAATTTCTTTCTTCATCTCTCTCTCATTCACCCCAGAATAATTCACTGCTGAGTCACTTTAAAGTTGAAGTAACAAAACATCTGTTTACTCACAGTTTGTAGTTAGATTATAATCAGACAGGCTTATATATACATATTACTATACATTTGTATTATCAGCTCCTTCCATGTGCTTAGATGGTAATGGATGCTCACACCACCATAGATCCTCTCAGGTTAGGAGAGATCATGAGCTCCATGTGCTCCATGTGCTGCATCTGCTGCATCTGCCCCCACACAGGAAGTTGCATAGCTGTGTGACCTCTCTAAGTAATTCACATCAGAGGTCACAGAGTAATCACAGAGAAATAATAGGTGACAGGCAATGCATGTAAAATACAATTACATTCCAACAAACCCCTTCTCATGCATAACTGTCATGCAATTATTTATTCATACAAAGTCCAAGCTTTATACGCAGATTCACAAAATGTTCTCTGTGTAACGGTTTGGTCATGATGTCAGCTGTCATCTCACTGGTGTGACAATAGTGTAGACTGATGACCCCTTCTTTCGCCAACTCTCGCACGTTGTGGTATTTCGTTGCGATGTGCTTGGTGCGTGACTGAACCTTGTCATTCTGTGACAGTCGGATGCAGCTCTGATTATCTTCCATTATCTGGATTGGTCTCTTTTCAGCTATTCCGAAATCCAGCAAAAGTTTTTCAATCCACATCAGTTCTCTGCACGCTTCCGATACAGCCACATATTCAGCTTCTGTAGAAGACAAACTCACAATACTTTGTTTATGACTGGCCCATGAAATTTGTACATTTCCATACATAAACACATATCCACTTGTGGATTTATAATCAGAATGATCCCCTGCCCAATCTGAATCACAGTAACATATTAGTTTTGGATTACTATTGGCTGAAATCTTTAATTTACAATCAATGGTACCCTTTAAATACCTTACCATCCTTTTAACTGCAGTCCAATCTGATTTGGTAGGTGAGCTGACCCTTCTGCTCAAAATTCCTACTGCATTTGCTATATCAGCCCTGTATGTGGTAGCTAGATATAAAAGCTTACCTATGGCTGATCTATATTGGATGTTATCTGGTAAAGGTTCTCTTACTGTTTCATCCTTCAGAAAATCAGTGATCATGGGAGTGCTTACAACTTGGGCATCTTGCATACCTAAACTTTCAATAAGCTCATTTATTTTCTGCTTCTGGCTTAGAAGATAAGAACCATCATTTTGTTTCTCAATTTCTATACCAAGATAGTATGACACATTACCCAGTTCTTTTATCTCAACATTGAGGTTTAAACACTTTACAATGTCCTTGTACTCTTGCTCACTTTTGCTTGCAATGAGCAGATCATCAACAAAAGCTAAAATGTATGCATATTGTCCATTTGTGCACCTAGTGTACAAACATTTATCTGCTTCACCTTGCTTAAATCCTAAATTTGTCAATATTTCATGCAATTTTTCATTCCAACATTCTGCACTTTGCTTTAATCCACAAAGACCTTTGTTTAATTTACACACTAGCTGTCTTTGTTTTGTATTTATGAAACCTGTTGGTTGTTCCATGTACAAGTCTTCAGTTATATCTCCGTGAAGAAATGCTGTTTTCACATCAATGTGGTTGACTTGCATGCCTTTTGAGACTGCAATGCTCAGAAGTGTTCTAATTGTCGTGTGTTTCACTACAGGTGCAAACACTTCATCAAAATCTTCTCCATATTTTTGAAGATATCCCTTTGCCACTAATCTGGCTTTATACCTTTCCACTTTTCCTTGTGCATTCCTTTTTAACTTGAATACCCATTTGCATCCTATAGCTTTCTTGCCAGGAGGTAATTTTGTAAGAATCCAAGTATTATTTTTATCCAATGCATCAATTTCTTCTTGTGCAGCTTTATGCCATTCAGCAGCTTCTTCTGCTGGCATTTTCTCAATCTCATCCCATGTTAAGGGCTCTTGAGCTTCTGCTGACTTTGTTAGGTAAGACAGTCTTGGGGTGGAATACCTTTGTTTTCCCTGGATGAGCGTCTGACAACAGGTTGGTCTGACCTTTCCGCATCCTCTAAATCTGAGAGTTCTTCTCCAATTGATTCCCCTTCTCCAACTGTACTGTCTTCTTCAATGATCCTTTCTGTGTCTGCTTCCTCTGCCTGTTCCTCGTTAGATACAGATGAGTTGCTTTCAGACATCTGCCTTGGTATGGCATTTATATACACTGGCATGTCTATTATGGTTCTAGTTTCATATTCTGGATGATAAGGCTCATCTGGGATAATCCAGCCTTTATCAACCCTTTTGTTTTCATCAAAATATGTAACATGTCTTATGCCAACAATGCCAGTTTTCAGATTCAAAATTCTATATCCTTTGTGTCCTGGAGTATAGCCAACTAAAATGCCCCTTTCTGTTGTGGAATCCAGCTTATGCCTTCTTTGCTTTGGTACATGAGCATATGCTGTACTTCCAAATGTTCTTATGTGTGACAGGTTTGGCTTCCTACCATGCCATGTCTCATGTGGTGTGCGCTCAGCGCCTTTAGTTGGCATTCTGTTTTGTAGGTACACTGCTGTGAGAATGGCTTCCCCCCATAGTCTTTTAGGGAGATTGCTATCTGACAGCATACATCTGGTCATTTCCACAAGTGACCTAAATTTTCTCTCTGCAACAGAATTTTGCTCTGGTGTATAAGCTACTGTTGTGATATGCTGAATGCCTTCTTGTTCTAGAAATGTGCGCATGCTTTGTGAAGTGAACTCACCACCATTGTCGGTCTGAAGAACCTTTGGTTTTCTTTCAAATTTATTGCTCACCATGGCTACGTATTTCTTCAGCATGTCTGTGACTTGACTTTTCTCTTTCAGCAAATAGGCCACACAATATCTAGAGAAATCATCCAAGAATATTAGCACAAATCTGTTATTTCCCAATGATGGGATATTAAACGGTCCACATAAGTCACTGTGTATTAAGTCCAGCACTTTATTACTCCTATTTCCTGTGTATGCAGGAAATGAGGGTCTCACACCTTTTTGAGTAACACAGTCTATGCATTTCTCCATTTTACCAGCATCTGCACTTATCTGAATGCCGGTGGCCAGTTGCTTACTGTAAAGATCCTGGATCACCTTAGAATCACGATGTCCCAGGCGGCGGTGCCAGATTTCCAGACTACATTTTCCATCATTCTTCCTTACTTGCGCCAGATGTGAGGCTTCACCTGAAATGTTCAGCTTATAAACATCATTATGCATAAAAGCTTCAGCATACACTTCATCATTTTTAGAGATTGTGCACTTACTGTTTTCAAAATGAATCACAAATCCCTTCTTATCTAATGTAGATACACTAAGCATATTGCAAACTGCTTGGGGAATATACAAGACATCACTTACAGGAATTTCTTTAACTTCATTAGACACTTTGCATTTTAAGAATCCAATACCTTTTGCTTGGATCTTAGCAGTCCCTGCGTTTGCAGTTTTAAGAATTCCTTCTTCTGGACACATTTCCTGAAAGAAATCCTTACAATTGGTTAAATGGCATGTGCTCCCTGAATCCAAAATCCAAGTACTTTCATTTGAATTATTATTTACCATAGTCAAAGATTTTTCTGCCATTAGAAAGCCCTTGTGTTTATCTTTGTCCTTCATACATTTCCTGGTTTGAAAATTCTTTAGTTCCATTGGCTTAGGTGAGCTAGAGGGAGTGTTTTGTGTTTCCTTACACCATTTAGATACATGTCCCTCCTTTCCACATGAGTAGCAAATCAGCTTGCCCTTGGGTGGAGTTTTCCCATAGCTCCGCCTTCCTCTGTTCTTTGCCAAGAAATTTGTTTCATTTCTCTCTGACTGACTTTGAGAACACATCTCCTCAGAATCATTTATTATGCATTCCTGCCTTAGTTTTGATGTTGCCTGTTCAAAAGATTGCCCTTCAATGGCCTCATTTACAGACCTAAAAACATCAAACTTCTTTGATAGTGAGGTAAAAAGAAATGCTCTTTTCAATGCATCACACATGGGAATTCCAGAAAGTTCTAGCTTTTGAAATGAAGACATAAGATGCATAATGTGATCATTACATTTACTTTTATCCCTTAATTTGGTTTCATTCAACTCTGCCAACCAAATTGGTTGCTGCTTTGCATATGTAGTTGCATACATAGTTCTCAGTTTATATAAAATGTCCTTTGGTGTATCTTTTCCCTCCACTAATATGGCTTGTTTCTCTGAGAGAGCTTCCAAAAGCATGCACTTCACATAATAGTTTGCATTATCCCATTCAGCCATATTTTCAGCTGTTCTGTCTTGATCTAAGCATATATATAATCCTTTTGCTCGAAGGAGACATATGAATCTTAGTTCCCACTGCTGATAATTAAACTCAGTTAATTTAGGCACCTTGAGAGAATAGAAAAATGGTGAATTTCCTCCCTCAGCCATTTTCTTAGCCTTCTGTCTGCTGTGTGGGGGGAGAGAGAGACAGACTGAATCTTTCCTTTAAAACTTAAGAGAAAAATGTGGCCTTTTTTCTGCCTGGTAATATTTCTCTTCTTTTTCAATTCCTGGACCCTGGGCCCATAACCCTTTTGTTGGATTATTTGTAGTAAATAATTAGCAGATTTTAGTACACACAGCTTCAGCTTTAGAAATGTTAATTTCTTTCTTCATCTCTCTCTCATTCACCCCAGAATAATTCACTGCTGAGTCACTTTAAAGTTGAAGTAACAAAACATCTGTTTACTCACAGTTTGTAGTTAGATTATAATCAGACAGGCTTATATATACATATTACTATACATTTGTATTATCAGCTCCTTCCATGTGCTTAGATGGTAATGGATGCTCACACCACCATAGATCCTCTCAGGTTAGGAGAGATCATGAGCTCCATGTGCTCCATGTGCTGCATCTGCCCCCACACAGGAAGTTGCATAGCTGTGTGACCTCTCTAAGTAATTCACATCAGAGGTCACAGAGTAATCACAGAGAAATAATAGGTGACAGGCAATGCATGTAAAATACAATTACATTCCAACATCAACTGCCTGTCTCCTCGGCTCTGGGCCCCCTGCATTCGAAGCGGCAGCCACAGATCGCCTCCCTTTGGGCCTTCCATCCCTGTGTCCTGCCCTCGCGGAAACCGGAAGTTAAGTCAGACGAGGGCGGGACACAAGGAGGGAAGGCCAGAAGAGAGGCGATCTGCAACTGACGCTTTGAATGCAGGGGGCCCGGAGCCGTGGAGGCAGGCAGGTGAGACCGGGGACTGCAGCAGCGGGGGGAGTGGCAGGGGGGGAGCGATGGGGGTGACAGCAGCAGGGGGAAGCGGCAGGGGAAGCGAGAGAGGGTGGCAGCGGCGGGGATGGGGGGGGCAGAGGCGGGGCGGCATTGTCCCGGGCCCAGCCTAGTCTCTCGACGGCCCTGGCGCACGGCAATTCCACATGCCCACACTACTGCAGGCCACTTAGTGCCGCAGCTTAGTAAAAGGACCCTAAAGTTAGGTGCATAAGTGCAGACTGATGCTAGTATTTTAATTACACGCAAAATTGCAGCATCCTGGCATCTAACGTTAGGCAGCCCTTTGAGGATTATCTCCTATGTGAGCAGGAAAATACTTGCCTTGAGCTACAGCTGGAAAGGGCATGAGCCAAATCCAAAATCCCTTCTCCTTCCCTTTCCCTTTTAGCCCTTGTATAATGGACTGCAAGGTTGCCCGTATGGAATTACAGTTCTTAAGTGCTACTTCCAAAATGGATGACATCTCAACGGGAAAGAAGGTATTGATGGGGGCGGGGGGGGGGGGTCTTTGTTAAAGCCATGCGACTACAGATAAATCCACCTGGAGTGCCCATGGCACTGCCATGTTGTTGATTTTCTTTTTAAACCACAGCCAATTAGAAGCCAGATTTCTTTAATAATCGTAATTTGAAGTAAATGATTACCACCGTGTCAGAGCTGTCAACTGGCTGCCAGCTATATTCCCACAAGAGTTTAAAGCCCAGACTGTTTACTTATCTGAAAGATGTTTAAACAGTCTCGCTGACTGCCAGATAAATATTACAAAGAACCATGAAGTTTACAAAATCCGTCTTAAAGCACTCTTTTTGGAAGTTAGTACTTCTCCAGACGTGGAGTTTCACCAAGGTGTTACGCTAGCACTCAGATCAACAGAAAAGCTGACACAAACGTTATCCAGCTCATTTCCAATGGTCGATTTTGACAAGTGCTGCCATCTAGAAAAGTCCACAGTACTGTTTATACAGGCTTCTTTTTATCTTCCTGCATGCAGGAAATTTAAGAGTTTGACTAAATAGCCAGACTTAAAGCAGAGCAAATAATATAAATTGTGTTTTTTTTTTTAATCTTTTCCTACACTATTTTGAGGATTTTTTTTTTTTTAAAGAATGTGTTCAGTACAATCTATTTTATTTTATGCAATTTATTACATTTATAAACTGCTTATCATTACACATCTAGGTTGTGTACAAAAACGGATACACAATAAAATATGTGAAAAGGAGTCATATGATGCTATGAGCAGGGCAGGACATAGTAACATAGTAGATGACGGCAGAAAAAGACCTGCACGGTCCACCCAATCTGCCCAACAAGATAAACTCATATATACTACTTTTTGTGTATACCTTACCTTGATTTGTACCTGTCCTTTTCAGGGCACAGACCGTGTAAGTCTGCCCAGCACTATCCCCGCCTCCCAACCACCAGCCCCGCCTCCCACCACCGGCTAAGCTCCTTAGGATCCATTCCTTCTGAGCAGGATTCCTTTATGTTTATCCCACGCATGTTTGAATTCCGTTACCGTTTTCCTCTCCACCACCTCCCGCGGGAAGGCATTCCAAGCATCCACCACTCTCTCCGTGAAAAAATACTTCCTGACATTTTTCTTGAGTCTACCCCCCTTCAATCTCATTTCATGTCCTCTCGTTCTACCGCCTTCCCCTCTCCGGAAAAGGTTCGTTTGCGGATTCATACCTTTCAAATATTTGAACATCTGTATCATATCACCCCTGTTTCTCCTTTCCTCCAGGGTATACATGTTCAGGTCAACAACTCTCCTCCTATGTCTTGTAACGCAAATCCCATACCGTTCTCATAGCTTTTCTTTGCACCGCTTCAATTCTTTTTACATCCTTAACAAGATATGGCCTCCAAAACTGAACACAATACTCCAGGTGGGGCCTCACCAACGTCTTATACAGGGGTATTAAAACCTGCTGGTCACACCTCTCTCTATACAGCCCTCAGCGCCATCACCTACCATCCTGGTAATTTGCCTCCATATCTGCCAGTCTACTTTTTGCTGTTAGGCCCTTTCCCTATGGAATGCCCTTCCCACCCACATTAAAAACAGAAAACAACTACCTCAACTTCAGAAGGAAATTAAAGACTTATCTCTTCCCAAAAGAAACAAAATGGCTAGCCCCATGCATTTCTTCTACCGATAGATCTACACGTCACCTGCTTCTTACAGTTCTCCTTTCTCCACTCGCCCAGTGGCGTAGCCACAGGTGGGCCAAGCCCACTTTAGGCTCAGGCCCGCCCAGCGGCAGCACAGCTGTGATGTGGCTGGCAGGGATCCCCAAGCCATGCCAGCTGAGGACTCCTGGCATCTCCCTCTCCCCTGCAGGCAATTGGGTCTTTCTATTCCATACCCCCAATACCGCTCCCCCGGTACTTTTTAAAGCCATCAGTTCTTCGCTGGCAGCAAGCAGTGATCAGGGCCAGCGTTAGGGGGGTGGCAAACTGGGCAGTTGCCCTGCTTGGGCCTGAAGCTGAAGGAGGCATAGCTTGCAGGAGGGCTCTGGGGCCCCTTTTCCAGTTTCTATCCCGGGCTTCTGCTTATCTAACATCAGCCCTGGCACTGACTCCTACCCACCGCTCACGCCAGCCTCGAGCCTCCGTCTGACAAACTTCTGTTTTCCGCATAGGTGGGACCAGGTCAGAGAGAGGCTCAGGTTGGCATGAGCAGCAGGTAGGAGCTGCTGCTCACTGCCAGAGATGAACTGAGGGCATTAAAAGGTACTGTGGTTAGGGAGTGGAGTTGAAAGACCTGATCATGGAGGGAGAGATGCCGGGCAGGGTTGTCATGCCCACCCACTTTGAGCTCAGACCCACCCAAAATTGGGTGTTTGGCTACACCACTGCACTTGCCTATCTCTCTAACTATTTTCAATGTATTACTGGATCAGCTATTTTGATTGAATTGCTTTTTTTTTTTAATTGCACATATCATCCAAACAAATAAAATGTACAGAATACAAGAAGTTCACAGAAAAGGAAAAAAAACCTTTCACCAGACCAGAAAATCAAATCATCTGCTTGGCTACAGGACTTCAACATGCAAGGAATCCAAAACACAAAGCATAAGAATATACAATATTTTTTTTAATACAAGAAAGCAAAAAAAAAAAAATGCAGTTAATGATTTAAATGGGGGATATAAATACTTCACTAAGGGCGTCTTTTACTAAGGTGTGCTGACATTTTTTGTGCGCACTAAAATTGTGGGCACGCTAAACATGCATTCCTATGGGTATCTCTAACATTTAGCGTGCCCACGATTTCAGCGCTCTAAAAACGGGAGCGCGCCTTAGTCAAAGACGCCCTAATTCCTTTCTTAAGGGGGACTGAGAATTTCCTCACATTCCTATTAAAGAAATGCTTAGTCCCCCTTAAGACACATCCTCCCCAAACCTTGGAATGCTAGGCAGGAGGGCATGGATCCAGATCAGGGAGAATAAGCCTTCCAAGCATGGCAGAGTCCCCTTGAGGGGAGCTGAGGGAAGATTCCCATGCCCTGTCAACACTGGCTCAGAATAACCTCTGCTCCCTGCAGGCCATAGCTGGGGGATTGCTGAAAAGTAGTTTGAGTGCTACAGCTTGAAAGCTAGGACAGGTCTTTTATACACATGGGGCAGAGGCTGCTAGAACCCATTTTTGTGTCTGGCCTGTTAGAGACCAAGCCTTTGTGGTGGATTATTTACATTAACCTGTCTTGCCTGCCTGACAAAGAAGCAAGGCTTATGTTATGTAGTGAACCCAGCTGCATGAATAAAATCATAATACTTTTCTTCTGGTTTAAACTGTCTGTGGTCTGTACGTGTGAGGGGCCCGTGCCCACAGCTGCACCCCCACACTAGCACATGGAGTAACAATTGTGGCAATAATTGGGGTCATCACATACAAAACGTCACATAGTTGTGTGTGTGTGGGGGGGGGGGGGGGAGGTCATATCTACAGTATTACCCTGGTATGTTACTAGACTCAGCAAGGACATTTTTAACAGATATACTGTAGATCCTTCTAAAGTCAAAACCTGAGGATATAGGTTGATTTGACTGCAACAGGAAACACATGACAATTCAAAAAAGTTCTTAGGTTTCTGCAAAATAAGTCCCCAAATTATTATGCACTAATGAGGGTAATTTTATGACAAGTCACCTAGATTGGGAGGGGCATGTGGGCACCTATTTTGGGCTTCCCTCCACCCACCCTGACTCTTTGAGAACCCCTTGGTTTACCTAAAGGCCACCCCTGATTTGTCTAGTAGTATAGGGCAGAATAGTCCCATTTAGCTCCCACCCCATCTGACTTTGGGTGGAAACTGAAAAATGGCACCCAAGAATACTACTAGGAATCAACAGGCACCATTTTGCAATTGGAGCCAGACGGCCCTTCTCCAGGGATCAAAGTAAGGTTACTGATAGGGAAGGGTTTTCAGAATTGGGCAGGGCTTCCTGTCAATGCTATAGTTGGGTGTAAGGAGCTGCTGAGGGGATCAAGAGAGGAATCTCATTTGTGGGGGGGGGGGGGGCAAGATTGAATTGGGCAGGTATGATTTGGTGTTATCAGATTAGGGGAGGTCATTTGGGGGATCTCAATCGGGGGGAACGGAAAGGAGAATTGGCTGTTTCAGTCGCCTCATTGCCTTTACTGATTCAGCCACAGTATTGGACTACTGGTTCTATAACCTAAACTTCAGGAAATCATTAAAAACCAACCTCTTCAAAAAGACTTACCCCGCCGATCCAACGTAAAATCCCCACACCCGGCAACACAACACAACCAATGTCCGTACTGGAGAATTTACAATCTTCCCTCCCTTCAACCTTCATGATGCCTGAAATGCACCTACCTTATTCGACTACAACATAACCTTGTATTTGTTCTCAACCGGACTTGGCGAATGCCTTTACGATACTGTGTAAGCCACGTTGAGCCTGCAAATAGGTGGGAAAATGTGGGGTACAAATGTAACAAATAAATAAAATAACCTCTTCTTCAGATGATGTTGAGTGCAGAGCAGTATTGGCAGTCATAACAGTTAGTGCCTACATGCCCTCCCAACCTAGATGACGTTATAAAATTACTCTCATTACTACATAATAATTTGGGCACTTATTTTGCAGAAACTTAAAAACTTTACTGAGCTTTACTAAAAGGGCCCCTTTGATTTTGAATTATCATGTGTTTCTTGATGTAGGAGTGGCCTAATGTGAGCATGTGGGAAAGAGGAATCCAAATTATAGCTACGTAACGCAAGGTTCCACATTAGAAGTTACCGACCAGGAAAAGGATCTAGGTGTCATCGTTAATGAAACATTAAAACCCTCTGCTCAGTGTGCAGCGGCGGCTAAGAAAGCAAATAGAATGTTAAGTATTATTAGGAAAGGAATGGAAAACAAAAATGAGGATATTATAATGCCTTTGTATTGCTCGAATACTGTGTGCAATTCTGGTCACCTCATCTCAAAAAATATATTGTGGAATTAGAAAAGGTACAGAGAAGGGTGATGAAAATGATAAAGGGAATGGGACGACTTCCTTATGAGAAAAGGCTAAAGTGGCTAGGGTTCTTCAGCTTGGAGAAAAAGCAGCTGAGGGGAGATATGTTAGAGGTCTATAAAATAATGAGTGGCGTGGAACAGGTAGACGTGAATCGCTTATTTACTCTTTCCAAAAATACTAGGACTAGGGGGAATGCAATGAAGCTACAAAGTAGTAAATTCAAAACAAACTGAAGAAAATATTTCTTCACTCAAGATGTAATTAAACTCTGGAATTTGTTGCCAGAGAATGTGGTAAAAACAGTTAGCTTAGCGGGGTTTAAAAAAGGTTTGGGTAGCTGCCTAAAAGACAAGTTCATAAGCCATTATTAAGATGGACTTGGGAAAATCCACTGTTTCACTGTTTTTTTCTAGGATAAGCAACATAAAATGTACTGTTTGGGGATCTTGCCAGGTTCTTGTAACCTGGATTGGCCACTGTTTGAAACAGGAGGCTGGGCTCGATAGACCTTTGATCTGTCCCAGTATGGCAATACTTACGTATTTAATGGTTAGTACAGCTGGATATGGACCTGGGGAACTGGGTTTGATTCCCGCTGCAGGCTGGCAGTCAGCAATGGGTTGAGAGTCCAGGCCCCCCTCCTCTCCTCTGAGTTGCAGGCCGCCCTCTCCTCCAAGTTCCAGGCCCCCCTCCTCTCCTCTGAGTTGCAGGGCCCCCTCTCCTCCGAGTTCCAGGCCCCCCTCTCCTCTGAGTTGCAGGCCCCCCCTCCTCCGAGTTGCAGGCCCCCCTCTCCTCTGAGTTGCAGGCCCCCCTCCTCTCCTCTGAGTTGCAGGCCCCCCTCCTCTCCTTTGAGTGTCCTCCGAGTTGCAGGCCCCCCTCCTCTCCTTTGAGTGCCAGTCCCAACCCCAGCCTGACCTCTTCTTCTCCCACAACAGTCCTCTGTCCTTGCCTCCCTGCTGCCCAGAATTTAAAAGTCATCTTACCTCGGGTCCCGGGCCAGCAGCAGTGAAAGGCGAGCAGGCTTGGAGCTTCAGCCTTCCCTTGTCTCTCAGCTCTGGTCCCGCCCTCATTTCCTGTTTCCGCAAGGGCAGGACCAGAGCTGAGAGACAAGGGAAGGCTGAAGCGCTGAGCCTGCTCGCCTTTCACTGCTGCCGGCCCGGGACCCGAGGTAAGATGACTTTTAAATTCTGGGTGGCAGGGAGGCGAGGATGGAGGACTGTTGAGGGAGAAGAAGAGGTTGGGGCTGGCTGGGGTTGGAACCGGAACTTCTGGCGGGTTACAATATTGAGGGTGCTCGAGCACCCACAGCACTCACGGAGTCAGCGCTTATGGGAGCCATTAACTGTAAGAAGTGTTAGTTAGTGCCCAATTATTTCTAGTTATCAGCTCATTGTGCAATTAAAACGTGCACACAATTTTGGGCACCATATATAGAATCCAGGAGTTAACACACAAGAAAACCTGGACTAGCTGCTTAAAACAGCTTAGTAAAATGGCACCTAAATGCATTTAATTAGCACTGAAAATATATAGTGACTGGCTGAATACTAAATACATTCCTGAACCTCCACTACCCCAGTTGCAAAGGACTTAAGTACAAATCAATATATGCATCTAGCTTCTCATACATCAGCGCGCAACTGTGGAACTCACTGCCAAAGGCCTTGAAAGCAATGCACGACTTAACAGCATTCCGGAAGTTACTAAAGACTAATCTGTTCAGGAAGACATACCATAATGACCCATCATCAGTCACCTATAATCTAAACTCTATTAGAACCAGATAAAATTGAACTCTCTTCTTCTGATTGCTTTAATTAATCTGTCACCAATGTACATTAATGTTTTACCCCCTATCTCTTAAACCGATAGGAACCATTTATCTAATTTACCTTATACCGTACTTTAACATTTATGAACTTTAATGTAATACTACTTTGTATTTCTCATGCCGGAAATGGCGATCGCCATTACGACATAATTTAAGCCACATTGAGCCTGTAAAAAGGTGGGGAAATGTGGGATACAAATGCAACAAATAAATAAATAAATTCACCACAGAAATGCCTCCAGAGCTACTTTTTTTTATTTCAGGGGTCCTTTACTAATTTGCGGGGGGAAAAAAGCTCTGCGGTAGATGTGGGGAACATTTTTCCCACATGACAGGGCCCTTTTTACCACAGCAGGTCAAAAGCCCCTAAAAAAATGGCCATGTGGTAAGATTACTCTTATGGCATGGTCATGAGGAGGGGGAGTGCTTACCGCCACCCACTGAGGTGGCTGTAAGGGCTCCCGCTGTAACCCAGCAGCAACCGGGGCAGCACGTGGCGATGCCTGATTACTGCCAGGTTAGCACCGTGCTATAAATTTTTTTTTTTTTAATTCCGGCACTCCAGAAATGGCACACACTCGATGCAGAACTACCATTGGCAGCCACGTTAGGCCGGTGCTAGTTTCGGGTTAGCGTGCGCTAAGCCCGCGTCGGGCTTACTGACGCTTTGCAAAAGGGCCCCTTAGCGCACCCTGTGAATTTGGCCAGACCAATTCGGATGATCAATGGGGAACTTTCCAAAAGAGTTCCACAGTTTGCTTTCGAAGGACTATCCAAAGGCATTGTGCCTGAGCTTTTGGCACCCTCTAAACAAGGGTCCTGGGTGCTTTTGAAAACTCAAGTACAGCAATAGCTTTGGGTAAATCATCCTGTTGGGTTAGAAGATCTCACAGCCTGCAAACGATCAAACAAATGCAAACAGAAAGCCTCAACCCCTGCATTAACATTATCAGACTGAAGGTCTATGAAATAGCCCCTTTCTGAATATACAGAGATCGTATATCAAAAAGTCTAGTAGTATTTTAAGATTTATGCATGTCTTTGATATCTTAGCTTGATTTGGGGGAAAAGATGTTATTTTTTTGTGCAAGTCTTTAGATTTCCTGCAAGCACAGCAGCCACTGAGTGAATTTTGCATTGTTTAATGTACAGTAATTAAAAAAAAAAATCATTTAGTCTGAACTTTTTCTTTTCTTTAAAAAAAAAAACATCGGCCTTTTTAATAGAAATACTCAAAAGGGCCAGATTCTATATATATGATGCCAAAAAAATCCGCCCTGAGAAAATCTGGGCTTAGCGCTGTTCTATAAATCTCGCCTAAAGTTAAGTACAGTTTATATAGAACTTGTGTAGCGGCAGTCCCGTGCCTAAAATTTAGAAGCAGCCATTTATGCCAACTAAAACCTGGTGTACGTGCCCATATCTTATTTAGGCACGGATCAGAATATTCTGTAAGTGTGTATGTAAATTTTAGGAATGACCATGACCCGCCTACGCCCCTCCCATGGCCACTTCCCTTTTGTGACCCACACATTAGAATTTACACACACTGCCTTACAGAATCTACTATAATAAAACTCACCCTCAACGTTCTGAAGACAACGTTCTGAAGTCACTCAGTCACTCACTGAAGGGTTCATGGATTCATGGTGGTGAAGCCACAACACTGACCATGTCTCTCTGCCCCGCCCTTGCATGACGGACCAATCAGAAAAAACACCCTCAACATTCTGAAACACAAAGGACCATCACAACACCGTTCCCAGGCAACACTAGGCAACGTAAGACGGACCAATCAGAGGAAACTAAGTGACAATAAGGGAGGAGCATTCCCCAGCAGAATGGCTCATTATCTGTGCAGCACGGAGAGCACAGAACCATCGCTGGAACAAGAGAAGAATATTCCTGCTGTGGGTATATGCAAAAATAGACCGGGGGGGGGGGGGGGGGGGAGACATTTTTAAATGCCTAATGCCAGTACTGAAGAGTGCCAGAGGGCCTATAGCACAGACTATATTTGGGATCGCGACATGGAGTCAGAGGAGCCGGAAAACAATGTGCCCATCACCATCTGGGACGTGGGCGAACAGGACAAGCTGCGGCCCAGCTGGAAGGATTACCCGCGACCCAGCCAGCAGCAAACAGCGACCAAGGAAGGGGGAGGAGTGCTCCTTCCCTGCCTAGGAATCGCTGGAGACTGGCTGCAAAACTAACGAAACAACCGCACACCAACGCACCACCTCCATCATTCGAAAGGCATCCACTCTTTCTTCAACAGAAATGCAAACTAATAATACAAAACAAACAAAGATTACATGGTTTCTCAGGCGGCTGCAGGTAACTCCCCACCCCCTTCCTCTTCCCCTTTTGCCGAAGCGGCCAAGGACGTGCCCAACCATCCCCAGCCTCAGGCAAGTTGTCTCCCACCTCGGGGATTCCCCGAGCACCCGGAAAAGGACGGCGTTAATTCCTGCAGCGCATAAATGTTCCAGCATTCCCCTGCAGCCGGCCTGAAATGGACCAAACATACCGGATCACCCCCCCCCCCCCCCCCCCCCCCCCGACGGCCCGAGACCGTGCCCTTCTCCCTTCCGCCAACTTAAAACAACCATCCCCGTCCTCAGGCAAGCCGTCACCCACCTCCAGGATGCCCAGAACCCCAGCCCAATGGAAAAAGATGGCGCTGCTTCCAACAGCACATTTCTCTTCCAGCATTCCCCTACAGCAGCCCTGAAACGGCCAAAAAATACCGACAGACAAAGAACGTGCTCCTCTACCTTCCGCCCATCTAAAACAACACTGCTGCCTCAGCACAACACAAAAAAAAAAAACCATGGAAAAAAAAAACCAACACTCAACAAAGGCTGACCCCCCTACAACCACATTTACATTTCAACAACAGAAAGACCCCCTACACAAACCTCCTTGACAGACAAAACCACACACACACAATACAACAGAAACACACCCTCAAAGCCACACACCAATCCAACCCAGTTTGCCAGCACAGCACATCACAGAACAACCCCCAACCCCCAAGCAAAAAACAAAACAAAAAAAGACACACATCAACAACCTGCACACACACCGCACCCTCACACACTCACACACACACATACACAAAATAACTCTATGACACATACACACACACACACAAAAAAAACCACATGCTAGCGCCCGTTTCATTGGTTTCGGAAACGGGCCTTTTTTACTAGTATGCTAATAAAGTTATGTGTACATTCTAATTAGTGCCAATTAGTGCTGATAATTGCTTGTCAGTGGCCAATTAGCAGCGCTGATTAGCTTGTTAAACAATTAAGTTGTGCACACAAATCGGCTATGTGCGCAGATTTGCACATGTAACTTTTGTCGCCATTTATAGAATCTGGGGGAAAGGGGCCAATTTTCATACTGCCTGTGTTACTGCATGGTCTAGGGTACTTTTTATTCATGGATTTAATACTCATTTTCACAGGGAAAATTCCCATTGCTTTAGGTACACACTTACAGGCCAATGGTCAGAACCAAACGCGGGCGCTCGAGGCGATTAGCACCAGACTAGCGCCTGCATTAGTAAACGCAGAATGCTCAGAGGTTCTAGCGCGTGAGACAATGTGCGTGCCAAAGATTAGCGCAAATAGCATGCTAATGTAGTCAAACAGATGTTAATGAGGTCGTTTTTTTATTCCCTCACAATGCTCAGACAACAGAACACAAAACAGTGGAATTAGAAAAGATGTAGAGAAAGGCGACGAAAATGATAAAGGGGATGAGACGACTTCCCTATGAGGAATGAGGAAAGGCTAAAGTGGCTAGGGCTCTTCAGCTTGGAGAAAAGGTGGCTGAGGGGAGATATGATAGAGGTCTATAAAATAATGAGTGGAGTTGAACAGGTAGATATGAAGTATCTGTTCACGCTTTCCAAAAATACTAGAACTAGGGGGCATGCGATGAAGCTACAATGTAGTAAATTTAAAATGAATCAGAGAAAAGTTTTCTTCACTCAACGTGTAATTAAACTCTGGAATTCGTTGCCAGAGAATGTGGTAAAGGCGGTTAGCTTAGCGGAGTTTAAAAAAGGTTTGGGCGGCTTCCTAAAGGAAAAGTCCATAGACCGTTATTAAATGGACTTGGGGAAAATCCACTGTTTCTGAGATAAGCAGTATAAATTGTTTTGCACTTTTTGGGATCTTGCCAGGTACTTGTGATCTGGATTGGCCACTGTTGGAAACAGGATGCTGGGCTTGATGGACCTTTGGTCTTTCCCAGTATGGCAATGCTTATGTACTTATGTACTTGGGATTCTGAATGGAATCTTGCTACTCTTTGAAAGTCTGCATGGAATCTTGTTATTCTTTAGAATTCTAGAATCTTGCTATTCTTTGCAGTTGTACATGGAATGTTGCTACTCTTTGGGTTTCTGCAAGGTACTTGTGATCTGGATTGGCCACTGTTGGAAACAGGATGCTGGGCTTGATGGACCTTTGGTCTTTCCCAGTATGGCAATACTTATGTACTTGGGATTCTGAATGGAATCTTGCTACTCTTTGAAAGTCTGCATGGAATCTTGTTATTCTTTAGAATTCTAGAATCTTGCTATTCTTTGCTGTTGTACATGGAATGTTGCTACTCTTTGGGTTTCTGCAAGGTACTTGTGGTCTGGATTGGCCACTGTTGGAAACAGAATGCTGGGCTTGATGGACCTTTGGTCTTTCCCAGTATGGCAATACTTATGTAACAAAGCCGCCTTACCGCTGAGAAAATAACGCCAGCTTGGAGCAGGCATTAGGGTGTTTGAAGAGAGGATTTCTCATGATTCTTGCCTTAAAATCTGCTGGCTTTTATTTAATTTGGAAGCAGAAGGAAGCCCGTGCAAACCCCCGAGCGCTGGTAGTGAGAGATGAATGTGTTGGAGTCAGAGCAAACCCAAAAGTGAAAGCACACATCGGGCGCCTGTCCCCTGCTTTTAAACATAAGCCTCCCATGTAAAAAAAAAAAAAAATTGAAATGCTTATATTTAAAGGTACAGAAAACAGATGCCACTGTGTGCTTCGCTTTCGTGTTTACCTTGTGCATGTGCGCAGGAGCTGAGCTAATTGCAAAACTCTTCTGCACATGAGCCAAACACATCCCCCTTTGCTTTTGCTTTTAAATTATGTATATAATTAGAATGCTATTTCCTTTGAGCATTGGTGAGCTAGGTTTCTGAACTGTTCCAGCGGTATGGTTTCTGCGCTGTTGGCTTACCGCGGGAGTACTGAGCATTGGTCTGTTAGGGTTAGATTCATTAAAGGCACTAGCGCATTAACGTATTGTGTTTATTTTTTTAATTTATTTTTGTTACATTTGTACCCCGCACTTTCCCACTCATGGCAGGCTCAATGCGGCTTACATGGAGCAATGGAGGGTTAAGTGACTTGCCCAGAGTCACAAGGAGCTGCCTGTGCCTGAAGTGGGAATCAAACTCAGTTCCTCAATTCCCCAGGACCAAAGTCCACCGCCCTAACCACTAGGCCACTCCTCCACTGTTGCTACTATTTGAGATTCTACATGGAATGCTATTCCACTTGCAACATTCCATGTAGACGTCGACCCTTGCAGATCACCAATGTGGCTGCGCAGGCTTCTGCTTCTGTGAGTCTGACGTCCTGCACGTATGTGCAGGACGTCAGACTCACAGAAACAGAAGCCTGTGCAGCCTTTTTACATGGAATGTTGCTAGTGGAATAGCAACATTCCATGTAGAATCTCCAATACTAGCAACAGAATCTCAATAGTAGCAACATTCCATGTAGAATTTCCAATAGCAGCAACATTCCATGTAGAATCTCCAATAGTATCTATTTTATTTTTGTTACATTTGTACCCTGCGCTTTCCCACTCATGGCAGGCTCAATGCGGCTTACATGGAGCAATGGAGGGTTAAGTGACTTGCCCAGAGTCACAAGGAGCTGCCTGTGCCGGGAATTGAACTCACTTCCTCAGGACCAAAGTCCACCACCCTAACCACTAGGCCACTCCTCCATACCATACCATACTTTGTATTGTTGTTTGCATATTTTTCCTGCTGTAATTGCCTATTGCTCATGTTTGACCTATTCTTACTGTACACCGCCTCCAGTGAATTCCTTCAAAAAGACGGTAAATAAATCCTAATAAATAAATGCACATTATGTAATTGCTATGAAGCCTATTTACTAATGACACATTAACAGTATCAGCACGTTAATTTGGTAGCACACAAGTTCTTCGTAAACCTTGTCTAGACTGTCAGCCCTCCGGGGCAGGGAAATACCTGCTGTACTTGAATGTAAGGCGCCTTGAGCTCTGGTTGGGAAAGGTGAATAATCACACTGAAATGTAAAAGTAGGCATGTTGTTGTACTTCCTGCCCACAGGATGCTGAATGTGGGTCAGACTAAGTACATGATAGAACAATACGCAGATTTTATGATGCTGATTTCCATATGCTATTTTTGACCCCTAAAAATGTATATGAAGATTGCCCTCAAAATGTACTAGTGGAAGAGTAACCTAATGGCTAGAACATTGAGCTGAGAAAATGGAGAGGAGACCATGGAAAAATGACTTAGGAAAAGGCCAGCAAGAGGAAGCTGAGAAAGAGACCAGAACTACCCATGGTTAGAAAAATAAATGCCCAAAGGAAATGATTTTATTTTCAGTTTTTAGTGTCAGTTTTGGGAATGTGCATTTCTTATAGCTTTGTATTTTTGATCAGTATAGAAGGAAATTAATTTTAGTTTTTATCTCTTCTGGTGCAGGATTATATGTAGCGTCTGGCTTCTCGGGGTTTCCATTTCAGTTTTTGTCTACATGTTTCTGTTTCTACTTTCCAGTTTTGTATTCTGCAGTGGGTTAGGGTCTATCTGTCTTATGTGAGAGATGAATTCTACTAGTTTCTGTGTAGGGATCTATAATAGTTGGGATTGGTCTGTTTTTCCAATAATAATAGGTGGTATGTTGGTGTTACAAGGTTGCTACCTTTTCAGTGGTAGGATTGTTGCTGTTTCAATTCTGGATGTTTGTGTGTTATGGTATTGCAGGTTTACTATACAGCTTTTGAGTGTCTTTTCTTTTTTTTTTTTTGCAAGGTTTTGGGCTCCTTCACAAAGGGTCTGCCAGCCGTGGTATGTTCTGTTGCTGTTACTGAGGTCCAAAAGCAAAGTAGTGCAAAACAAAAGAACTTCCAGCAGGCAAATGTGGAGAAGTACACTTTTACTAACAAACCACCATTAAAAAGGGCCCGGCATGAGGCCGTGTTTCGGCAGAGAACTGCCTGCTTCAGGGGTCACAAATACTCTGTCAATATGTATTGAAAACCAAGGAGAAGCGTTGAAATAACTTCAAAGTCCAGTACTGCCGATGAAGCCAAACTGGAAAAACATTAATGTAAATCGTCCTGCATTTCACGTTACGGGTGAAACCAAAAAGCGTGGAAAACAGTAACGGGTTTTGCTGTTACTGAGGTGGCACAAGAATGTGAATACATTCTTTGTACAGTCAGTTGTAAGGAGAAATGGCCCAGCTCTGCTTTGCATCCACTGTTGGAGAAATGTCTGAGTATGTGGAATGTTTGTGAAAGAAATGGAGGTTCAGGGTTTAATATGAGATTCTTACCCATCCTGTAGACTTCCAAATTTAACTCTGATATATAAGAATTGGTGGAATAAAACTATCAAATCATTTTAATGGTAGCTTTACTGGGTGGTTGAAACTGACCAGTGGTTTCTTGATTGCATAGTGGGCCGCTATAACTTTTTGCACTGCTTTTCAATAACCCATTTAAAGGCAGGTTGCTGTGCTGTCAGGGTTGGTGTAATATGTAGACATGTCACTTTGGTCTCCATATCTAGTTTGTCCTTTGATGCCTCCAGTACATTTTTTTTGTCTAGGGATGCCACCATCACCACTGCCACTGCTGCTCTCTGCTGGTCCTATACTTACTGTCCATAGTGTCACACGAAAAACACAACCAAGAAGATGTTCCAATCAATGTGGAAACTAAAAAGAGTAAGACCTTTTTTCCCAAGGACCGTCTTCCGCAACCTGGTACAATCAATGGTACTCAGTCATCTAGACTACTGCAACGCACTCTACGCTGGTTGCAAAGAGCAAATAATCAAGAAACTTCAGACAGCTCAGAACACAGCAGCTAGACTCATATTCGGTAAAACAAAATATGAAAGTGCGAAACCCCTACGAGAAAAGCTACACTGGCTCCCACTCTAAGAATGCATCACGTTCAAAATATGTACCCTAGTTCACAAAATCATTCACGGAGATGCCCCAGCCTACATTTCAGACCTGATAGACTTACCACCCAGGAATGCTAAAAAATCATCCCACACATTCCTCAATCTTCATTTCCCCAACTGTAAAGGTCTAAAATACAAACTAACGCATGCGTCAACCTTTTCCTACTTGAGCACACAATTCTGGAACGAGCTGCCACCAGCTTGAAAACAATCTACGAATTAACTAACTTCCGCAAACTACTGAAGACTCATCTCTTTAACAAGGCATACCACAAAGATCAATAAATATGAATCCCTACACATATATCCAGAATTGTCTTACAACATTTGCTTGTTACTCTACTATCATGTTTCATCAGTATCATAGTACCCAAGATCCTTATGTTATACTAAATGTATATTCTCCTATACATTTCCATCATTCATGATGTATTGTAAGCCACATTGAGCCTGCAAAGAGGTGGGAAAATGTGGGATACAAGTGCAATAAATAAATAAATATACAGAATGATTCCACTTTCCAGCCCCTGTTGCTTGCTCTAAGAAAGCTTTGCATACTTCTAATCGTAGCTCTCTAGAACTCTTTCTGGTTTAGAAAACCAGTGTAACAATTGTGTGATATGTAGGTACTAGAAAATCTGAGATGAAGCACTTGAATGAGTAAAATTCAGTCAGAGAAACAAGTGAAATGGTGTTGCAATATCTTTAATGCAAAAGAACTTGTAGAACACATAGGCCTCTCCTTTAGATGCGATCTATTTAGATAGTTTCAAAAGCTCATGCAATTCTATAGGTTCAATAAAAGCACCAAGGCCTATTGCAAAGCCTACAATTTCCCCAGGATCAGCATGGCTACTAAACCTTTGTCCTATAGTTGTGTTAACAGGATGGACCTCACTTGGGGGACCTTTTGCTAAGCTGCGTAGGCGCCTACGCATGCCAAATTGGAGTTACCGCCTGGTTACCGCGTGGCCCTTGTGGTAATTTCAATTGTGTCGCATGTCCGCTACGCACATCTGAAAAATATTTTTTATTTTCTGGTGCGTGTAACGGATGCACACCAAGTGGCATTTGACACGCGTAGGTCATTACCATCCAGATTCTTTACCACTAGGTCAATGGCTGGCGGTAAGGTCTCAGACCCAAAATGGACGCGCGTCAATTTTGATTTTGCCGCATGTCCATTTTCGGGAAAAAAAGGCCTTTTTTACGCTAAAAAATGGATCGGCACACGCCCAAAACCCGCGCCTACACTACTACAAGCCATTTTCAGCGCACCTTTCTCAAAGGACCCCTTGGGCAGCTGTTCATCAGTTTAGTTTTCACCTAGGTGTCCATCCTTATTTCTGTGCTAGGAGTCTGTTCAATCCTACTTATATCATGCTCATCACTAGAATGGCCCATGTAGGGAAAGCTTGATCCCGTCTGATCCTGTCTAAATTTCCTGCCTGCCTAGTTGATGAACATGGATACCAGGAATCAAAAAGCAAAGCAGGGGATCCCTCTACAACGAAAAAGCAATACAGGCAAAAGTAGAGGCTGAACGAAGACGAATCCACCACTGGAGATATAATCCAACAGTCTTTTATTGATGCTGATAAAGGATGGACCCGACATAGTCCATGTTTCGCCGTGTGCAAGCGCCTACATCAGGGGTCAAATAACCAAACTCTGGACAATAGCACTGGTTATCAACTCTGCACATATAGAAGAACGTAGAGTTGTAAATAAAGCTGATCAAAGCGCAATCGCAAATAAACCGGTAGCGCTATACAAATGTTAATAATAATAATAATAATAATAAAAACTGACAAGAATTGACTTTACAGCCTTTGCTAGTGTCGGTTTATCGAGCTCCTTTTTCCTAGAGGAATTTGGACACTTATGGGTCCTATTACAAAGGCGCGCTGAAAAATGGCCTGCGGTAGTGTGGACGCGTGTTTTGGGCGCACGAAGAATCATTTTTCAGCACATCTGTAAAAAAAGGACTTTTTAAAAATAAAAATTGCCGCGTTGTCCATTTTGGGTCTGAGTCCTTACCATCAGCCACTGACCTAGCGGCAAAGATGCATAGATCATAACCGGGCGGCAATGACCTATGCGTGTCAAATGCCACTTGGTGCATGCCCAATACGAGCATCAGAAAATAAAAATTATTTTTCAGACGTGCATATCGTACGCGTATGCCGAAAATGAAATTATCGCAAGATCCAAGCGGTAGTCGG
Organism: Microcaecilia unicolor; assembly: GCF_901765095.1. NCBI lineage: Eukaryota > Metazoa > Chordata > Amphibia > Gymnophiona > Siphonopidae > Microcaecilia > Microcaecilia unicolor. The sequence goes on from NC_044036.1 coordinate 32,493,982, forward strand.
GTGGTAACTCCGTTTTGGCGCACGTTGGGCGTCTGTAGATGCTTACACGGCTTAGTAAAAGGGCCCCTGAGCCTCTCATTTTATAAACTTGCCACACAATAACATTGATGTCGTAATAATGTTTTACCTGAATGAAAGTGTTTTCTGACTGAGAGGATATGAACCAGGGGTGTAGCTATCATGGGGCCAAGGGGGCATGGGCCCCCGCAGGTTTGGCCCTGGACCCCCCTGCCGCAACCCTCTTGACCCCCTTCCCGCCGCCAATCCTCCCCCGCCGCCGTCGCGTACCTTTGCTGGCGGGGGACCCCAACCCCCGCCAGCCGAAGTCCTCTTCTCGGCTGCGTGGCGTTGCTTGCTGAATGATCTGATCAAGTTTCTGTGTGTGCGTCTGACGTCCTGCACATTGTATGTGCAGGACGTCAGACGCACACACAGAAACAGATTCAAACTTGATCAGATCATTCGGAAACGCGTGGCCGAGAAGAGGACTTCGGCTGGCGGGGGTTGGGGTCCCCCGCCAGCAAAGGTACGCTGCGGGAGAGGGTTGGCAGCAGAAGAGGATTGGCTGCGGGAAGGGGGTCGAGAGGGTTGCGGCAGCAGCGGGGGGGGGGGTGAAAGTTGGTGGCGGGCGGGGGGGCCCACGGCGCCAGGTGGGGCTAAAATGTGCCCCCTCACCTCAGGCTCTGGACCCCCCTCCCGTCAAAGTCTGGCTACGCCCCTGATATGAACTAGATTCAGTATGCTCATATGATTTGTTTGTTAATTTATTGATAGAATTTGGTAGTGTGTTCTGGTATAGATGTTTAGATACTCTCAGCTGATAAAAAATGGAATTCCTTTCCTTTCTTTTAAAGTTTTTGTATTATTTGTACACTGTTCTGACCTGTCTATCGAGAACGGTATATATCAAACGCCAATAAACTATAAACTACACCCAACTTGATGCGTAGTGCGCAATGTTGCACACCCAAATTAAGAATAAGGTCAGTTGCATAATTACAGGCTAATTAGAGTTAACCACTAAATTACTGGAAATAGTTGGTGTTAATTGGCCCTAAATGGCACTAGTCATTAGCTGTATAACTGCCTTGAGTTGATATTCTACAAAATCTTTAGTTAGGTTTTGAATTTATATAAGGAGTCTTGTAGCCTCATATAAATAGGAAGTGTATTCCACATGTCAGAGCCTACAACACTAAAGATCCTTTTCCTAATTTGTTCATATTGTATTTGTTTAAATGTGGGATTAATATGTAAATATTGCCGACACGATCTAAAGGTACATAGAGAAGTGTAAGGAAGTAATAAAGTTGACAGGAAGTGTGGAAGGCTGTTCACTGGTAATCCATTGAATAAAGAGTTGCAAAATACACTGATAGGGAAGTTATATATACATCACCTGCCAGCAAATGTATAACTCTCTCTCAGAATAATGGGTTCCTGGTTATTTCATGTTCTTAAGTTCGATGCTCAGAGCTGGAAAAGTTTTATTTCAAAAGTCTAGGTGCCTAACGTTTAAAGATAAATGCCTAGACCTTTTGAAAATTAGCCTATAAGAAATGTTGTCAGAGACAAAAAGTGAGAGACCATCTTTAGTGAATATGTGCAGCATGAACTGGAAGGGATGGAGTTGGTGTATGGTTCCCTAATCTCTTCCCATGGGTTCCAATATCATCTTTATGCTGATGACACCCGGCTTTATCTCTCCACACCAGACATCACTGCAGAAACCCAGGCTAAAGTATCGGCCTGCTTAGCCGACATTGCGACCTGGATGTCCAACCGCCAGTTGAAACTGAACATGGCCAAGACCGAGCTTATTGTCTTCCCTCCCAAACCCACTTCTCCTCGCCCTCCACGCTCTATCTCTGTTGATAACACCCTCATCATTCCCGTCTCATCTGCCCGCAACCTCGGGGTCATCTTTGACTCCTCCCTCTCCTTCTCTGCGCATATCCAGCAGATAGCCAAGACCTGTCGCTTCTTCCTCTTTAACATCAGCAAAATTCGCCCCTTCCTCTCTGAGCACACCACCCGAACTCTCATCCACTCTCTCATTACCTCTCGCCTTGACTACTGCAACCTACTCCTCACTGGCCTCCCACTTTGCCATCTATCCCCCCTTCAGTCCGTTCAAAACTCTGCTGCACGTCTTATCTTCCGCCTGAACCGGTACACTCATATCACCCCTCTCCTCAAGTCACTTCACTGGCTTCCGATCAGGTACCGCATACAGTTTAAGCTTCTCCTTTTAACCTACAAATGCACTCGATCTACAGCCCCTCCCTACCTCTCTCCCCTTACATTCCTACCCGTAACCTTCGTTCTCAAGACAAATCCCTCCTGTCAGTACCCTTCTCCACCACCACCAACTCCAGGCTCCGCCCTTTCTGCCTCGCCTCACCCCATGCCTGGAATAAACTCCCTGAGCCCATACGCCAGGCCCCCTCCCTGCCCATCTTCAAAGCCTTGCTCAAAGCCCACCTCTTCAATGTTGCCTTTGGCACCTAACCATCATACCTCTATTCAGGAAATCTGGACTGCCCCTAATTGACATTTCGCCCATTAGATTGTAAGCTACTTGGAGCAGGGACTGTCCTTTTTGTTAATCTGTACAGCGCTGCGTAACCCTAGTAGTGCTCTAGAAATGTTAAGTAGTAGTAGTAGTAGTTGGTGTATAGATGCGGTCCAAAGGATTTCTTTTCCCAAAGTTAAGGATGAATAAGTTGTGCACTGGTTGACCTGTATTCTGTTAGTCACAGCCTGCATAGTTCCTTGTATGAAATAAGAATCAAAACAAATTCCAGGCAAACTTATCTAGTTCTGATGTTTTTCTGCAATGAACGCATACAAATGTCATCGAATTTCACAACTCCTCTCCTTCTCCTCATGCTGATGTGCACTTTGAGAAAAGCTGTAGAGTGAAGGATCAGATCCAGAGCAGAGCTTGAGAGAGAGAGTAGGGACATAGCCTTGGAACCTAATCTAAAATAATCTTCTGAGCTCCATTATCAACACCAAGGGGTGACTTTAGCTGTAAGGAATACAGTAGCTGTTTCTCTTTCAGCTAACCTCTCACATACAGTATCCTTTCCTGTGCAATGCATAGAGGATGGCGGAATGAAGCCTTATATGTTTGTTGATATAAGACATTCCATTCAAACTTGCCATACACATGACCCATAAAGCCCCTTGAAGCCTAGGGCTGACTCAGTCTCAATATACCAGCATTACTTATATTGATGGCATTACAAATTTACAGCTAATCCCTGGCCATGAATTCATGACTATTGCAGCTGTCAGAGTACAGTATAGCGAAGCAGATTAACGCATAGACAAATTAGTTTTAGATTTATTGTTTCAAACACATATCATGATTCATTTCCATTTGTTAATGAGTTTTATAATTCTATAGGGCTGCTTTTTGGGGAAGAGGAGGAAGTGTGGTTAAGTATTAGTTTTTTGTTAAATTATTTCTGCTTTTCCAGATAGTCCCAGAAACCTTGCAGAGATGAGAGTTAAGTTACCAGTGTTCACAAATGTACTTTGTGCCATAGTGTTTAATTTTCTAAGAATTCATTTCTGGTTTTTGATTTAATGGAAGGCAATTACATCTTGAATACCACTTTTACCTTCTCTGTTTTAAGCATCAGCCTCTGGAACACATCAAAATTAAAGGTTTATGAAATGGACGTGGAATATTTATGACTAGTAAAAAGATCTGGTAATGACCTGTGGAATATTTATTGGGTTGCCACAAGGAATTTCTCTAAATGTGCTTTCTTATGTCACCTTGATTTTCCTCAAACCTCTTTAGAGATTTCAAAAAAAGCTATAAGTATTGTAGATGAGATCAAATATTCCTCTGTTCAAATGAAGTCTTTAACAAAACACCATTCCCAGAACTTTACTTGGTATCTGAGGGGATTTAATAAATCTCCCTATCAGACAATCATGGATATATATTTTTTCACCAAGTGGTATCTCATGCTAAATGATAAAGTAACAACAAGTTGACCATCAAAAGAACTGAAACATTTTCTCTTTCATAAAGACATTGCTGATTTATAGTAATTATGTTAACAAAGCATTCCCCGAAAATAAAACTGAAAGAGAATTTTATGGCTGTGGTTGTTAACCTGGACCTTGAAGTTTGACCTTGTCTCTATCTTCTAACTTTAAGTATGGCGTCTCGAAAATTTCAGGGAAAATGTGAGATCAGATTCAAACTTTGGAACAACATACTACAAGGTTGGAAGTTTTGAAGTCTCATGTGGTTGGGTTATATGAGTTTGAAGTGGCTCACAATACAGACAAGGACTTTCCATATCATAAACAGGAGTATGTTGAAAAATCAGCAGAAAGGAACAATTTGAGACAAGGGAAGCACCAGCTAGCTGACCTACTGGTGAAGGGAAGAGGGGGGGAAGAGGTAGCCAGGTTCCACTTTCAGTGAGTTGTGCGGGCAGATGATGCCATACTGACATCAACATGAATGTTGAGAGACTTTAAAATATGAGCCACTTTGCAAGAAGTTGGGGCAAGAGAAGCACCAGATAGCCAATCTACTGGTAGAGCATGAGAGGTGCCCAGGATAGAGTTTTGAGTGAGCTGCGTGGGCAGGCTGTATCCTGATGACATCATCAACATGAGTGGTGAGAGACTTTAAAAATCTGAGACACATTGTTGCATGTGACTGCAGATGTGCCCAAAGGGGTGCATCCCAAGGGCAGGTTGTGCCCCTTAGGAGCCTTTTTGGAGAATCAATGGAGATCCAGTGGAGACCATTGATTGTATATAATTTCCTGGAGAGTGTTAGCTGTGACTTCAATAACATTTGACTTCCCCTTGTGCTAAGTGATTGTTTTGGAAAAGCAGCTGTATGGGTAAGCACAAGGGGAAAGTGAAGGTTCCTGTGGTATTTATACCAGTTGTGAAAGTTCTTACGGATAAAAATCTTGTGTTTCTTAAACCGAGTACTTGAAGGCCTCAACATCTCCTCCTTCTGATGGAATTTTAGTAAGCTTACTTGATTCTGCTGCTCCACTGCCTTCCTCTTTCTATTGTCTTATTCAATCAAACTTCCTCTTTCTTTTTTGTTTTTTACGTATCTCAAAAAATCCTCAGATAGCAATTTATTTATTTATTTATTTGTTACATTTGTACCCCACATTTTCCCACCTATTTGCAGGCTCAATGTGGCTTACATAGTACCGAGAAGGCGTTCGCCATTTCGGTTGCTAACAAATACAAGGTTATATTGTGGTCGAATGAGATCGGTGTGTATCAGGCACCATGATGGTCGGAGGGGATGAAGATTGTATATTGTCCAGTACGATCATTGGTTATGTGGTATTGCTGGGTGTGGGGAATTACGTTGGGCCAGTGGGGTAAGCCTTTTTGAAGAGGTTGTTTTTTTAGTGATTTCCTAAAGTTTAGATGGTTGTGGATTGTTTTCACAGCTTTTGGGAGTCCATTCCATAGTTGTGCGCTTATGTAGGAGAATCAGGATGCGTAACTTGTTTTGTATTTAAGTCTTTTGCAATTCGGGTAATAAATATTCAATCCCGACTGTCCACATTCAACTATGGCCATGCATTTCATTATCACTGCATCAGGGAATCACGGACCAAACTTAAATGGTGAGATCTTTCCGAGTCATTGGCTGCAGTAAAAATGGCCTTAGATTGCGGGAAAAACCCGTGTAAGGGTACCGTAAGGCCATTTTGTGCTGCAGCTTAGAAAAAGGACCCCTATTCCTATGGGCATCTACACGGTTAATACATGCCAATTTTTAGCGCATGCTAAAAACGCTAGCACACCTTAGTAAACAGAGCCCATAGGTATGATTTTAGCGTGCGCTAACATTAGAGACACCCATGTATTCCTATGGGTGGCTATTGCGTGATTTAATAAACAAGGCTGCACGTATGGTGCTAGCTATGTAAGAATAATGAAATTTAATTATTTTGATTAGCTACTACTACTACTACTACTTAACATTTCTAGAGCGCTACTAGGGTTACGCAGCGCTGTACAATTTAACAAAGAGAGACAGTCCCTGCTCAAAGAGCTTACAATCTAATAGACAAGTGAGCGGTCGGTCCGATAGGGGCAGTCAAATTGGGGCAGTCTGGATTCACTGGGTATTATTTATTGCTTTAGAATCTTCTTATTGTCTCTGTTTCAGAACCTCTATTTTCCTTACATGTTTGTTGAAATGGATATGTAAGAGGATGATTATTGCTTGTATTTTTTCAGAAGAATGTATGCAATTTAAAAAAATATTTCATCAAATAGAGAAGGAACAATTTAAGGAGTCCTTTTACAAAGGCACGCTGAAAAATGGCCTGTAGTAGTGTAGACGCGTGTTTTGGGCATGCGCAGAATTATTTTTCGGCGCACCTACAAAAAATACCCCTTTTTTGCCGAAAATGGACGTGCCTCAAAATCAAAATTGCCGGGCGTGTCCATTTTGGGTCTGAGACCTTACCTCCAGCCAAAAAACTAGCAGTAAAGAATTTGGGCGGTAATGACCTACGTGTGTCAGGTGCCACTTGGCACGCGTCCGCTAAGCGCCAGAAAATAAAAAAATAGTATTCAAACGCACGTATCGGACGCGCACCAAAAATGAAATTGCCGCAAGAGCCAAGCGGTAGTCGGGTGATGACTCCAATTTGGCGCGCGTTGGGCACACATAGGCGCCTACGCGGCTTAGTAAAAGGGGCCCTAAGACTTTTGAACTTTGGTAAGTCGTCCCTGGTTTCTCTGTATAAAAGATGGTATAAAAGTACTTGATGGAGAACAGGAAATGACTGCCGAGATAATGCCTGCAGTGGTGAGGATGCAAAATTTATCTCCACCAGGAGGAGGTGGAAGTGCTTTGTCAGGTCGGCAGGATGGAGCTCAAGGAAGTTTGAATTTGACAGGGTTCTTCTTAGACTAATCACACAGAAAGACATCTTAATAGTGTCTTTTCTTCTTGAACTTGATTGGAAATACAGAACTAAGAGAGCATAGGGGTGTAAATGGAATGAATGAGTGCTTGTTGAAACCCAGATGCAGAGCTGTTACTGGCTCGAAACGTGATTGTGTTGGTTGGTTGGTATTGTGAAATAGAAAATAGATGAAATGGAGGTAAAAACTAAATTATTCCTCAAAATATATGATTTCAAAAATTATACAGGAATAAAGTTGTATTCAAATATATGTTTGCAATATTTATCTTAATTAAGTATTGCATTTCTCCACTATCATATGAAATCTGCTGTTTTATTACTAAACGCCTATATTGCGACACAAATCGGGAGATGGGCGTCTTTCTCCCGTGGGCGCCCAAATCGGTATGATCAAAAGCCGATTTTGGGCGTTTCCAACTGCAATCTGTCGCGGAAACGGGTAAAGTTGATGGGGGCGTGTTGGAGGCGTGGTGAAGGCGGAACTGGGGCGTGGTTATCGGCCGAGGAGAGATGGGCGTCTTTAGCTGAAATCGAAAAAAAAGGCGTTTTTACCGCGATTTTGGGTCACTTTTTATGGACCCTTTTTTTTCACGAACAGGTCCCAAAAAAGTGCCCCAACTGACCAGATGATCACTGGAGGGAATCGGGGATGACCTCCCCGGATTCCCCCAGTGGTCACTAACCCCCTCCCACCATAAAAACCCCACTTTACAAACTTTTTTCCAAGCCTGTATGCCAGCCTCAAATGCCGTATCCACCTCCATGACAGCAGAATGTGTTCTCTCCTGTGACAGCCTTTCCCTGGTTCTGATGTGGCTCTTGGGTGAGTGTGACACCTTTTCTGTTATGTGCACTGCAGAGTCACATAAGCAATGCATTGTGGTGGGTGTAGGGTATTGGGCTCCGTGATTCCACTAGCTTGTGGCAAATGCTCACGATGTTGGTAGTTGGTAGGCTCTACTCCCATGGTGCTTTTCCCCCTGCTTACTGGGTCAGAGTGTGCCCTGTTTTGTTTCGGGTAGTCCATGAGGTAGTGGCCATTTTTGTAAGACACTTTTAGATCCCTTTCACGTGTTAGCCGTGTTACAGAACTTAGTTCTTCCCTTGAATGTGGCTGAAAGAGGGCATTTTACAGCATTCTGCCAGCTCTGACCTACTGCTCATCTCAGTACCAGGGAGACTCGTTGCCAGTGGGGCACAACCTCTGATCTGCAGTTAACTGTGAGTAAGCGTGCTTATTCCAATAAAGGACGTTTTCGGAGAGATTAGTCTTCAGGTGTCAACTGCTGTGCCAATGTTATATAGCAGCAACCAGTCCTAGAGGCCTGCGTGTATGCAGGTCCCTGGAGCACTTTTAGTGGGTACCGCAGTGCACTTCAGCCAGGCGGGCCCAGGCCCATCCCCTCCCCTACCTGTAACACTTGTGCTGGTAAATGGGAAGCCTGCAAAACCCACTGTACCCACATGTAGGTGCCCCCTTCACCCCTAAGAGCTATGGTAGTGTTGTACATTTGTGGGTAGTAGGTTTTGGGGGAGGGGGGTTGGGGTTCAGCACCCGTGGTAAGGGAGCTATGCATGTGGGAGCGTTGTCTGAAGTCCACTGCACTGACCTCTAGGGTGCCCAGTTTGTGTCCTGGCATGTCAGGGGGGCGAGTGTACTACGAATCATGGCCCCTTCCACGACCAAATGGCTCGGATTAGGACGTTTTTGAGCTGGGCGTTTTTAGTTTTCATTATCGCTAAAAAAACACAAACTAAGCCTCCCCAGCCCAGCTGTGAGCTTCGCGGCGGCCCGACCTGTCTCCCTCTCCAAATGTACCCCGAGACTCCCGACGACGAAATCTTCTGCTGCCGCCGCTTCTCTCGGAGCCAGCATAACAGAAGAAGAAAAAGAAGCGCGGGGCCGCAGCAGCGTTCAGACATGCACTGTCGGCTCTGCCGGTCTCTGCCCCGTGACGTCAATTTCCCGTTCCGGGGGCAGAGGACCGGCAGAGCCGACAGCGCATGTCTGAACACTGCTGCGGCCCCGCGCTTCTTTTTCTTCTTCTGTCAGCTGCTGTAAAGAAGCTCGGGCCGGAGGGAGAGAACAGAACGTGTGGAAACGGTAGGAGGAGAGAGAAGGAGAGCAGGGGAGAGCCAGAAAGCGATAGGGAAAGAAAGAGGGGACATGGAAAAGAGCAGGGGAGAGCCAGGGACATGGAAAAAAGGAGGGGAGAGCCAGAAAGAGATGGGGAGAGAAAGAGGGGCCATGGAAAAGAACAGGGGAGAGCCAGGGACATGGAAAAAAAAAGCAGCGGAGAGCCAGAAAGAGATGGGAGAGAAAGAGGGGCCATGGAAAAGAGCAGAGGAGAGCCAGGGACATGGAAAAAAAGGAGGGGAGAGCCAGAAAGAGATGGGGAGAGACAGAGGGGCCATGGAAAAGAACAGGGGAGAGCCAGGGACATGGAAAAAAAGCAGGGGAGAGCCAGAAAGAGATGGGGAGAGAAAGAGGGGCCATGGAAAAGAGCAGAGGAGAGCCAGGGACATGGAAAAAAAGCAGGGGAGAGCCAGAAAGAGATGGGGAGAGAAAGAGGGGACATGGGCAGGAGAGAGAGAGAGAAGCTGCTGGGGAGAAACTGGGGGAGACCCTAGCTGTCAGACTGAGAAATGCTGGCTGGATGAAAGGAGGGAGAAAGAGGAAACATGCTGGAAGGAGGGAAGAAACTGGTACGGAGGGAAAGAGGAAAGACACTGGAAGGATGGGGTGAGAGAGGACATGCTGAATGGAAAAGGGTCAAGAGAGAGAACTGTCTAGAAGGAAGGGGAGATAGAGGAAGACAATGGACGGAAGGATTGGGAGAGGATAATGGGTGGAAGGATGGAGAGAGAAAGAGGGATGACACTGGATGGAATGGTAGGAGAGAAAGAGGGAAGGTACTGGACATGGATGGAGGGGAGGGAAGTATATGCACATGGATGGGGGGGAGTGAGGAGAAATGCTGGATATGGATGGAGGGAAAACTGTTGAATTTAAGAGCTGGATCAGGATACTGAAGGATAGGGACAGGGCTACAGATGGTAGACAGGATGCATAAGGACACAGGAGGATGGTGAACATGGTGAGAGAAAAAATATCAAATGGAAAGAAGACACTGCATAAAACAGAAGACACTGGGACCAAAGCGAATAGAAAAACTAAATGATCAGACAACAAAGGTAGAAAAAAGTATTTTATTCAGAATTTATTAACTGGAATATGTCAGCTTTTGGAAATGTGCATCTGTGATATTTTGCATGTAAGTTTCAATTTTTCTAGTATTGCTCCATGCTGAGTCTGACTTCTTGAGGTAACTTTCCAGTTTTGCCTTCATATCTGTTGTGTCATGTGGTTTTCATGTGTAATCAAGGTGCAGTATTCTACTAGTGTGTAGTATTTACAGCCCATTTTGGGGTTTTTTTTTTTTTGTTTCACTAGGTTGTGTACTGGTGTTTTAGAGCCCAGTGTAATTACAGTGCTGTCTTTCCACGCATAAGGTTGTAGCTCGTCCTGTCCTTGGAATTAGTGCTGTTATGGTTTGCTAAGGTTATGAGTGTGTTTTTGCACAAGTTTGTGTATAGTGTTTTGCAATGGAGAGATTGTGTATTGGCCTTACTGAGGTGGCACCAAAACATCAGAAAGGGTTTTAGAGCCTAAATCATGGCACACTACCTCTTGAAGGATCTACATATAGTCGTTCATAAAAGGAGCTCATTGTGAACACTATCCACCCTAAAAGGGTGTTTTGTGGCTCTACATGAGAATTGTGATATTATGATCCCTTGTTTCATATTGTTGACGGTCTGCATTTTCCGTATGGGTAGTTTATTGGTTTATTAGGGTCTGCCCAGTGTTATGGTACAGTAAGGTTCTGAGTGTGTTTTTGCATAAATTTGTGCATAGTGTTTTACAGTTGAGCAATTGTGGTTAGGACATGCTTTGAGCAACCACTTTATTCTTTGACATATGATACATATTTAATATCTAAATGTAATAAAAGGTATTAATTGTGACTTATTTTTACTTATTTTTTTTCTGTGTTGTCAGACAATTATGGATGTAAGCCCCACCCCTGGCCCCACCCCTAACCCCGCCCCCTTTAGCCTCCCCAAACAGTTGGGCCACCGACCGCCTATGCAAACGCTCAGCTGAAAAACGTCCATTTTATTCGAAAATATGGTCTGTCCCGCCTCTTCACGTACCCGTTTTTGGACATAGACGCCCATGGAGATAGGCATTCGATTATGCCCCTCATTATCTACTACTTACTACACAGTGTTCTCATAAAATGAGGAACTCTGCATATTATCACTGTATCTAGATGCAGACATTAATTCACCTAAATTTTTTTCTCTACGATATGCAGATCCAAATACACAATCCAAAACGAATACAAAAACAGCAAGCCCTAGTATGTGTTTTGCCATATTCAAAACATAATATACGATGACGACAAGCCATAACACGTCACTGGAACGTATTACAAATTCATCCTATATTTAAGGATAAACCAACTTTTGCATATCATTGACATAAGAATATGAACATCATCGAATAAATATTTATTCTATCAGCTGTTTCTTCGGCTGAAGAAGGACTATCACTATTATGAAGTAATCCAATACAGTATGATGGGACAAAGAATTGACTTGTAGAATGCAAGAAATTTTCAGTAGAGGACTTTGAATACGATACTTTAAAATATATGGACATTTTATGAGAATAATGTGTAACATAGTAACATAGTAGATGACGGCAGAAAAAGACCTGCATGGTCCATCCAGTCTGCCCAAGACAAACTCATATGTGTATACCTTACCTTGATTTGTACCTGCCTTTTTCAGGGCACAGACCGTACAAGTCTGCCCAGCAGTATTTCCTGCCTCCCAACCACCAGTCCCGCCTCCCATCATTGGCTCTGGTACAGACCGTATAAGTCTGCCCTCCCCTATCCTAGCCTCCCAACCACCAACCCCTCTTCCCCCCACCTGCTCCGCCACCCGATTTTAGCTAAGGTTCTGAGGATCCATTTCTTATGTACAGGATTCCTTTATGCATATCCCACGCATGTTTGAACTCCGTTACCGTTTTCATCTCCACCACCTCCCGCGGGAGGGCATTCCAAGCGTCCACCACCCTCTCCATGAAAAAATACTTCCTGACATCTTTCCTGAGTCTGCCCCCCTTCAATCTCATTTCATGTCCTCTCGTTCTACCGCCTTCCCATCTCTGGAAAAGATTCGTTTGTGGATTAATACCTTTCAAATATTTGAACGTCTGTATCATATCACCCCTGTTCCTCCTTTCCTCCAGGGTATACATGTTCAGGTCAGCAAGTCTCTCTTCATACGTCTTGGAACGCAAATCCCATACCATCCTCGTAGCTTTTCTTTGCACCGCTTCCATTTTTTTAACATCCTTCGCAAGATACGGCCTCCAAAACTGAACACAATGAGAACAATGTGTAGTAAGTAGTAGATAATATGTTTTGTATTGTGTTTAGTAATAAAACAGCAGATTTCATATGATAGTGGAGAAATGCGATACTTAATTAAGATAAATATTGCAAACATATACAGTGGTGGAAATAAGTATTTGATCCCTTGCTGATTTTGTAAGTTTGCCCACTGACAAAGACATGAGCAGCCCATAATTGAAGGGTAGGTTATTGGTAACAGTGAGAGATAGCACATCACAAATTAAATCCGGAAAATCACATTGTGGAAAGTATATGAATTTATTTGCATTCTGCAGAGGGAAATAAGTATTTGATCCCCCACCAACCAGTAAGAGATCTGGCCCCTACAGACCAGGTAGATGCTCCAAATCAACTCGTTACCTGCATGACAGACAGCTGTCGGCAATGGTCACCTGTATGAAAGACACCTGTCCACAGACTCAGTGAATCAGTCAGACTCTAACCTCTACAAAATGGCCAAGAGCAAGGAGCTGTCTAAGGATGTCAGGGACAAGATCATACACCTGCACAAGGCTGGAATGGGCTACAAAACCATCAGTAAGACGCTGGGCGAGAAGGAGACAACTGTTGGTGCCATAGTAAGAAAATGGAAGAAGTACAAAATGACTGTCAATCGACAAAGATCTGGGGCTCCACGCAAAATCTCACCTCGTGGGGTATCCTTGATCATGAGGAAGGTTAGAAATCAGCCTACAACTACAAGGGGGGAACTTGTCAATGATCTCAAGGCAGCTGGGACCACTGTCACCACGAAAACCATTGGTAACACATTACGACATAACGGATTGCAATCCTGCAGTGCCCGCAAGGTCCCCCTGCTCCGGAAGGCACATGTGACGGCCCGTCTGAAGTTTGCCAGTGAACACCTGGATGATGCCGAGAGTGATTGGGAGAAGGTGCTGTGGTCAGATGAGACAAAAATTGAGCTCTTTGGCATGAACTCAACTCGCCGTGTTTGGAGGAAGAGAAATGCTGCCTATGACCCAAAGAACACCGTCCCCACTGTCAAGCATGGAGGTGGAAATGTTATGTTTTGGGGGTGTTTCTCTGCTAAGGGCACAGGACTACTTCACCGCATCAATGGGAGAATGGATGGGGCCATGTACCGTACAATTCTGAGTGACAACCTCCTTCCCTCCGCCAGGGCCTTAAAAATGGGTCGTGGCTGGGTCTTCCAGCACGACAATGACCCAAAACATACAGCCAAGGCAACAAAGGAGTGGCTCAGGAAGAAGCACATTAGGGTCATGGAGTGGCCTAGCCAGTCACCAGACCTTAATCCCATTGAAAACTTATGGAGGGAGCTGAAGCTGCGAGTTGCCAAGCGACAGCCCAGAACTCTTAATGATTTAGAGATGATCTGCAAAGAGGAGTGGACCAAAATTCCTCCTGACATGTGTGCAAACCTCATCATCAACTACAGAAGACGTCTGACCGCTGTGCTTGCCAACAAGGGTTTTGCCACCAAGTATTAGGTCTTGTTTGCCAGAGGGATTAAATACTTATTTCCCTCTGCAGAATGCAAATAAATTCATATACTTTCCACAATGTGATTTTCCGGATTTAATTTGTGATGTGCTATCTCTCACTGTTACCAATAACCTACCCTTCAATTATGGGCTGCTCATGTCTTTGTCAGTGGGCAAACTTACAAAATCAGCAAGGGATCAAATACTTATTTCCACCACTGTATTTGAATACAACTTTATTCCTGTATAATTTTTGAAATGGTATTGTGAAATATAATATAAGCAGCTGGCATGATTACATAAGTACTGATATGATAAAGTCTGTTGCACTCACTATTGTATCAGGGTAGGAGGCGCTCCCACAAAAGTGGATGAACACAAAATCCCATGGGGTAAAGATACAGATAAACAAAGTGGGAAGCGGACCAATGACTCCAGGACGCTGAGACTGTGATGGTATATAAAGGAGCAAACTTTATCGTAGACTCGACACAGTACTGAAGGTACAAGCAGTTTCGTTCTGCTACACTTTAGTTTGGCAATCGCGGAGGTCTTTGATAAGACCAACCAGTATTGGAAACATTTTTTCGCATCGCTCAAGACTCCTGAGGCAGGCCTGTGGCCGAAACACAGTACTGTGTCGAGTCTACAATAAAGTTTGCTCCTTTATATACCATCACAGCCTCAGCGTCCTGGAGTCATTAGTCCACTTCCCACTTTGTTTATCTGCACTCACTATTGTAAAAATTGTTATTTAAGTGATGTGATTCAGTGATCTATTGTTATATTTCTGGGTTGTGAGCCCTTAGTTTATAGGCCAAGGAGAGCAGCTATGCCTCAGTAGGTCAGGAGACATACAGAGGCAAGCAGGAACCCACACATACAAAAGCTGGTGACTTCATAGGAACCCACACGGGCAGAAGGCCTGTTACGTATGATATTCAGAACTGCCAAAGCGATACTGCAATAAAGATAGCACTGACTTTGATGTGGTCTGATTTGACCGCTAAACTTGGGCAACTAAGTGCTGAATATTGACAACGACGTAAGTGCCAACTCCTCCCCCCAAACTTCTCACAAAATAGCCAGCTTTGAGTTTAGCAGTCTGTGGCGATATTCTGCGGCACTAACCGGTTAAGGTCTCCCACTTAGCCATCTCTCTCCTCTTCAATATGTTCAAAATTCTGCTGCATGACTAATATTCCGCCAGTGTCGTTATGCTCATATTAGCCCTCTCCTCAAGTCACTTCACTGGCTCCCTATCTGTTTCCGCATACAGTTCAAACTCCTCTTATTGACCTATAAGTGCATTCACTCTGCAGCTCCTCACTACCTCTCCACTCTCATCTCTCCCTACATTCCTCCCCGAGAACTCCGTTCACTGGGGAAATCTCTCTTATCTACACCCTTCTCCTCCACTGCTAACACCAAACTCCGTTCCTTTTATCTTGCTGCACCTCACGCCTGGAATAGTCTTCCCGAGCCGGTACGTCTAGCCCCATCTTTAGCCGTTTTCAAGTCCAAACTCAAAACCCACCTCTTTACCACTGCTTTTGACTCCTAACTCACTTACCCTGTCTTTTATCCTCACCTCTTTATTCCCTTACCCTTAATTGTTCTGTCTGTTTACTTGTCTTATCTAGATTGTAAGCTCTTTGAGCAGGGACTTTCTGTGTATGGTGTACAGCGCTGCATATGCCTTGTAGTGCTATAGAAATGATACGTAGATAGATAGATAGATAGATAGATAGATAGATAGATAGATAATCAAGGAGAGAGAGAACAAACACTGTGCATCTCTAGCAAATTCTGCAACAATGAAAAACAATCATTTGTTACCCCAGAATGTCAATTAGCTCAGAATTACTGAATTAGCCATCTGCCCCCCCCCCCCACCCCAATTTAGTATGATTTTTCCTCTGAGAAAATGAGTCATCGTATAACAGTGCCACCTATTGACCAAGTCCAGGCTGCACATGTATCAAATTCCAAACAAAAGCATGGTCCATGACTTCAGGCCTAAGAAATATTGCTACTCCAAGGGGTGTAAAGTTCATCAGCTCAGACACTAGATGCCATCCTGTTTTTCATGAAATAATAAAGTGACCTCCTAAGGAAAGGGCTGTGCTTACATCCAGAAATAATTCATTTCCAGTTTTGATATTCTTCAAGCACACAATCTGCAAGCCAATCTGACACATTCTCACAATTTGTCTCCCCAGGGAAAGGAAGAAAGGAGTCCTTGAATATCTCTTTCTGACGTACAGGATGCAACGCGATAACATCCAACCTGTCTGGTTATCAGTACTGTTCATTTACTGACATATTATTTTTAGTCAAAGTTTGGACAAATATTTTATTGAATGTTTTTTTCTTTTCTTTAGGATTGGAGACAAAGCTTAATATTTAGAGCAGCAGCTTGAGAACCAGGGATGCCAGAGTTCCAAACCCATTGCAGCTTCAGAACTTCTTGTGATCTTCGGCAAGTACAATGTAGGTGCCAGGAAAGTGCTTATTTGAAAAGTATGTGGCTGCTTTCCTTATTAGCATACAAATATAATTCACCTTATTATGTTGCACCTACTTTGCAGGTGTGGACTTTTATACCAGCTAAAAAAGCAGATCGCATTACTCCTCTTTTTAAGCACTGGTTACCGATCCCTGGTTTCAATTAAAAATTCTCTGCATGGCATATAGGGCATACCATACAGGTTCACCAGCATTTTTGTCATCTCATATCATTCCCCCTCTAGAGCTCTGCGCTTTATAGATACTCATTGTTGGGTTACCCCTTCTTTGAGATCGGCACACCTAGAATCAGCACAACATAACAACCTTCTGTCATGTTGCCCCCAAACTCTGGAATGAACTCCATCCCATTATTCAGAAGAAATTATCTTATAAAAACTTTAAGATATCATTGAAAACCTACTTTTTTCTCCAAGCATTTGGCTGTGAAGACTTGGGAACCTAGTCCATTTCCTGTTGGGTTTGAGAGGAAACAGAGGGCTGTGAGCAAGTAAATAATAGTATCAACTCCTGCATATATATATATATATATATATATATATATTTCCAATTGGTTGTAGTTGTCATACAAGCACGTACTTAAACAACCGTTCTATTAAATTGCAAATCTTTATTTAAATTCCTTTTCCTACATTTCACACTTTTGTTCAATAAGTATCCATTAAAATCCACTCATATAAACCAACTCGGAACTATTACGAGGTTATTGGAGTATATGACGTCATTTAATAAGAAGAACTGACAATTAATGAATACGCTTATATGAAGAAGCTGTATATATGGTGATTTAGGGTTACTCGATAACGTTTCTTGCAGAATAGGATGATATGTATTAGAAATTCAGAACTTTGTATTGTGTATTTTTGTAAAATGTTATGATGATGTATGAATGATGGGAAGGATGGAATGAGTTTGAAAGTGATTTGGTTTATATGAGCGGATTTTAATGGATACTTATTGAACAAAAGTGTGAAATGTAGGAAAATACACTCTCGATCGAAACCTCACTCTCGACACCCACGCGAAGAACACTCCGAAAAAATGTTCCAATCGATGTGGAAACTCAAAAGAATAAAACCTTTTTTCCCAAGAAACATTTTCCGCACCCTAGTACAGCCATTGGTATTAAGCCACTTGGACTACTGTAACGCTCTATACGCAGGCTGCAAAGAACAGACCATTAAAAAACTCCAAACAGCCCAGAACACCGCAGCCAGACTCATTTTTGGAACACATAAATACGAAAGTGCGAAACCCCTCAGAGAAAAACTACATTGGCTCCCGCTCAAGGAATGAATTGAGTTCAAGATCTGCACAACTGTACACAAAATCATTCACGCAGATGCCCCTCTCTATATGCTAAACTTAATGGACTTACCGCCCAGGAATGCCAAAAGATCGGCCTGCAAATTCCTCAACCTGAACTTTCCCAGCTTTTAAAGGAATGAAGTACAAACAGGCGTATGCTACCACCTATCTAACCAGCTTTCACAAAGCTTTGAAAACGCATCTCTTCAACAGAGCCTACAAAAGTCACCCTCAATGAAACAAATCATTCCTTAAACCACCCAAGTACACCAAAACACCTCTCTCACAACCTTACCTAACACCTTCTACCTAAATTCCTCTTTCACCTCAGCTTATGATCGATCAACTGTTTTCTTAGATCATGTAATGACGTTCTCATTTCCATACTCTGTAAGCCACATTGAGCCTGCAAAAAGGTGGGATAATGTGGGGTACAAATACAATAAATAAATAAATGGAATTTAAATAAAGATTTGCAATTTAATAGAACGGTTGTTTAAGTACGTGCTTATATATAAAAACTAAAACCCTCCTCCTTGCACCATTGTCTCATCCACGCATTAAGACACGGGAGCTTTGCCTGTCTCTTGGGCCCTGCGCGTGGAACGGGTAGTATTTCAGAAAACGCCACCCTAGAGGATCTGGATTTGAGCTTTATTCATAAGAGCCTAAATTTGTCTTCCAGAACCTCTCTCCCACATTTTCCTATGTCATTGGTACCCACATGTACCAAGACAGCCGGCTCCTGCCCAGCACTATCTAAAATCCCATCTAGGTGACGCGTGAGGTCCGCCACCTTCGCACCAGGCAGGCAAGTCACCAGGCAATCTTCCCATCCACCAGCCACCCAGCTATCTATATGTTTAATGATCGAATCACCAACTACAACAGCTGTCCTATCCTTTCCCATCCGGGCAGTAACTGGAGACATATCCTCGGTGCGAGAGGATAGTAAATCCCCTGGCGTGCAGGTCCTGGCTACAGGAGTACTTCCTACTTCACCTTCTGGGAGACCTCCCTCCTCCAAGGCAGCACAGAAGCTACCTGACTGGAGGTGGGACTTCTCTACAACATCCCTGTAGGTCTCATCTATGTATTTCTCTACTCCCTCATTTCTGTTATAGAGCGTGGTATGTACTCTCAATTTCACCTCTTAAGGGGGGGTTGAGGGGGGGGGGTCAGTAACCACTGGGGGATTAAGAGGGGGCCATGCCTTCATCCCTCCTTTGCAGACCTGCCAAGTCTCCCGCATTCAGTGGGAGACTCCCGCTTTGGTGGGTCATCTCCCGCCAAAGCGTGACAGTCTCCTGCTGAGATTGAATCGCAGTTTTTCTCATCACTGCTTCTCCCGGCTGCTTCTCCTGGCAAATAACAACAAAAATAAAAAAGCACGGGGCCGCAGCAGCCTTCAGGCATGCGCTGTCGGCTCTGCTGATCATGTGCCTCCAGAACATGAAGTTGATGTCAGCGGGGGCACAGGACCAGCAGAGCTGACAGCGCATGCCTGAAGGCTGCTGCGGCCCCACACTTTTTTATTTTTGTCGTGGCTGCTGCAGAGATTGCATGGAAACAGGAGGGAGACGGATGGAATGAAACAAGTTGAAGCCAATAGGTTAGTTTTTATCTGTTTCCCCTTCGAAACAAAGTAGGCAAACCTACGAGCTGCTGTATCCACGTTGTCATTCTTTATCGTTGGTAGCATTTTTTAAATTTAATCTCACTTATATTTTCAAACATGCTGGCTTGTGCGGTATACAGATGTACATAAGGGAATAACCTTTCATAGGTAGAGTAGTAATTTGTTAGAAATTGTAATCAGTGTGTCATTTGGAGGGGCTGGTTATGGGGAGGGACACTGTTATATTTGTGCAAAGATTTTTTTTTCTAAAAGTAAAGGGCCTCTAAAACAGACATCATGTTAAGAGAATCAGGTGCTCAACATTCAGAGTTTCTATCTATTTATTTATTTACGTATTTATATCATTTATGTCTCGCATTAAACACGAATTGGGTTGAAACCTGGGAACATTTAAAATTGTTTTTTTCCCCTTATGTCTACATCAAAAGAAAAAGATGACATGAGGTAGAGTGGGCGGAGCCAATGCAGAGTGGGCGGGGCTGGGCATGTGCTAAAATCTCCCTCTCAAAAATCGGGACTCCTTGGCAACTTCGCTATTGGTCATCTGGTCAGTTTGGACACCTTTTTAGCACTTAGTCGTTACTGAAACAGGTCTAGACAAAAATGTCCTATTTTTTGGCCTGGACATTTTGTCCATGTTCTATTGATATCACTATGTTTTTTCAATATACACACCTCTGTGTAACTTAGGTTATGTTAGGTTAATATTATATGTATTCTTCAATTTACATATATGCACATATTGGTTACTGCAGGGGGGGCACGGTTGTGGAAGAAATGCTGGTCATCTGCGGGGAAGGAGATGCAAAATAGAAGCAAAGTTTCTTTAAATTCCTTTATTTTGGAGTAAAGAATGTATCTAAGATGCAGGAGCTGAGGTACAGGTTGAGGCCATCTTTTTTTTCCTTTCGTGGCCACCACTAGCAGTTAATGCTGATTGTTTGAGGCAGCAACACTATTTGGAAGTGATCCCGAGTAGAGCTACATTACATCTGGCAGTGGATCTGGTCCTACTGGTGAACATGGAAGAGAGCTAGACCCTTGAATATAAATCCTGCCTCCCCCCCCCCCCCCCCCCCCCCCCAGTTTATATCCAAGTTGGCAATTTTCTCCCCTTTTGAGAGTGAGCAGGAGAATTGTTATCTTGGTGTATACTCAGAGATAGATAGATAGATAGATAGATAGATAGATAGATAGATAGAATTATTTAGTTGTAAAAGAGTAAAATAATAATAAATACTGATGAAAATGCAAATAAAAGTGAACTTAAGATCTAAGGAATGCGGACAGAAAGTCATACCCTATTTCTTGCTCTGCCTTCCCCCACCCCCATTGCCTTTCCCCACCCCCTCCTCCCACTTCCCAGTCTGGCTTTTCACTTCTTAACTTATTTCTCTGGCAGACGCTGACAACCTTATGTGCTAGATTAGTCTGGGCCCTTGAGTATCTGCTCAAAGACCTGCCAGCTCCTGCCCTCTTCCTTGCAATGTTCTGTAAAACTTTGATTCTATGCATCTGACGTTCAGAAAATTCCAGCAATGTTAAATTACAACAGTCTACAGCTGACAAGACAATAGCTTGTGTATAATCAATTGCAGATGCATAGATTCCAAGAAAGGTTTTACACAACGAATCAATTTTAGATGGAATAATACCTTTTTCACTAAAGAACGTACATGCTTTTCCATTGACAGATTGGAGTCAATCATAACTCCCAGAACTTTTATCTCAGACGTTAGCCATATTTCAGATTCCACCAATCCTAACGGCAGACGTGGAATGTCTGAACATCGACTCCCTACCTATAGTACATTAGTTTTGGCAGTATTTAACAAATTCATGGGTTAACATCCAATCATATATCTTAACAAACACTCCTTCCACATGTAAATAGGTCTGTCATATAGTTTAATAGTTTTAAAAGATTTGATACACCACCGTTCTAATATAAGTCAAAGTGGTTTACAATCTAAAATTACATACATATATATATATATATATATATATATAAGAAAGGGGATGCCAAAGTATGACAGGATAGGAGAAAAGTATTAGAACGTCATCTGCATAAGAAAAGTATACTAACCCAAATGAGGACAAAATCTGAACCAAACTACTCAAGCAGGGGCGGACTGAGGGTGGTCTGGGCTCCTGGGCAGTGAGGGTGGTCTGTGCCTCCCGCCCAGCCACTGCTCAATGCCCCTGCTGCCCCAGTCCTATATTAAGGGCCCTGGTGATCTCTGCGGGGGGGGGGGGGGGTGCATGTTCTTTCCTGCCTGCTGCGCTGTTGCCATGTTTTCAAAATGGCGGCTGAGACTTCCTGCAGTAGTCTCGACAGTCTCATGAGACTTCTGCAGGGAGTCTCGGCCACCATTTTTAAAATATGGTGGTGTCGGGCAGGGGGGAATAGTGGCAGCACAGCGGGCCGGGCAGGAAAGAACATGTTCTCTGCCCCTGCAGAGGCCATTAGATCACCAGTGGCGTGCCTTTCAAGGTAGGACTGGGGAAGGCTGCAGTGTGCCCTGGGCATCTGGGCAAAGCCTTTGGGACCCCTAGAGCCTCTGTGTCCTCGGGCACTGCCCGGTTGCCCGAATAGTTGATCCTCCACTGTACTCAAGTGGATGATAATGGGCAGGGCCGTGCCAACACAGTAAGCAAGGTAAGCATGGCAGGAGGGCGCCGTCCTTTGGGGGGCGCCCCGCCGCACCATGCTTACCTCACCCTCCCACTCCCATGTCCCAACTGCCCGCCCTCTTCTCCCCCCCCCCAACAAGATCCCTTTTAAATTTACCTCTGTCCGGCAGCGAAGGCGCAGCGTCAGTGAAGGAGGCGGCGCTCCCGACGTCTCTACTAGTCTTCCCTTCGCTCAGTGTTCCGCCTTCTTCTAACGTCAAGGAAATGATGTCAGAAGAAGGCGGGACATTGAGTGAAGGGAAAACTAGTAGAGACGTCGGGAGCGCCGCCTCCTTCACTGATGCTGCGCCTTCGCTGTCGGACGGAGGTAAATTTAAAAGGGATCTTGGGGGGGGGGAGAAGAGGGCGGGCAGTTGGGATATGGGAGCGGGAGAGCAGGGGAGAGAGGAGCGTGGATGGGAGGGCAGTGATCATTTTCACGGGGGGGAGGGGGTGCGTGCGTGCCAACTGTTCGTCTGCGGGGGGTGCTGGGGGCGCCAACTGATCTTCTGCAGGGGGGCGCCACAGACCCTTGGCACGGCCCTGATAATGGGGAGACTTGGGGACCACCTGTCTCATTTTCCGCTCCGGGAAAAGATTCTTTTTCCATCTAACTTGAAGATTTCTATTACTTAGAAATCCTATAAACCAGTTTAATAATGGGCTGGAAATTCCTATCTCACTCAGTTTACTTATCAATCAACAGTGTTCTACCAGATCAAACATTGCTGATAAATCCAGCTCTATAAATAAGTATATAAGTAATGCCACACTGGGAAAAGACCAAGGGTCCATCGAGCCCAGCATCCTGTCCACGACAGCGGCCAATCCAGGCCAAGGGCACCTGGCAAGCTTCCCAAACGTACAAACATTCTATACATGTTATTCCTGGAATTGTGGATTTTTCCCAATTCCATTTAGTAGTGGTTTATGGACTTGTCCTTTAGGAAACCGTCCAACCCCTTTTTAAACTCTGCTAAGCTAACCACCTTCACCACTTTCTCCGGCAACGAATTCCAGAGTTTAATTATACGTTGGGTGAAGAAAAAGTTTCTCCGATTTGGTTTAAATTTACTACACTGTAGTTTCATCGCATGCCCCCTAGTCCTAGTATTTTTGGAAAGCGTGAACAGACGCTTCACATCCACCTGTTCCACTCCACTCATTATTTTATATACCTCTATCATGTCTCCCCTCAGCCATCTCTTCTCCAAGCTGAATAGCCCTAACCTCCTTAATCTTTCTTCATAGGGAAGTCGTCCCATCCCCACTATCATTTTAGTTGCCCTTCGCTGCACCTTTTCCAATTCTACTATATCTTTCTTGAGATGCGGCGACCAGAATTGGGAACACAATACTCAAGGTGCGTCGCACCATGGAGCGATGCAACGGCATTATAACATCCTCACACCTGTTTTCCATACCTTTCCTAATAATACCCAACATTCTATTCGCTTTCCTAGCCGCAGCAGCACACTGAGAAGAAGGTTTCAGTGTATTATCGATCTGCTGACCTCTATCAACACATAATCTCAACTGGGAGGCTGTTCCACAAATTCACCACCCTGATTGATTTGGATTCAGAATCTAGTCAAGATGTTGCTGCAGCTGTTTGGCTACAATTGCTTCCGTACCTCTTCTACGCCTTTCTTTAGTGCTATACCAGTCGCTCTGTGCCGGTTTTGAAGTGTGAAACCTGGTTACCTCCTGCTGAATATCTGCACAATAACATTTAGCCAGACATCAAGATGGCCCAAATTTTGAAAAAGGCAAAGTGGACGATATTAAAAGGGTTTATCCTCCTAACTTTGAGAATTACGCTTCTAAATTGGCCTCTTTGAGAATGAATTAGGGCTGAATGATGTAATTTATGTTCAAAATTTCACTGAACCTCTAAATTTAGGAGCCTAAAAAGTGAGTGTCAACAGGAAAGGATTTAAAGCTTGGTGAAAGATGAAGCACTTAGGGGGTCCGTTTACTAAAGTGCGCTGAAAAATGTCTTGGAGTAGCGTAGGTGTGGGTTTTGGGCACGTGCCCATCCATTTTTCCGCACGCCTGTAAAAAAGACCTTTTATAAAATTTTTGCCGAAAATAGACGTGCGGCAAAATCAAAATTGTTGCACATCCATTTTGGGTCTGCAACCTTACCGCTAAAGTCTCATGCGGTAACCAGGCGATAATGACCTAGGCATGCCAAATGTCACTTGGTGCGTGTCCAATACGTGCATCTGAAAATAAAAAAATTATTATAAGGCCGCGCAGATCAGACGCTTAACTCCATTTTGGCGCATTGGGCAAGCGTAGATGCTTATGTGGCTTAGTAAAAGGACCCCTTAGCTCTGATTTTCAACACTAGGCACTTATCGGGCCTTTTTACAAAGCTTAACGTGTGTTAACAGACAGGGTAACGTAGCAACATAGTAAATGACAGCAGATAAAGACCTGTACGGTCCATCCAGTCTGTCCAACAAGATAAACTCATTTTACATGGTATGTGATACTTTATATGTATACCCGAGTTTGATTTGTCCTTGCCTTTCTCATGGCACAGACTGTAGAAGTCTACCCAACACTGTTCTTGTACTAAGTTCTAGAGCTAACATTGAAGCCCCTTAAAATTTACACTCCAGCCCATCCCTGTCTATTCAGTCACAATCAGGGCATAGACCGTAGAAGTCTGCCCAGCTCCCGTTTTGTTTCCCAATTACCGGCGTCACCACCCAATCTCCGCTAAGATTCCATGGAACCATTCCTTCTAAACAGGATTCCTTTGTGTTTATCCAACGCATGTTTGAATTCCATTACCATTTTCATCTCCATCACCTCCTGTGGGAGGGCATTCCACATATCCACCACCCTCTCCGTGAAAAAATACTTCCTGACATTAGTCCTGAGTCTGCCCCGCTTCAACCTCAATTCATGTCCTCTAGTTCTACAGCTTTCCCGTCTCCGAAAAGGTTCATTTGCGGATTAATACCTTTCAAATATTTGAACGTCTGTATCATGTCACCCCTGTTTCTCCTTTAGGGTGCACTAAGGGCCTCTTTTACAAAATCACGCTACATGTTCTCAGTGCAGTAAGTGAGAGGAAGCCCGTTCATAGGGCTTCCTCTTATTTGCCACGTGGGAATCACTAGCGCGGCTTTGTAAAAGAAGCCCTATGTGACCCATCGATATAAATTAGGACACACAGCATTTATCGCATGCTAAGCTCTAGTAAAAGGGACCCTATATTTGGCTCATAAATCTAGACAAATGAACTACAGACCTAAATTTTGGATCATAACTTTTGAGTGCCTAAAGTTAGATGATGATTTTTCAGCAGAAAGGTTTCGATGTTTGAGTGAGATTTGGGCGTCCCCGACTGTATTATCGAAACGAAAGATGGACGCTCATCTTATTTCGATAATACAGGATGCCACGCCGATTTGCGGGGATGTCCTCAGAGATGGGCGTCCTTAGAGATGGTCATCCCCATTCGATTATGCCCCTCTAGGGATGCAAATTCAGTTTTTGCCCAGAATTTCAGGAAACTCTCCCAAATTTCTGGGATTTTCCTGTGTTGTAATAGAGCTCACACTTCCAAAAGAGTGTGCACCATTGGAACAGATATTTTTATATATTCAATCATGTTGCTATGTGTAGTGGGGATGTGCAAATCCCATTTTGTTTAGTTTCTCTTCTAATTTATGGGCAATTTCATATTGTTAGGGGTTTTTTTTAATTAAATGTGTAAAAAGTCATGTACTTGATTTACTGCCTTTCTGTGGTACTACCAAAGTGGTTTAGATATTCTGTGTAGCTTCTTTCTGTCTCCCTAAGGGGCTCACAATTTATTTTTATACCTGGGACAGTGGAGGGTTAAGTGACTTGCTCAGGGTCATGATGGAGCTACAGTGGGAATTGAACCCAGCTCCCTAGCCCACTGCACTAACCATTAAGCTACTCCTATTTCAAGTGCAGTAATTTCAGGGCACCCTCTATTAGAAAGAGTGAACACTTTTGTGAAAGAGTGTGCACATGTGCACTATTCACACTATTGGGAAATATTACACACTTTCTCAATAACATGTGCACGAGCAAACAGTGTATGGATGCGTGCACTATTCTGAAAATGCATACTGTACTTCCAAAAGTGCAAAAGTGCACACATTGTGAATACTGTGCATTCCTTCACAATAGTGCACGAAAGAGTGTGCACTATTAGTGATATTGCTCTTGAAATGATAAAATTTAAACAAACCAACCAAAACCAGAGAAACTAAATAAAATGTACATTTTTGGGGGCTGCACACCATACTGCAATATATAAACATCATATAATCTGTAATAAATCTGTAGTCCTTGACTGTGTGACTCAGATTATGGTTGTGAAACTGTCCCACTGGCTATTTGTGAATGCTTCCTGACTTCTGTGCGTGAGAGTATTATGAATACCACTGTGCATTGTTTTCATACTGTGTGTGGTATTGTTCCGGCTCAGACCTGCTTTCTCTTGATTCACAGCGATGCCCGACAAACCCACCCCACTTTGATCCTGTGCTTTCTCAATGTAATATTTAGAGTGGGTCCTTTTTAATCTTGACAGATGGGAAGCCATCCTAGCTGCTAAAAAGCAAGCTGAATTTTCTCTCTTTCTTACATCATTACCACCAACCCTAATAAAAAACATTTTACAACCAGAGTTTCATTAAGCCATGACTGACAGTGATGCATGAGAAACCTGAAAACAGTTTTCATTTGCTTTCTTACTGTAACATCTGAGACCAGCAAACATACATCACCTGTATGACAGAGAAGTACAATGTTAGATTATTTTTTTTTTACCAAGTGCTGCACTCTATAGGGCTCCCTTGTTTCCATCCTTCCCAGTAATGTTGGTTGAAGTTCCTCAATTTTAATGCAATAGCACAGAATAACTGCTGTGGAAAAAAAACATGCACCCCCCCCCCCCCCCCCCTCACAATTTTTTTTCAAAGCTTTCAGGGGTCCTTTTACTGAGCCATGGAAGAAAGTGGCCTGCAGCAGTGCGAGTGTGTCTTTTGGGCGCGCTGGGACAGTTTTTAACCGTGTCCTGGAAAAAGGGCCTTTTGTTAAGGGGCCAGAAAATGGACATGCGGCAAAATAAAAGCCATTTTTGGCCTGAGACCTTACTGCCACCCATTGACCCACTCATTTTCCAAGTGCGGTAAAAATGGCATTAAATCAGTAAAAAAAAAAAAAAACCTGCATAAGGGCACACTAAGGCCACTTTTTACCACAGCTTAGTAAAATGACCCCTTAGGTAGGGTTACCATATGTCCGGATTTACCCGGACAGGTCCTCTTTTTGAGGACATGTACGGGCAACCGGGCGGGTTTTGCCAATCTGCCCGTTTGTCCGGATTTCTGGAAAAACGGGCAAGCTGGTGGGCGGGCCGTCCTATAGGATGGCCCACCCACCAGCCTGCCCGTTTGTCCAGAAATCCAGACAAACGGGCAGATTGCTAGCCTCCCTTCCCCTTACTTACTACTGCCCTGGTGGTCTAGTGACCTCTTCCGCCTTTGCCCTGCATGCATCCTTCCTGTTCGTGATCTCGATGCCGATTCAAAATGGCCACTGAGAGTTGAAGTGACCTTCGAGACTTCAGCTCTCGGCGAACATTTTGAATCGGTGCCGAGATCACGAACAGAAAGGATGCATGCAGGGCAGCGATCCGGGTAGGAAAGAGGGGGCTCTTTCCTGCCCCGAAGAGGTCACTAGACCACCAGGGCAGTAGTAAGGTAAGGGGAGGTGGGTGACGGGGTGTGTGACAGGGGGGAGGGGAAAATGTGACAGGGGCAGAGCAATGGCATGAAAGGGGGTGGGGTGTGAAAGGGGCGGGGCATGTGTCCTCCTTTTGGGGGGACATAATATGGTAACCCTACCCTTAGGGGGTCTTTTACTAAAGCTTAGCTCGAGTTATCTGTAGCAGGGCCCATTTTATTTCTATGGGTCCTGCTGCAGATAACTCGAGCTAAGCTTTAGTACAAGACCCCCTAAGTAACTTGCCCAGGTTCACAAGGAGCCACAGTGTGAACCGAACCCAGTTCCCCAAGTTTTTAGCCCACTGTATTAAACATTAGGCTACTCCTCATAAAATAAAGTGAGAAAGCCCTCAAAAAGTGCCAAGTATAATATGCAATTACTGCCTGGTAAAGTCCCACATTAGAACACATTAACTACAAATCTGAACTAGCTTCAGTTAAAAGGCATCTATATGTGCTCTCACTTGGCCAATTATCTTTGCACTGGCATTGAATATTGGTTCTGCCCAGATAACTCTGGTGTCTTCTCTGCCCCCCTCCCCCCCCCCCCCCCCCCCCCCCACACACACACAGACAGCCCTAGCAGTAACCAGATAGTGACACAGTAGTCATAGGAACCAACTTTTCAAAATGTTTGGGGGTGCTGATTTTTTTTTACAGGTGGTGCATTCCCCCCTCCCCCTCTCTCTCATCCCCCCTATCCCCCCTCTTCCCTGTCCCCCTCCCTCCCTCCCCTCCCCCTCGTCCCTCTCCCTCTCCCCTGTCCCCCCTCCACCTCCCTCTGAGTTCCAGGCCCACCCCCTCCCTCCCTCCCTTCCTTCGAGTTCCAGGCCCCCTCCCTCCCCTCTCTCTCTCCTTTCCCTCCCCCCTCCTTTCCCTCCCCCCTCTCTCCGAGTTCCAGAGTCCCTCCCTCCCTCCCTGCCTCCCAGTTCCAGGGTCCCTCCCTCCCACCCAGTTCCAGGGTCGTCGTCCCTCCCTTCGAGTTCCAGGCCCCCTCCCTCCAAATTTTAAAAGTCATCTATCTTACCTCGTCGAGGTTAGGGTGGCAGCAGCGGCAAAAAGCATGCAGGTTCGGCTCGGCTCTTAGTTCCGTTTTCCTCTCTCTCTCAGCTCTGGTCCCGCCCTCATTTCCTGTTTCCGCAAGGGCGGGACGAGGTGAGAGAGAGAGAAGGGAAAATGGAACTAAGCGCCGAGCTGAGCCTGCACGCTTTTTACCGCTGCTGCCGCCCTAACCCTGATGAGGTAAAATAGATGACTTTTAAAATTCTGAGGGAGGGGACCTGGAACTCGAAGGGAGGAGGGAGGGAGGGAACAAACTTCTGGTGGGTGAACGAACTTCCGGTGGATGAAATATTGGGGGTACTCGAGCACTCACAGAGTCGGCGCCTATGACAGTAGTCAGCAGTTCTTATTTACTGGGATTTATTAACTGCCTTTTTAAAGAGATTCACCAAAAATGGTGTCCCACTAGAAGCCGATCCTATCTGTATTAGCCCTGCCGAATATCGACCTCCTAGTATTTTAGGGTTCACTGAGAACAGCATGACTCAAACTTCTGGCTCAGGATGCTGAATCACACCTCTCTATCCTACTGACATGTTCTTACATGAACTCTTTACATAGCCTCATTTAAGGCTGCCACTTCCCCTTTTCCACCTATAACCACACAGTTTAGTTTTCTTTCCAACCATAAGCCCTGCCCCCATAAACAAAGCCTATTACTTGTTTTTATTTGTGTCCTGTCTTAACTAGACTGTAAACTTGAGACTGTCCCTTATTTGTCTCTGAAGAGTGCGCTGTATACCCAGTTCACGCTGTACAACTATTAATGATATAGTTTTATGTCAAGCTTCCAAACCTGCCGGATCTGCCATTAACAAAGGGACATCACTGCAAACGTGACTAACAAGGAAAAATATGACTGGAACTGATTCAGAAATGTTTCTGCAGACAATGGAAGAGCCCTCCTCCGTATTTCCACTTCTGCAAGACTTTCCTGGGAAAATTAACCAATTGCCATTGTTCTAATTAGATCTGGAAATAGCAGCATTGCAAGGCAAAAGCACTCAGCCTGTTTCAGAAATATATTAGTCACTGTGACTGCAAAAAGCCATGAAATAAATGAGAAAGTTATTTTTATTATTGGCTACAGCATTCAGGAAATAGGAAGGTCTAACCGGGTAATGGAGAGATTGGCTGGCTACGTTCCCCTGTGCGCGTAGACGGTAGCCACCAAGCTGTACTATATTTACAAATGGACTAAAAAGGAATTCTGGTGGGCATGGTTAGGTGCGGGGATGGGGAAATGAACACATGGAAATTAGCTTTATTAAAACAATAACTTCCATATGACAGCATGCCAGAGAATCACTGCAGAGATGTCAAAGGTGAACTATCCCAAAGAGTGAGATTTACCACGTCAAGGAGTGAGACTGAAGACCAAAGGGTAAGCTTTTTCAGGCCCAGATGCATTAAAGACATTGGTAATTCCCGTTCCCTACCGATTCCATAGCGAATCGGTAGGGAACGGGAATGCATCAACGATAGGGAATGCAAATGAGCTACTCGTTGTAGCTCACTTGCATTCTCTAGTCCTTCGGTACCTGAGTCGGAGAATCGGGACGTCCCTTTAGATTAGGCTCCTCTTGCTGGTCTCTTCAGCCAATCAAAGCGGGCTTAGCTGGCTGTTGTCAGCGAAACGCGCTCTGATTGGCTGAAGAGACCAGGAAGAGGAGCCTAATCTAAAGGGACGTCCCGATTCTCCGGCAACCAGGAAAACATAAACGTTTTGCTG
Organism: Microcaecilia unicolor; assembly: GCF_901765095.1. Taxonomy (NCBI): domain Eukaryota; kingdom Metazoa; phylum Chordata; class Amphibia; order Gymnophiona; family Siphonopidae; genus Microcaecilia; species Microcaecilia unicolor. The sequence continues at coordinate 32,524,634 of NC_044036.1, forward strand.
TGGAGGGGCGGCGAAGACAAAATAGAAGGGGGGAAATAACACCAGCACCGGCAGAGCTAAAAAAAAAATGCGAAAAAAAAGACGTCTCTCAGAAGCGCAGGGAGAGTACGTCCTTAAAGGACGCCCCTCACATGCGTCCCTGCTTTTTTTTTTTTCTTTTTTACCTTTTTTGGGGGCCCTTTTCCTTTCCGATTCCCTCACAGGAGCCCTAACAAGAGGTCAGACATCTCGTTAGGGTTCCTACGGTAAGGGAATCGGAAAAACAGTAGTGCATCTCATTATAATGGGCTGCAACGGTAGTGCAGCTCATTATAATAGCTTTTCAATCATTTGCATTCCGTTTTCGTTGCCTGCTACCGTGGCAGGGAAAATGCCCTTAGTGCATGCCCGGGGTAAACTACTTGCGTTTTAAACTGGCTGGAACCAGTTTAAAACGCAAGTTGTGGGCTCGTTAGGTTTTGTGCATCTGGGCCTCAGACAGTACATCCAGGCAGAGGAGAACTAGCCTAATTTATTTATTTATCAATGTATTTATACCCCACATTATCCCCACAAACATGCAGGCTCAATGTGGCTTACAAAACCAGAGAGAGAGAGAGAGTTCGCTGGGTGATATCAGAGACAAATTAGAAATGAAGAGCAAAAGTGCAAGGAAAAAAAGACACTTTACATAGAACGGTACAAAAGAATGGGTCCAACAGAATCCACGTTTGCATGTTTGCAGGGGTTATAGTCCTACATAGATCTTGTAGAAAATATTTGTGTAAACAGATGCGTTTTTAGTGCCTTGCGAAAGAGAAGGTAGTCACTCAGACTGGTTAGTATAGCAGGCTTTTAACCTGGGTTTGATTCCCACTGCAGCTCCTTGTGACCTTGGGCAATGCACTTAATCCTCCATTACCCCAGGTACAAAAACTTAAATTGTGAGCCCTCTAGGGACTGAAAAAGTACCTGCAAGATTCTATATATCATGCCTGAATCTAAGCATACTTCTAACAATGTGCATAACATGATTGGCTTAACAAGGCGATCAGCATTGTTAAGGGCACTTATGGGTCCTTTTACGAAGCTGCAACAAAAGGGGGAGCCTGCACTGGCATCAGCGCATGTTTTTGATGTGCGGCGAGGCCCCCTTTTACCGCAGGGGTAAAAGGTAGGTCTTTCTTTTTTAAAGAAATGGCCACGTGACAAGTGAAGCACTTGCCTTGCGACCATTTTCGAGGGGAAGCACTTACCGCGCTCCTCTGCTAACCCAGCGGTAACCCCGATTACTGACAGTAACATAGCAGAAATGGTGTGCGCTGGGGGTGGGAACTACCGCCGGGCTGCTCGGTAGCCTGGCAGTACTTCCATTTTAGTGAGCAGTAAGCCCACTTTGGGCTTACCACCACTTATTATTCGCTAACATTGAGCACGTGCCTCTTACTGAACGTGCCCGTTGGATATGCAAATATATGTAGAGCGCTTCTTTCTTGTTTTTAAAAGATGCAAAGAACAGATCTTAAGGAAACTCCAGACCGTGCAGAACATGGCAGCTAGACTCATTTTCGGAAAGACAAGATTTGAAAGTGCTAAACCCCTACGTGAAATACTGCACTGGCTACCAATCAAGGAACGAATAGCCTTCAAAATTTGCACTCTGGTCCACAAAATAATCCATGATCTGGCCCCAACCTACTTGACCGAACTTATCGACTTACCAACTAGAAACATCATCGAATCATCAAGAACATTTCTAAACCTGCATTACCCAAACTGTAATGGACTAAAATACAAATGAACATATGCATCCAGCTTTTCCTACATTTGCACCCAGCTCTGGAAGGCTTTATCTAGAAACATTAGAACTGTGAACACCCATCTAAAATTTCGAAAAGACCTCAAGACTCACCTCTTCTGGAAAGCCTACCCAGCAGACCCGAACTAATTCATGAAGAATGCATCACATCTTTCGATCTAAGAAATGAACAATACCCCCCCCTTCCACATAATCCTATTACTTCAAACTGTATGAATTTTAACACTCCAGTTGTAATTAAGTGTACTTCTACCCTTATCTTACTCTGTATTGCTCACTAGAAGCTGTAGTCCCATCCCCGGAGACTTATCAGCCTCATTGGGATTACTTGTCTCTATATGCTACTATATATTCGTCCCAGAGTTGTATTCTCTTTTCCGGAACCTTATCAGCTTCCTTGCACCTACTGTTCCTTCATTTTCCACTCTGTATATATTCCCGGAGTTGGTACTCTCCTCTCCGGAACCTGTAAGCCACATTGAGCCTACTGCTATGCGGGAAAATGTGGGATACAGATGTAATAAATAAATACATTGTAATGTGCACATCCAAAAAGGGGTGTGGTTATGGGTGGGGAAATGGGTGTTTTATGTGTGTTCCCAAATTTACGCACGTTGTTATAGAAGATGGCCCAGTCCATGTAAATCTACGCACAGGGATTTATACCACATTTTTGTTGGTGTAAATGGATGCACATAGTTTTAGGCTCTGGGATATCAACTAAGCATATTCTATATACCACACCTAAATCTTATAGAATACCCTTAGGTAAAAATGATTTCTGCATTTTGCAGGTGCCATATATAGAATCTCCCCATAACGTGTACAGCACTGCATATGTTTAGTAGTACTATAGAAATGATTACCGTATTTTTCGGACTATAAGACGCACTTTTTTCCCCCCAAATTTGGGAGGAAAATGGGGGGGTGCGTCTTATAGTCCGAAGGTAGCGAGTTCGGGATCGCCCTCCCCTACTTAAGTGATGCGATGTTCCCTGGTGGTCTAGTGACGTCGGGGCAGGAAAGAGCCCCCTCTTTCCTGCCCAGCGCGCTGCTCTCCGTCCTCCTGACTGGTTCCTGACGGTCTCGGCGAGATTCAAAATGGCCGCCGAGATTCTAGACCACCAGGGAACATCGCGTCACGTAAGTAGGGGAGGGCGATCCCGAACTCGGACAAGACGCACCGGAGCACTTAGGTTTTAGAGGAGGGAAAAAGGAAATTTTTTTTTTTCCTATTTCCCTCCTCTAAAACCTAGGTGCGTCTTATGGTCCGGTGCATCTTATGGTCCGAAAAATACGGTAGTAGGTAAAAGCAAAGAAGCAGATCTGAATAAAATCTTATATTTAAAAGAATTTTATTCACCCCAATAGATAAAATAACCAGATGCCTGACACAGGCCGTGTTTTACCCTTTGCAGGGCTGTGTCAGAGGCAAGAAACTGTTAATAAACATATAAAATCACTGTTAGTATCAAATCATAAAAACAAGTACATAAAGTAAATAAATATACAAATGATTACATAATACCACAAACATAATAAAACCATGCAAATAAAGGAACTATACAGTGGGGGAAATAAGTATTTGATCCCTTGCTGATTTTGTAAGTTTGCCCACTGACAAAGACATGAGCAGCCCATAATTGAAGGGTAGGTTATTGGTAACAGTGAGAGATAGCACATCACAAATTAAATCCGGAAAATCACATTGTGGAAAGTATATGAATTTATTTGCATTCTGCAGAGGGAAATAAGTATTTAATCCCTCTGGCAAACAAGACCTAATACTTGGTGGCAAAACCCTTGTTGGCAAGCACAGCAGTCAGACGTCTTCTGTAGTTGATGATGAGGTTTGCACACATGTCAGGAGGAATTTTGGTCCACTCCTCTTTGCAGATCATCTCTAAATCATTAAGAGTTCTGGGCTGTCGCTTGGCAACTCGCATCTTCAGCTCCCTCCATAAGTTTTCAATGGGATTAAGGTCTGGTGACTGGCTAGGCCACTCCATGACCCTAATGTGCTTCTTCCTGAGCCACTCCTTTGTTGCCTTGGCTGTATGTTTTGGGTCATTGTCGTGCTGGAAGACCCAGCCACGACCCATTTTTAAGGCCCTGGCGGAGGGAAGGAGGTTGTCACTCAGAATTGTACGGTACATGGCCCCATCCATTCTCCCATTGATGCGGTGAAGTAGTCCTGTGCCCTTAGCAGAGAAACACCCCCAAAACATAACATTTCCACCTCCATGCTTGACAGTGGGGACGGTGTTCTTTGGGTCATAGGCAGCATTTCTCTTCCTCCAAACACGGCGAGTTGAGTTCATGCCAAAGAGCTCAATTTTTGTCTCATCTGACCACAGCACCTTCTCCCAATCACTCTCGGCATCATCCAGGTGTTCACTGGCAAACTTCAGACGGGCCGTCACATGTGCCTTCCGGAGCAGGGGGACCTTGCGGGCACTGCAGGATTGCAATCCGTTATGTCGTAATGTGTTACCAATGGTTTTCGTGGTGACAGTGGTCCCAGCTGCCTTGAGATGATTGACAAGTTCCCCCCTTGTAGTTGTAGGCTGATTTCTAACCTTCCTCATGATCAAGGATACCCCACGAGGTGAGATTTTGCGTGGAGCCCAAGATCTTTGTCGATTGACAGTCATTTTGTACTTCTTCCATTTTCTTACTATGGCACCAACAGTTGTCTCCTTCTCGCCCAGCGTCTTACTGATGGTTTTGTAGCCCATTCCAGCCTTGTGCAGGTGTATGATCTTGTCCCTGACATCCTTAGACAGCTCCTTGCTCTTGGCCATTTTGTAGAGGTTAGAGTCTGACTGATTCACTGAGTCTGTGGACAGGTGTCTTTCATACAGGTGACCATTGCCGACAGCTGTCTGTCATGCAGGTAACGAGTTGATTTGAAGCATCTACCTGGTCTGTAGGGGCCAGATCTCTTACTGGTTGGTGGGGGATCAAATACTTATTTCCCTCTGCAGAATGCAAATAAATTCATATACTTTCCACAATGTGATTTTCCGGATTTAATTTGTGATGTGCTATCTCTCACTGTTACCAATAACCTACCCTTCAATTATGGGCTGCTCATGTCTTTGTCAGTGGGCAAACTTACAAAATCAGCAAGGGATCAAATACTTATTTCCCCCACTGTATGTAAAACCACTAATAAAGAACATAAATACAGTATTAATTATGAGTAAACATGTATGAACATAAATAAAATAAATGGATTAATGTAAGCTCCTCATTTCCAAAAAAAGGCTGCCTTATTTTTACCTAAGTATGAATACGATATGTCACCGGTATCCAAATAAGATTATCTCAGACAGAGTGTTCTTTTAAAAATAAGGGAAAAGCTTCATTAAAAACACTAACCACGTCTCAAATTCTCTTAAAATTTGAGAGGAAAAAGAGAAAAGGTGCTATAATCTATATAAATTCTACAAAGATTTCAGATATAGAATAATGAAAGAGGCCCAATATGTGGTTTAAAGAATGTTTATATTCTAATTAAAATGTTTCATTTAAAATGTTAAATTATCATAAAAACATTGTTAAAAATGTGGCATGTGAATAATCATTGTTAAAATGTTAAATAAGCAGTTAAAATCCAGTTAATGTGTAAACCAGTAAAAGTGTAAACCTTAGCGATATATGTAAATTCAGCTGACTTTTCTACAACTCAGATTCTTTTTCTCTTTTCACTTAACAGTAACTAAGTGGAAAAACTCTTTTACAGCTCAGAACTCTTCAGTGTTTACAATAACCAGAATCAATGTTTTCTCAGATAGGTGAATTCAGTTCAGATTAATTACTTTACTCTCTATAACTATTCAATCGTTCTCTTGGAAATGTGTACCATCTAGGAATTGATTCTTTTCCTTATTTTTGGTTTTCTTTTGTACAGGTAGACCTTCAAACAAACCTATGAATCAACTAGGTATATTTGGTTTCCTATTCCTTTCTTTTCATACCTCCCAGAAACGCCACAAGATCATCTCGCAAATTTCTCAACCTGCACTACCCCAGCTGCAAAGGACTGAAGTACAAACTGATGCATGCCACTACCTTCTCGTACACGAGCACGCAGTTATGGAATGCATTACCCGCAGACTTGAAAGCAATCAACGAAAGAATTATCTTTCGAAAATCGCTGAAAACATTCTTCTTCAACAAGGCTTACAATGAGCACCCATAACCTAATTAAATCACTGCACCAACTCACTCAAGTATGAAAGCTCACCTTTTACAACTATCTTATTCACTCCCTCCCTTCTTCCCTCTTCCCTTCCTTGATCGCTACACATCACTAACCATATCTGATATCCTGATATGACAATGTCAACAAATCTATGTAAGCCACATTGAGCCCGCAAATAGGTGGGGGAATGTGGGATACAAATGCAATAAATAAAATAAATACGCTGAATGTTAGAGTCTCTTTAAATCTCAGTGAGCTTGTAGATAGAATTATTTTCAGTTTCCGCGTGTTGTATGTGCAGTTGCAGATGACTTATCTGAAGATTTTCAAGCTTTCTTGGATCTTCTGTCTTCATCTTGGTTGAAAGGTGGGACCCTGTTTCTTTTTCTTCAGAGTTGTCTGATGGCAAACAGCTGCAGTTGAACCTATCTAAGGCTAAAACCCAAAACAAAATGGAGAGAAACTACTTGCTTATCAAGATGGTATGTGCAACCTGTCATTCAGAATGTGTTCCTAAAATAAATTCTTTTAAGAATCTAAATACTGTATTTAACTATTTTTAAATAACTATAATTTATTTTCTTGTTCTGATATTATCTACCTCAGACTTTATTTCTCCTCACTATCTACCTTGCATCTTCTTGGTGGACTCATGTTTGAAAATATCTCTTTCCACACACACTCAAATAGATTAAACATTATTTTCCTCTCTCAAAATGACTACTGTTGTTTTCACCACTATTAATATCTCCAGTGGCGATGAAGTCACTGACAAAAGAATTCTAGGTCAAAATTTAAGAACGTCACTCAGAAAATTCAAACACTCTCTAAATTAAAAATATAGCTGAAGCATACCTCACAGCTGCAACTATAAAAAGTTAATATCTAATTTAAATAACTCTTGAGATCAAATATCTCTCTTAAAATCTCTCACAGAAAATCTAAGCTCTCTTTGGTTCCAAAACATTTAATTGAGGCTATTAAATTATTAAAGTTGGATTTAAATCAAAACTTGTATGAATCTCATAAAAGTTCAGAAGATTTCTCCCTTTTACCCAACTTCAGTATTTTCTCTCACCAACCTGTCACACGTTAACTCTCACTGACACTCATTAAAATTCTTCACTTTCTAGTCAAATAAAATGTTTTTCTCTTCACTTCACACTATACTGACATGGACTTTCAGACATACACCCTGCCTGTTCAGAGTCCAACCATTTTGTCCCCTGGGAGCTTCTTTAAAGTCCTTAAAAACAGGCTTTTTAGAGACTAATGCAGCCAATCAGGACCATTCACTGGAATTCCATGGGAACTGCTTGCCAGCTCAGAAGCCTGTATGGTTCCCAAAGTGTTTGAAACCATAAATTTCTATCACAAAACTCTAGTTTTTGTTTTTTAACATCATACAACACCTTACAGCCATGCTTTCTAACAATTTATGTAAAAATTTCCATTCTTGAGCCCCATTTAAACCCCGAATGGGAAAGTGATGTTTTGCAGCATTTAGGAATGAAAACCACCCCAGAGAAGGTCACAGCACAAATATACCACCTCTATACACCTCTATTTTATGATTTTTTTTACACTGCCTGAGCCTTTAAAATACTTTTAATACCTTATTTTAAATAAAGGTGTTCTTGCCAGTCTCCTTTGGGGGTACTGGGCATGCACAAATTTTTGCACAATTTTCTGGCCTCTTCGGGCTGTCACGAGCCCCCCTTTCTCTCCCAGAACACCTCGGGCCAAGTTCAATAAAAAAAAATGTGTGTCCTTATGCATGCGCGATTGCTCAATCGCAACTAAAATTGGGGCATCATTAAACCCCTTTTCCTGGGCTCATTCCTGCCCCAGAGTCACATTATAAAAATTAATTTTTCCTTCTAGACCCCCAAAATTCTTTAATTTTCGCCGCTCCTGGGGTGAAAACATCTGTACATACGTAATCCTGTGATGTCAGTGCCGCACTTGGGCTAAGTGCTCCCGGCCTAGCTCTGAGTTTCTCCAGAGCCAGGGCCTTTCCTGCCTTGGCTCCCCAGCCTACAAGAAGCCTCCCTAGGCTTGGAAAATGTTCCTCCCAGCCCAAATCTTCAGCACCCGTGGAGGGACCATGCTGGGAGTCAAATCACACGAGCACCGGATGCCTCCTCTCATCTTAGTAGAAAAGGAAATACATTTCTGTTTTTATTTCTCCACTGTTGCAGTAAATGCTGAAGTTCCCAGTCCAAATGTTGTCCTCATATTTGTATTTCTAATTTGTGAGCCCTTGTCCTGTATTTGGTGAGGGTCTGTCAGTGTGATTGTAATGGCAGGTGAAGAGATTGGAGCAGAGGCAGGGAGGAGAGGGAATTGGGGGGGGGGGGGGGAAGCTTCTTTATTTCCTGCCCTGGGCCTTATCATGCCTAACACCAGTCCTGACTCTTGCTGTAGTTGCTGGAGATCTCCAAGTCCCACCAACTGAGGACCTCCTCTGAAGGCGGCCAAAACTCCCTTCTACAAAGATTAGAAGATGGTGGCAGCATCCTTGAGTCAATGACAACTAAGCATGCGTGGGGTACCAGCATTGGTGGCTCAAGGAGTTGCTGCTACTGCCTGCCAAGCTTGGTAAAAGGGAGTTCTAGCTGTCTTTGGAGGAAGTCTTCAGCTGACAAAGCTTGACCTCATGAGCTAAAGTATTTATACTTTGAGTTGAGAGGTGCCAGGGGAGGGGTGGAGAGTGGAGGGAGGTGAGGTAGAGGGAAAATATTGTGCCCGCTCACTTTGGGATCAGACCCACCCAAAATTGGCTGTCTGGATACACTACTGTGACACACTCCTAATGATTGAGACTTGGCATCTCTGTCACTGCTCTCTGCCAGTGACATCTGAAAGTAAAGAGAAGCTTTAAAACAGGCTTGCCCAACTTTTTTAGTTTTTAATCAGGGACCACATTTTATATTTTGTAACATTCAGAGGGTCAAGACATGCGTCTACGTGCACACACACTAATGCTCTCTCTCTCACTCTCTCTCTCTCTCTCTCATATACCCCCCATCCTTCACCAAACCTCTTTCTTTCTCACACATATACCACTCCCCCAGCCTTCACCCATTCTTTCTCTCTCTCCCATTTAACCCCCCTACATCCTTCACCAGTTTATCCCCTTACCCGGCTTCAGCAATAGAAGAAACAGCGGGATTCCTGCTTCCCCGCCGCAACTCGGCTCCCTGCAAGCTTGAGCTGTGCGGTACTGGAAGTTCAAGTTGCTCTCAAGGGAGGAGGAAGGGAAAGGCCCACACAAGTTAACTTTGGGCCCACCCAAAATACCAGGTCTGCCTGCATCACTGGTGAAAAAGTACAGAGCTTAGTGATGAAGCGAAACAGTGAGAGATTTGGCAGGGTTGAATTCACTGAAGATTGCCATGTGCTGTGCTAGGAGAATTCATGAAGGTGGTTTCCTAACTGCCATAAAGCAAGTTACTTGAACTGATCTTCTTTAAAAGTGAATTAAAGGCCAAAAGGTCACCTTAATTTCCTCTTTTGTTGTCAAATGTGGCATATAGTTTGCCTGGAGCCCCAGACTAGGCGGCTGTGCTGGAAGCTCAGTTTGCCTGATTCCAGCCTGCTAAAGTGCTTTGTCCAGAGGCCTGTACTGTAACTTAAGATAACTAGGGATGATGAAGAATACAAACAGGGCCTGTTATTCAGGAAAAGCTTCTGCAGTATCAACAACAAGTATCACTTGAGAATCTAAAATACTACAATCCAACATTCTCCTCAATAGCCAGGATACATGAATGAAGCCTACTAGCCTACAGTTTACATTTCCCCCATGGTCTCTTTTCCTGTATTTCAGCCCTGGGACGGAGAAGAGGTGTGGCCGGCTGTGGTGGATGTTACTGAACACTAGCTATCATGATTGCTGTTATGACAGCCAGGGGCAGACTAAGGGTGGCCTGGGCCCCCTGCCCAGCCGTTGTCTGACACCCCCTTACTGCCGCAGCTGATGCCCCTGCTGCCCCCGCTGCCCCGGTCCTACCTGAGGGGTCCTGGTGGTCTGGTGGCCTCTACGGGGGGGGGGGCATGTTTTTTCCTGCCCGGTGCGCTGCTGCTATTCCCCTGCCCGCCGGCGCCACTGTGTTTTCAAAATGGCAGCCGAGACTTCCCGTGGTAGTCTCGCAGGTCTTGAGAGTCTTGCGAGACTTCCACAGAGAGTCTCGGCTGCCATTTTTAAAATACAGTGATGCTGGGTGGGGTGGGGGGGGGAGATAGCGGCAGCCCAGCGGACCGGGCAGGAAAGAAGATATTCCCCACACAGAGACCACTAGATCAGCAGTGGCACGCCAGGCATCCAGGCAGAACTTCTGGGCCCCCTAGAGGCCTCTGGGCCCTCAGGCACTGCTCAGTTGCTTGAATGGTCAGTCCGCCCCTATTGACAGCTGTACTTAACATCACCTCAAGAAGTTAAGTGCTGCTACATTGACCTGCCACTACCAGCCTGGTAGTATGGCCACAATCCATGTGCCCCTCCAAAATTTGATCCTCAAAAAGCAGTCCCCTCAGTACCCCCACCCTCTCAACCCCCTTAGGAATTACCAAGGGGCCACTCTGGTAGTTTAGCACTCCAGGACTGGAGAAATCTCCTTCCATTCCTGGCCCAGTGTTGCCCAGTATTCAAAATGGCAGCCACAACCATTTGCAGTACTATCACTAGGGATCAATTTGTTACATAAGACACAATTACCCTTATACTGTAGATTGACTCCTAGCAATAACACAGCAATATTACTGCTAGGGTCCCAGGCACCATTTTGAACCCAGAGCAGTGAAGGAATGGTAACAGAGGGGGATTGCTCCCATCTTGGACCACTAGACTACCAAGGCAATCCCTGGGTAAACCCAAGGTAGGTTGGAGATGGAGAAAGTCGGGGTATTCAGGAAGTCTGCTCTTTTGCTATGGAAGGGATTGGTTTGGAGAGTCTGCCCTGGAGAGATCTAACTGGGGGTCTGCTCCGGAGGGGGAGAGAGATTGGAGGGGATCAGAAGGGAGTCTGCTCTGCTGCTCTGTGGGGATTAGATTAGGGGAGTCTGTTCTGCTGAGGGACGGGTTCTGTTTTGAAGAAGAGGAGTTGAATTTGGAAGGACTTTGGGGGAGGGGAGGACCAACGTTGTCTGCCAATGCATGTGATGTGGTGTTAGTGTAGTAAACAGGAAAGGGAAATGGGACTTGATATAAAGGGTCCTTTTACAAAGGCGCAGTAAAAAGTGGCCTGCAGTAGTTTGGGCACCTCTTTTTGGCGCACGCTGGGCTACTTTTTACCGCGGCTGGGAAAAAGGCCATTTTTTAGAGGGCTGGGAAATGGACATGTGCAAAACTTAAAACTAGCATGTGCGTATTTACGGCCTGAGCCCTTACCACTAGCCATTGACCTAGCGGTAAAGGCTCCTGCGCTACCCGCACGGTAACCATGCAGCACACACCAGCGTGGCCGTGCTGCTGATTACTGCTAAGAATAGGAAAATGTTTTCTACCGCGGGATTTGTCATATGCCAGATTTGGAATTACTGCCGACCACACGCGCTATCCTGGTGGTAGTGCCAATATGAGACGAGCTACCGAGCGTTAGCCCTCCCGCGGATTTGTAAAAAGGAGTGTGTTGCAGGGCAGGAGCTGGACACCCCCCTGCATTTATCCCCCACACTTTGCACTTAACGCACTTTAGTAAAATATCCCTTAAGACAAAATCTGATGTTATTTGAAAACAGCCTTAGGATGGCCAAGGTTAAGATTTGCTCATTGACTACTTACATTCAACAGAATCTCTCATAAAAGCACATTATATTTAAAAAAAAACCCATGAGAAATATTATTGAAAGACAGATGAGCAAAGTGTGCATTAGGAATTATGCAGAATAAATGTAGGTTTAGACATGTTTTACATAAAAATTCTACATCCTTCAATAACATAATTATAGCTTGTCACCATAATAACATCTCATGATCCCTAAAGTGGCATTAAGGATTTCCTTAATCACATTTTTAAGCTGATCCAATATTCATAATGCTTAAACCTGTGGTACCTTAGTTACTTTGCCAAGAAAGCTTTACTCTTTAACAAATTTACATTATGTTTAGTACTGAATTTAGAGCCATAAAAATAGCATATTTTTGCGTGACGTTATCAAAAAAGTGCTAAAACATTTCTAAGGCGTATGTTTCATTATCAACGTCAAGTAATGTAATAAAATCATTAGTCTGTACTATACAAGGAAACACTAAAAACAATCATGTGCAACTTTCTACAAATCAGTCACCTTACCTTCTAACTCTTCGTACTTTCTTATCCATCTATATGTTACAACTTTGCCTTACCCTTCACTATCAATGAAAACAGGGCCGGTCAAACCCAGTGAGCGGGGTAAGCACCGCAGGGGGGGGCGCCTGCCTTCAAGGGCGCCACTGCGGCACCATACCGCGCCGCCCTTGGGGGTTTAAATCTTTAATTTACCTCCGTCCCAGCAGCCGCGTCATTTGAAAGCCCTGCCCGTCTCTAGCCTTCCCTCCCTTCGTGAGTTCGTTCCGCAGAGTCCTGCCTTCTGATGTCATTTCCTCAAGGGCGGGCCCCTGAGGGAACGAACTCACGAAGGGAGGGAAGCCTAGAGACAGGCAGGGCTTTGAAATGACGCGGCCGCTGGGATGGAGGTAGATTAAAAAAGACTTAAACCACGCAGGGTGTCAAGAAGAAAAAGGGGGATGTTGGGGGGGGAGAAGAGGGTGGGCAGGTGGCCATAAATGGGAGGGGGATGGGGGCGAAGGAGAATCGCTGGACAGGGGCAGGGTGGAAGAAGAGAGAAAGGAGATGCTGGGTGGGGGGTGCCAACATAGTCTGCAGGGGGGGGGGGGGCGCCAGAGACCCTAGGACCGGTCCTGAATGAAAATGTTCTATTACATATTGTGTTGACATTGTAAGTATTATACTATAAAAAAACAAAAAAAAGTAGCATGATCAACCTACTTCCTAGTTTGACAGACAAGGATATCTTTATAGTTGATGGCCTAACTTATGCTACAACTCTTTATCCCTAAGAACCTCTATGCAATGCCATAATGCATTCCTCTGTACCATGTATGTATGCACCTTAATGCAAAATCATTTGTATGTAATACCAAAATGTACTCTTTTTTTACCATGTATGCATGCACCTAAATGTAATACCATCTGAAAATCTGTACCGGAAATGGCGAGCGCCATCATGGCATAATGTAAGCCACATTGAGCCTGCAAATAGGTGGGAAAATGTGGGATACAAATGCTACAAAATAAATAAAAATAAATGACACTTCCGAGAGGCCCATGGAAGCGAGTAAGAGATAATCAACCTTTATTAAAAAATGTAAAAAAAAAACTTAAAAGACTCAACACGGAGCCGTGTTTCGGCAAAAAAACGCCTGCGTCAGGAGTCTACAAATTAAAAGGAGTATATAATTACAATGCATAGAAAATAACAATGCATAAAATATATGTGACTTTTTATAAGGATATGAAAAGTAATGACTAATAAAACAAGAAGTTTTTTTTTTACTAACTGTATGAATCCACACAAAAGATCAACTTCACTAATAAGAATAGCTGTGATAAGAATAGTTGTGGTTTTTTTTACAAAGACATAAAAGGCATATGCTAAAAAGATAAATAATAAACATCCAACAAAACTGTAAATTACATAAGGCTAATTAAAAAAGAAGGACTGTAAATTGGACTAATAATATAAACAGCAATACAAAAAGGTATTAATAAAAGAGCTGAATTATTTTAGAGATGAAACCTTAGTTATGTCCATCAGAAACAGAATTCAAGGTGGTCAAATGTGTATATCAAGGATGAGTCAGATTTTAATGCTAACCTGTTTGTTCTGTAAGCCAATGGATGGGGCATCTTAAGCAAGCAAGCAAGCCAAATCAAGCCTAAAAAGTGGACAATGCGAAACATGAAGAGATACATATAGAAAGATGAAGAGATACATGTAGAAAGGAAAAAATAGCAAAATGTACAGGGAAAACAGGAGGAATGATACACTGCAAAATATGATAGCAGATGTAAATTCTCAAAGTGGACATATTCCAAACACTAAAATGAAAATAATTTTTTCTACCTTTGTTGTCTGGTGACTTTGTTTTTCTCATCATGCTGGCCCAGTATCTGATTCTGCTTCTCTCTATCAGTTCCCTTGACTCCGTTTCCAGGGCTTCCTTTCCATTTATTTCTTTTCTTTCCTCCTTTCTTCTTCATTTCTGGTCCTCCGCAGACTTGACTGTCCAGTGGATCCAGCTTCTTCCTATTTTCTCCATCCATGTGCAGTTTCTCTCCTCAATTCCTTTTCCCTCATCTAATCTCCTTCCTCTATCTTCCCTCCATGTCCAGCATTTCTTCTCTTTCCCTTCCCTCTCCTCCATCCATGTCCAGCATTTCTCCTTTTCCCCCTCCATTCATGTTCATCTCACTTCCTCTCTCTTCCCTCCCCTCCATCCATGTCCAGCATTTCTCCTCTCTCCCTTCCTCTCCATCCATGTCCAGAATTTCTCCTGCCCTCCCCTCCATCCATATCCTGAAACTCTCCTCTCTCCCCTGCCCTCCCCTCCATCCACCCATGTCCATCAACTCTCCTCTCCCCTCCCTTCCATCCACCTATGTCCAGCAACTTTCCTCTCCCCTGCCCTCCCCTCCAAACCACCCATGTCCAGCAACTGTCCTCTCCCCTGCCCTCCATCCATCTATCCATCCATATCCAGCAATTCTCTTCTCTCCCCTGCCCCCCTCCGTCCATCCATATCCAGCAACTCTCCTCTCTCCCCTGTCCTCCCCTCCCCTCCAAGTCCAGCAATTTCTCCTCTCTCCCTGGGCCCTGCCTTCCCATCCATATCCATCGATGGCTTCGATGCTCCCCAACCCCTGCCAGCTGAAGCCTTCTTCAGCGCTGGTCTCCAGCACAGCCACATTCGCTGCCCTGCTCTTTTTTCTTCTTGCTGACGTCCTCCTGTGCACGCTCCTTTATGTGAAACTGAGCATGCAAAGGTATTTGTTTTTGCAGGGGGAGCGGTGAGGTGGTGGTGGGAGGGCGAGGCGGTGGAGCAGCAGACTAAAATGTGCCCCCAGCCTCGGGCTCTGGCCCCTCCCATCACAAGGTCTGGCTACGCCCCTGTCGTGGAGCCTCAGTATGGGGTGGAGCTGATGAATTACTATTTAAGGAAGGGCAGTGCTCTGAAACTTGTCTTTGGTAGCCTGTGTCAACGAAGTCTAAACCCCCACCAAGTTACCCGTTGGAACTAAAGAGGGGTGCCTGCTGAGAAACCCTTGAGAGGGGAGCAGGATCAAAGCTATTACTGTTAATCTCCTGAGCTGAATAGAGAAGCCGACCTGCGAGCTGGAGATTGGGGACTCTCACTGCAAACCGGGCTTAAGGGTAGGATGCTGTCTGCCCGCGGCTGGTGATTCCTGTTAGGGTAAACTCCTGAAAGTCTTGGATAGTGAATACTGGGTCCAATCCTCCACTGATGATGAAGATACATCAGAGAAGGTGATTGTAGAGTGTCAGTTGGTTGCAGGTCAGGTGAAAGGGGGTTTGTGTGAGTGAATAATCAAATAATTGCTCTTGTAACTGCATAAGATCATGAATGATTACTACTACTACTACTTATCATTTCTATAGCGCTACAAGGCATACGCAGCGCTGTACACCATACTCAAAAAAAGACAATCCCTGCTCAAAGAGCTTACTGCTGCAGAGTCTAGTTGTTAAATAAAGTTCATTTACTTTCCTTGGCTCTCCTAGTTACTGTGTGGTTCCCATGTGTGGCCTGGAGGGACCCTGATTAACTCAAGGAGTCTACCTCCTGAGTGTGAACCCGCTTCTGGGTGAGAAGAGCGGGCTACAGAAAACGTAATACACTTTAGTAAAAAGGCCTCTTACAGATGAAATCAGAAACATTACTATGACATTTTGCCATTATATTTATTTATTTATTTATTGCATTAGTACCCCACATTATCCCACCTCTTTGCAGGCTCAATTATAGCTCCAATGACTTCTGAAATATGAGCCTGATTTTCATTTTGCTAAGGAGCTGAGCTGTGGATTTCCTATTGGTTGTACACTTTAATTTTTCTTTTACTATTCAGAGAGGTCGCCAATCTACTGCAAAGGCAACTTGTAGAGCAGACAGTACCTGTACATAATGTGTACAGCACTGCGTACATTTAGTAGTGCTATAGAAATGATTAGTAGTAGTAGTATATGAAAAAACCTCAGTGCATTGTTTCTGTTTAGCTTACAACAGGGTGTCAGTGGGAAAACATATTATTTTGCCTTTAGGATCGATTCTTATTTCATCGGAAGAGCCGTACAAGTTTGATGTGTGAGAAACTGTTTAAAGTGATTTTATGCTTGTAAGACCTCATTATAAAAACAGACTGCAAGCAACAGCTTGTTTTACTTCCCTTTTTTTTGCTCTGGACATCCAATGAACTGCTTTTTGTCACTCTCTCCAGTTCCCTAATTTCATGGAATCACCTTGGTAGAAGGCCTCAGTGGTTACCTTAGCAACGTCTTCCTTCCAGGATGTTGACCTGGAGTGACTCAGGCAGCTAAAACCCAGGAGAGGCCTTCTTTAAACAGGAAAGAACACAGTTCAACGGCCAGCTTTTCAGCTCTGTTCCTCCACAGTTCACAGTGGTTGGGGGCAATAAAATTCAGAATGGTTGCCTCTTTATTTTACAGTAAACCTTTGGTCTTATTATTATTGTTCTTGGTTAATCATTATGCTACTCTGTGCATATGTTTGAAAAGTAACTCAATTGGCCATACCCTATAGTGTGCTGACAGTTTATTTCCCAAAATTCTTTGCAAAAGTGAGCAAAACAAAAAAATGATCAAGTATCTCTTCAAGGCACACAGTACTCTTGGTTTATGGAAGCATTTTTATATAGTGCACAATTTCTAAATTAAAACAGGCAGAGATACTATTAAAGTAATATAATCCCCTTGGAAATCCCACTGCTGCAGGATAGAGATCTGAAGATTTCTTGGGGGTCACTAGAATGACAGTGATGTTGAGGGATGGAAACAACGGGGAAATTTGCCCAAAGAGGTGGAGTGTGTGAAATAAAAGTGGAAAGAAGGAACTTATCAGGATCTTTGGTTGCCTGTTCCCTGCCAAGACCTTATGTGCTGAGGGGAAATCCCGGATACAGAGTGATGGTGGCATGGCGATAACAGACTAAAGGTTGCCTCTGCTGTAGAGCAGAAGCACTGGAGAAGGAGCTTGTTTCCCAATCAGGGAGACAAAGAAAGCAGGAGTGTGAAATCTGATGGGAAAAGGTTACCCTGGGGAGAGAGTGAAAGAGAGAAGTGCATCCTTCTCTGTAGTGGAGAGAGTGAAAGGGTAATGGGACAGATGGAGGTCTCTTTCACCAAAAAGGAGCATACAGGATGTGAGGTGGAAGAAAGAGCAGGGCAGGCAATGCGGCAGCATTTTAACCAGGTTCAGTCAGCCGGGTATTCTCCAGTGGTTGGGTCCAACTCATTAAGGAAGATTTCAATGTCAGTGTTGTCCTGAGGTAGCGTGTTGCTTAGGTTTGCAATTTTTTCATTGAAATACTTAGCAAGTTTGTCTGCAGATGGGATGTCTGTATTCAATGTAGTGACCAAGTTGGTGTCTAGGAGTTTATTCATGAGTTGGTATAATTTCTTCGTGTCTTTGTAATCTGTCCCTATTTTAGTTTTATAGTATGATCTTTTGGTCTGTCTTATTGTATATTTGTATTTTCTTTGTGATTGTTTCCAAGTGTTGAGTGTGTATTCGTCTTTTGTTTTTCTCCATGCTCGTTCGAGTTTCCTGGGTTGTGTTTTTAGCTTTTTCAGTTCATCATTGAATCATGGTATCGAGTTATGCTTACGTGAAGTTCTTGTTCGTAAGGGTGCTATTTCATCTAGTATGCATTTGCATCTTTTATCCCATTCCACGAGATAATATATGGAGTCTGTTTGTGCTGTCCATTCATTGTTGTATATCTGTTGCCAGAATGTTTTCGTGTCTACTTGACCTCTTGTGCTGTAGGATGTGTGTTCTTGTATTTGGTGTAATCCTTTCTTCCACCAGTGTAGGGATAAATTTAATTTTTGTAATGATCAATCCAGGGTGTTTCTGTCCATTTAATATCTGTTATTATTAGGTTATGATCTGTTGAAAGTTAGTGTGAGATAAGATCAAGTGTGTGCCCTTTGGCGTGGGTTGCTTGCATTTGTGGCCATTTGAGATCCCATAGGTGGAGGAATTCCTTACATTCTCGTGCGTTGATTGAGTTTGGGTCTTCTAAGTGAAGGCTGATGTCTCCTAATACTAATACACTGGAGTTGGTTACACATGTGTTTGAAATGAAGTCCATGAAGTTAGTCTGGCCTTCGTTCCAATTACCTGGAGGTCTGTAAAACAAGACACAATTCAAGTGATCACATAGGGTTTTGTTGTGGATTCTGATTGAGGCAATTTCAAGTTGAGGTGTCATGGACTCGGCAGTGGTTTTGGTGGTACAGTGGGATTGATAGATTAGTGCTGTTATGGTGGAGATTCTATATGCGAAGTTTGAAAAATACGTGTGGAAAAAAAATTACGTCTAGGCGTATTCTCTAAAGCAGGCCTAAATTTTATAGAATAGGCTTAATTTTCCATGCGGTATATAGAATACGCCAAGCGGTTCATCACATGACCAAATCTGGTCGCGTCCATTTAAGCCACATTTCATTTGGTGTAAATCCCGACACCTAAATTAGGTGCAGAGGGGGTGTACTCAGGTTTCTGTGTGGATTTACAGGTGCCATATATAGAATCCAAGGGTATATGGGGATTACTAGTGTTTGGTGTTAGCTCTCTGGAGTCACTGGGGGAGAGCCAGGAGGTTCCTGGGTGGGAGGAAGCCCAGCCCTGGTGGAGTGGTATTGGAATAAGCTACAGAGAAAATATGTCCTTTGGGTTTGAGTGACAGTATGGGATAGTTGATAAAAAGGATCACTGAGGGGAGCATGAGGTCTTTGTTTTCCTGTACCCCACCACCACCACCACCACCACCACCACCACCAGGACCCTTGGGAGCAGAGGGGGATCCTGAGAAGAGTAGTTGCTGCCCCTATGAGTGGCAACTGGAAAGGAATTTAGAGTTTCAGGTATATAAGGGGAATCTAGCCTGGAAGCAGGAGTCAGAGCAGGGGAAATCTGTCCAAGGCCAGGGTGCAGCACTGTGAGGTGCTGCACTGGAAGAACGGCAACCTAAAGGGATTGTGTCTGAAGGAGTGGGATTGGTATCAGGAGTAGCTGGATCAGCCTTGGATTATCACTGTTCCAACAGGATGGGTATATAAAAAAAGGAGGAGGTGTACTTATGTAAATAACATGAGACTGGAGACAGTGCTGTAAACATATAACGAAGGGAGACAAGTACAAGGATTCTTCCGGAAAGGATAACTGGATAATTGAAAAGTGGTTTGGAGTTGAAGTTTGATGTGTACACAGAATAAACAAATCGCAAGAGTGAAAAATGTAGACCAAAAACAGAG
The DNA here is from genome assembly GCF_901765095.1 of Microcaecilia unicolor. Classification (NCBI taxonomy): domain Eukaryota; kingdom Metazoa; phylum Chordata; class Amphibia; order Gymnophiona; family Siphonopidae; genus Microcaecilia; species Microcaecilia unicolor. The sequence continues at coordinate 32,544,226 of NC_044036.1, forward strand.
AGGATGACTCAAAAGCAATGGACGACACTTCAGAAGAAAAAATGTTTATTACGGATGATAAAGACTCGACACAGCTGTGTTTCGGCCAACCAGACCTGCATCAGGAGTCTCTTGTGTTCACTAAGATCATCCACGTAGAATATTTGTCATCTTTGGTATGATAAAGCAACAAGTTAGTGCGCTAGAGTTGAGTAAGAGCTATTGCGAACAGTGACTTTGTGAGAAAGCCTGCAATTGAAAGCAACAACAACAAAAAAATTGTGGATGATCTTGGTGAACACAAGAGACTTCAGGTCTAGTTGGCCGAAACACAGCTGTGTCGAGTCTTTAACATGCTTAATAAACATTTTTTCTTCTGAAGCATCGTTCATTGCTGTTGAGTCATCTTCGCTGTTTTTGGTCTACACTTGGAGTTGAAGTTATCATACATTGTCTGACTTCTGAAGGATTTTATTGTTGGCTGCCCGTTGCAGGAGTTACAGTAATCATTGAGTTGCATTTTGAAACCATCTGAGTGCTGGTTGTTCTTAGAGGTGAGAGCGGGGACGTTTGCTCTCTGGACTAAACAAAGTGATAACATAGAGGCTTCACAAGCTCCCAATGCACCGGATTGCTATTTCGGACCATTTACTCACTGGCTCTTCAATATGTCCAGCAAAACCAGCACAAAGTTGGAGGAATCTATTGTTCAGCTAAGTGTTCCTGTCTTTGTGCTTGATTTAAGAAATTAAAGTTATATTCTAAAGTTGGACGCAGTGGGCTGGATATCGGAAGGATGGGAGAGGGGGGGGTTGTGGGGATAAGTGTTAAAGCATCCTTACCCACCAAATTAGGCATACTAGCCATATTAGATGCATAAACTAATATCCCAATTAATTACAGTTCCTTACAGAAATGGATACAATCCATAGACTGCCTCCTAGCCTTTTTAAAAGTTCACATTTCTCCTGTGGAACATCGTTTAAGCTTCAGGTGGGATCTTTGTGGGCTTATCTCCTCGACTCATACAGGGTGGCAGATGATCCTCTCTATCTCCGTTTCTCCTTAGCTGGGTGAACAGGATATGCCCTGCCCCAAAGGAGCAACAAATAGGTTCAGGAAATACTCCTCAAAATTAACATTTTTTGGGCAAGGCCTTGTAGGGATCACCCTGGAAAGAGTTCCTCTTGCCTATTACACCACATATCCCTAGTAGTTTCTGAAGTAATTCCTCCCACCAGAAAATATCCTCTCTGTATCTGGATAGGGATTTCTGATTTCTTCCACTTTCATCCCTCCTGGATCTCTCCTCTTTCTTGTTGTGAAGCACAATGCTGAGTTGGTTTGGAGTACCGACATCATGGGGTGAAGATAGGTCGCCTTTACAGTGGCTCTTACCCTATCTGTGCCCTATTTCCCTCTGGACACCTCCGGCCTCTTTCCTTCAGGGCAGAATTGTAAAGAAGGCATACCCCATAGTGCATGCCAAAAGAGTGCACCTAAAGAGCAAATCTGCTTCTTGAGTGAACTTCTTAGGGTGACTCTTTCATGATAGGAAACCCCTCACTTCTGCTCTCATTAACTTTACTGGCTCTCTGTACTTTACTTATGAATTCACATGATACTGATTCCTGTCTTTAGCTTATCCACAATCAACACCCCAGATAACATGTCTTACCCACTGCACTGCTGCTTCATGTTTCCTCATGTGCTCTCTTCCCCAAGCTACCTTCTACATGTGATTTAAAAATAGCCCTGCCAAACTGTTGGTCTTTGAGTTTCAAAAACACTTTTATCTGTGATCTCATCTCTGACCACAGTCTTGATACTTTGTGTCTTAATGACACATGGTTAAGGGAGGGGGGGAAGAGCCCATCCTCTTGTGCCATTTGCCTCCTGACTAGTGTGTCTTCTTAGCTACCTGAAATGTCTAGATCTAGCAGTGGGGTGGATCTTTTCCATAACTCCTTCTGCAAAATTACTGAATTTTCAGCATTTCATTACGGACTACTGATTCTTTCTGTATTAAGTTAAATTCTACATCTGTTATCAATCTTTTATTGTTATATTGTCCTCCTTCTCTGGATGTGGCAGCCTAAGAGTCTGTCTCTCTCCCTCGCTGTCTCTGTCAAACTATATCTGAGGCAGTAGTGCAATTCCCTAATCTTTTTTTATTAGGCAATTTCAGCGTACATGTTGATAATCCTTCCACATCACAAGAGGACATTGGCCTTAAGCATCACTTTTTCTTCCCTATACATGCTGCAGGCCATATTCTTGACTTGGTCCTTGCAGTTAGGGGGTCAATAACGAATTTCAGCTCCTTTTCTGCCCTTCGTATCTCTTGGTCCAACATTACTTACTTACATTTAAACATGAGCTGTGAGCATGTTTATTGTACCTCCCAGGCACCCATACATTATTATTAACTTCTCTTACTGACCTATAAGTGCATTCACTCTACCGCTCCCCAGTACCTCTCCACTCTTGTCGCTCCCTATGCCCCCCCCCCCTTGGGTACTCCGTTCTGTGGATAAATCTCCCTTGTCTGTCCCCCTTCTCCTCTACTGCTAATTCCAGACTCCGTTCCTTTTATCTCGCTGCACCTCACGCCTGGAATAGACTTCCCGTGCCTGTACGTCTAGCCCCGTCATTGGCTGTTTTGAAATCCAGGCTAAAAGCCCACCTCTTTAATGCAGCTTTTGACTCCTAACCACTACTCACTTGCCCTGTACCCTTTTATCCCCACCTTTAATTCCCTTATATCTTAGTTGTTCTGTCTGTTTGCCTGTCCTATTTAAATTGTGAGCTCTTTGAGCAGGGACTGTGTTTTCATGTATGGTGTACAGCGCTGCGTACGCCTTGTAGCACTATAGAAATGACAAATAGTAGTAGTAGTAGTAATAGTAAATCTGGCCACATCAGTCTGGATAGCCTGGTATCCCTTTTGACTTCCTCCTCTACAATTTTGCATCTCTTTCTTGGACCAGACAGCTCTTTGGAACCCTATCCTGAGTTCTGCTATTGAGACAGACATGGGGAAGGCACTGCTTGCCCTGGGATTGGTAGCATGGAATGTTACTTCTCTTTGGGGTTCTATGTGGAATGTCGCTACTATTTGGGTTTTTGCCAGGTACTTGTGACCTGGACTGGCCACTGTTGGAAACAGGATACTGGGCTAGGTGGACCATTGGTCTCACCCAGTATGGTTATTCTTATGTTCTGAGGGCAACATTGGTCACAATTGCTCCTTTATAGCCTCTTCATCATGCTCTTAACTGTTCTCAGCCCTGGTACTACAGAGGTCTTTACTTGCTTACATGCCAAGCTAGGAGAGCTGAAAGGCTGTGGAGGAAAGACAGAAGTGGCTCAGTCATTTTGTAAGGGCCACTTATATTCCTATCACTTGAAAGTGAATCTAGCCATGAATTTCTATTATATTAATGTAATCCCTGGTTAACGTGGGGTTACTGTAGGAGTGAGCCATGGTAGAGAGTCACTGGGGAGAGTGACAAGGAGGTCCTTGAGTGGGAGGAAGCCCAGCCCATGGGGAATGTTTATGGAATAAAATGCAGAAAGATAGTGCCCATGTTAGGAAGAGTGATAGATTTGGAAGGAGTTAAGAAGAAATAAAAGAGGAAGAATGAGAGGGGGAAATCTCATGGTTCACTGACCAGCTTATAATCGAAAGTAATCGCCGGCTATTTCCCGACACAAATCAGGATATGGCCGTCGATTTCGCAAAAGCGGCGAAAAGCGTATAATCGAAAGCTACATTTGTGATAGCTTCGCCGCTTTCCCTTTGCCTCGCCGGCGAAAGTTCAAAGGGGCGTGTTGGCAGCGAAGCGAAGGCGGGACATGGGCAGGCTTGGGCGTGGCTACCAGATGGCCGGCTTTCGCGGATAATGGAAAAATAAAACCCGGCGATAAGCAGTATTTCGCCGGGTTTACTTTGTCCTTTTATTTTCACGACCAAGCCTCAAAAAGGTGCCCCAACTGACCAGATGACCACCGGAGGGAATGGGGGATGACCTCCCCTTACTCCCCCAGTGGTCGCCAACCCCCTCCCACACTAAAATTATTAAAATACAAACCTTTTTTGCCAGCCTGTATGCCAGCCTCAAATGTCATACCCAGCACCCTGACAGCAGTATGCAGGTCCCTGGAACAGTTGTTGTTGGTTGCAGTGGACTGCAGAAAGGCAGACCCAGGCCCATCCCCCCCCCCCCCACCTGTTCCACTTGTGGTGGGTAATGTTGAGCCCTCCCAAACCCCCCAAAACCCACTGTACCCACATATAGGTGCCCCCCTTCAGCCCTTAGGGCTAGGGTAATGGTGCACACTTGTGGGCAGTGGGTTTTGGGGGGATTTGGGGGACTCAGCACACAAGGGAAGGGTGCTATGCACCTGGAAGCTAATTTGGTTGTTTATTAAAGATGTTTGACGTGCCCTCTAGGGTGCCCGGCTGGTGTCCTGGCATGTGAGGGGGACCATTGCACTACAAATGCTGGCTCCTCCCACGGCTAAATGCCTTGAATTTCGCTGGGTTTGAGATCGCCGGCAGTTTTTTCCATTATCACGGAAAAACAAAACTGGCGATCTCAAACCCGGCGAAATCCAAGGCATTTCGCCAGCCCACACCGTATTATCGAAAAAAAAGATGGCCGGCCATCTTTTTTGAAAATACGGTTCCGGCCAGCTGTTGCGCCGCCTCCAAAATAGATCGCCGATGACCTATTTCGCCGACAACGTTCGATTATTCCCCTCTGAGTGTCTTTGGTTGCCTGCAAGCCCCTGCCAAGTGACCAAGACAGAGAAGGGGGATCCTGGAGAGCCAATTTAAGTGGGGCAGAGATTAAGGAGCAGTTATTGCCTCAGTCACAATAACTGGAGAAGGAGCCAGAGCTTCATGAGGATAGGGGAGTCTTGCCCACAAGCGGAGTTTAGGGCAAGAATGTGCCTGCTCAAGCCTGGGGTGCAGCCTGTAGAAAATTTATATCACGTGCCTTCAGTGAAATACATGTCAAGAGGCTTACAGTTGCCAACTAGGCCTCTAAAATCATAAGACTATGTCTGACCCAGAATTTCACTGAATTGAAGCAACACAGGATTGTGACAGCTTGTAAGGCAAGTGAAACTTGGCAGAGGTGCAAAGGATGGCAGAACTGATGTAGAAATAACAGCTGGACAAGGCTATAACGAGAACCTGCGGTCAGAGATATTTTGCAAAAGATAGATTTACAGTTAGCCAGGTGCAGAAAAACAGAACTACGAAAGGGGCTGATCGAGACTTGAGGGACAGGAATTTCATGATGGTCGAAACTAATAAATTGCAAAATAGATTTGCTAATTGAGAGTCAAAACTACCAGTAATGTAATAGATAGAACAAAGGGGGTATGAAAGACTGACAGCTGGAACAGTCTTGTGGAGATTTCAGTTATTATGACCTCAGCTTGAATCACTGACTGACCTCCCTATAAGAAATGAAAAGATTCATGTACTTTGATTGCGTATACAAATGATATTGTAATAACTGCTTTGGTGAGTATTAACAAAAACTTGAGAGCTGATTTCTCATATTAATAAAGCAAAAATTTGTCTCATATCTAGTGTGGTCAACTTTTTTTTCTCCCTAACTTTGGGGAGAGCGTGGAGCACCTCTGGGTTAGATTGACCAAATAAATAAACAAGCCTTACAAAGTACACCTGTGGAATGAGGACATCCATAAGGGTTTGTGCCTGATGGGAGTGGAGCGATTCAGTAGAGGAGAAATACAGCCCCTGAGGTGACATCTGGCTAACAGGGTAGGCATGGACAGGAGCGTTTGTTTATATGTAAATAGCCCTGACATATCTCTGTACATATGGTCCTGAAGAAAGTGGTACAGGTGTTCCCCACGGAACGACAGAAGTTGGAGAATAAGATAGACTGCTACAATCAATTGTGTTGCCAGTGAATCAAGTTGCCATCTGCTTGTTGCAGTAGTTACAATAAAGGTTAAGTTTGTTAATAAGCCTTTGGAGTGCTGCAAGTTTCCTGGACTGAAGAGCTGAGTGGAACCTAAACTTGGAAAAGTGTCTCCCAAACCTCTGGTTGCTATTCCAGACCATTGACTCACCCCAGCTTGACTGTAAGTGGACTGGAAATGAGGTGTGTGGTAAGAGTGGCCTGAGAGTGAGTGAAGACTGTGAAGTTTGTGAAAGGATTTTCTTTTGTGACCTGGGGCCAGGGCAAGTACACCTGCTGCTCAGTGTGCTGCTGCAGCTAAGAAAGCAAATAGAATGTTAGGTATTATTAGGAAAGGAATGGAAAACAAAAATGAGGATGTTATAATGCCTTTATATCGCTCCATGGTGCGACTGCACCTCGAATATTGTGTTCAATTCTGGTCGCCACATCTCAAAAAAGATATAGTGGAATTAGAAAAGGTGCAGAGAAGGGCGATGAAAATGATAAAGGGGATGGGACGACTTCCCTATGAGGAAAGGCTAAAGCGGCTAGGGCTCTTCAGCTTGAAGAAAAGGCGGCTGAGGGGAGATATGATAGAGGTCTATAAAATAATGAGTGGAGTTGAACGGGTAGAATATTCAGAGTGATTTAACTAGTCAGGAATGGCTCCTGGCTGGTTATGTCACCTGTTTAGGGCTAACTGCTAATTTTCAGCACCACTTAACCGGTGTGTGCTACTGAAAATAACTAGTTAGCACCAAACTGAGAACTAGCTATTTTGGGGGCATTCTGGGGTGGAGCTGGCACTTGGCCGATTAAGTGTTGATATTTAGCACTTAACCAGACAGGTTAACTGTATAAATAGGACCACATAAACGTCAGTCCTATCTTTATATGGTAACCCATAGCCAGTTAAGTGCTGAGTATCACATTTAACTAATAATCTAGTATTGACATTCCGGGTTTAACACCGTCAGCAAAACACTGATCGCCACAATTTCGGGTCCATAATTCTTATTCTCCTAAATTAAGATGAAGTTTGAGCTGAAAACGTTTGCTCCTAAGTTTGGCTGAAACTAGGACACACATTTAGGAGCTTAACTTAGGGATCCTTTTACGAAGCTGCAGTAAAAGGGGGCCTGCGCTAACATCAGCGAGTGGTTTTGATGCGTGCTGAGGCCCCCTTTTACCATAGCAGGTTAAAAAGCTGTCTCTTTTTTAAAAAGACATGGCCATGTAGTAGGTGAACCACTTACTGCGCCATTTCACGGGAGAGCACTTACCGCCACCCATTCAGGTGGTGGTAAGGGATCCTGTGCTAACTCGGTGGTTACCACCGAGTAAACACTGGCGCTACAAAAACAGAAAATATTTCTGTTGCGCCAGAAATGCAACATGCTGGAGGTGGGAATTGCCATCGGGCTGCTGCGGTAGCCCGGCTATAGTTCCTATTTGAAGTGGGCTTACCACCGCTTATTAAGAGGGCCCCTTAAGGGCTTAAACTTGGGAGCTCATCATTTTCAGAATATTGGGCCCAAGATGTGTGACTACTACAGTGGCCTAGCCACAGTTGGGCTCATTTATCGCTCAGGCCCACCCAACAGTAACACATGTTTAGTGATAACTGGTGGGAATCCCAAGCTCCGCCAGCTGAAGATTTCCCCCTGATGGTAACAAAAACGCTATTCTCCACGACACCGGCACCTGCACATGCTCAGTTTTCAGTGCATTCCTGCTGCCAAGGTGGAAAGAAGCGTTTTCCCACCAGCTGAGATTTTTTTTTTTGGAGGGGGGGAAAACACTTAGTGCCCACCCAATTCTTGCCTAGGCCCACCCAAAATGTGTTGTCTGGCTACGCCCCTGGACTACTTATGTGTCCCACCCAGTACATTCTCATTCCTTACCCAGAATATTCCCTTTTTTTATAAGCAGGTATTTCTATGTTATGGCCTATATAAACATATATTACCCCCCCCCCCCCCCCATGTTAAGTAGCTCCGTACGCATAACTTTCAATATTTGCATATCTTTTTATAAAAATACTCCCTTAGACGACATTGTTTTGTCAAAGCCCACTTCAAAAATAACACATCAATATTTTTATTGCTGTTTACTCACCAAAACCCAAATATGAAATATGTGCATTCAACACTGAAACAAGAAACACCACAAAAAAGGAAGTTTAAGTTGGCATGGGATCAATAGTAATATGAACATAAGCAGAGCTCCGGAAAACTAACTTATTTGAGGCAATATTTATGATGCCAAGAAGTCATAATAATGGCAGCTTTGTCTAAAATGTAGAATGTTTCTCCTAATCTCAGGCAGTGGAGAGAAATATATGAAAAGAGAATTATCAAGGTTGATAGCTGTGATGTCACTATCATAGAGGGATGATATATGCATACACATAGGCCATAACATAAAAATATCTGCTACTAAATTTGTGTATATTTTCATCCAAACTTAGCAGCATAAATTATTAGCTGAAAATTCATCTTAATTTTAAGAGTTATGTTCATAAATTTGTGTGCCATTCATTTGCCTAGATTTATAAGCGATAGTGCAGAAAATCAGTGCTAAGCGCCTAACTTTCCCCCTCTCCTTCCCCCTCCCCCTCTCCATTACCACTCTCTTTTTATGCTCCTAAATTTAAGAGTTTAGGGGTCGATATTCAGCTGTCAGCTTTATTCCCAGGTATTCAATGTCGGGCCATGTCTGGGAACCCGAATCGAATATCCAGGTTTATGCGGCCGGCTAACTCTCATGTACTTAAGTGCGATATTCAGTACTTAACAATCTAAGCAACACCACATAAAGACAGGACTGAGTTTTATGTGGTCTGATATGGCTGCTTAACTTAAGGCTTCTTTTACAAGGCCACGCTAGTGATTCCCGTGTGGCAAATGAGAGGAAGCCTGTTTCAAGGCTATATTTGCCACCTGTATGAAGAGGTCTTGTTTGAAATCTGTCCCAGATCCCTCCAATGTTCCTTCACATTGGCTTCTACAACAGTTATTGACTCCATTACTACAGTATCCATAGCAAAACTGTTGGAAGGATCTGGGACAGATTTCAAACAAGACCTCTTCATACAGGTGGCAGACCAGTGACATTCTTTCTACTTTTGGTTTTGTCCCGATCGTCTTGTTTTATAAGTACTTTTGGAAGGATTATCCGTATCTGCCAATTTGAAGACCCCTGAAGAAGGCCTTTTTGGCCGAAACACCGACTGTGTAGGGTCCCAATAAATCATTTTGGATTTTAACATCCGTGTCTTCAGTCTGGTCCTTCTGGATATCTTCCGCTTGACTTGTTGTTTCCTTGTGTTTTTTGCAGGAGATTTGGACTCTCTTTGTTGTTCAAGGCTATATTTATCTGTTTAGGGTCAGACCATCAAAGTGGTTACATGTACTAAAACAGTGAAAATAGAAAGTATGACCCATAATAAAAGCAACAACATAAAACAATGATAATACAATAATACTAATTCTGCTGTGGCCCAACAGGTCCCCAACTGGGAAGCAGGTCATACCCATAAACGAGCCCAGATCACCTGGTAAATGCTGAATGGACTAAGGGCCACTTTTACCAAGCTGCAGCAAAAGGGGGCTGGTGCTGGTATCAGCGCGTGTTTTACACATGCGCCGAGGTCCTCTTTAACTTCTCTGGAAGTTCCTCTGCGACGTCGCATGCAGAGGAACTTCCAGAGAAGATGAGGAAGGAACGCAAAGGGCACAACAACACTTCGGCTGTTGGGGGTTTGGGTCCCCCCTCAGCACAGGTAGTACACAACGGCGGCGGGGGGCAGTTTTCGGCGGTCCGGGGGGCGAGGGGGCCGTAGCGCGGCGGGGGGGTGAGGAATTGCCTGCCTAGGGCCCATTTCCTTACCTACAGAAACGGGCCTTTTTTACTAGTTATTTATAATTCTGGATATAATAATGATAGAAATGTGATTGATTGTGCTGATTTGAAGAAAAGAGAAATTAATACCATTATTAAAGGCAGTTCAATACTCAACCATATATCAACTATTTCGTAATTGTATATCCGCGCTAATGCTTAGCACGCGCTAAAAACACTAGCACGCCTCTAACACAGCTTAGTAAATAGGGCCCTAAGTAACTGATGTGGTAATTATTGCATGCATTCAAACCATGATGCTGTTAGCATGTACTAACTCCCAGACTAGCTGTTTACTATAAATTAGTAGATAGGCTTTAGAAGAAATGAATGTGCACAAGGGACAGAAACTAAACTAAACAAGAGTGAAAAATATAAGGGCCCTTTTACTAATCTGCATTAAACACTTACTGGTCGATATTCAAAGCCATTTAACTGGCCAGAAATGGTTCCTGGTCACTTGCTTGGGTCTAACCGCTAATTTTCAGTGGCATGTAACCGGTTAGTGCCGCTAAAAATAATCTGTTAGCCCCGACTGAAAACCAGCTATTTGGGGGGTGTTCTGGGGCGGAGTTAGTGCTTAACTGGCCAAGATAACTGCATAAATAGGACTGCATAAAAGGCAGAGAGTGGGCCTTGCTCCTGCCCCTACCACCCCTATTGGACCATTAGGGGTGGCAGGTAGGCCTGAGGGGGGCCTATCCTGCATGTGAGAGGGTCCTAAATTCACTTGCTTAGCTATGTGAGTGTGAGGTATGAGGAGAGACTTGCTGACCTGAACATGTATACCCTGGAGGAAAGGAGAAACAGGGGTGATATGATACAGACGTTCAAATATTTGAAAGTTATTAATCCCCAAACGAACCTTTTCCATAGGTGGGAAAGCGGCAGAACTAGAGGACATGAAATGAGATTGAAGGGGGGCAGACTCAATAAAAATGTCAGGAAGTATTTTTTTCACAGAGAGAGTGGTAGATACTTGGAATGCCCTCCCGCGGGAGTTGGTGGAGATGAAAACAGTAACGGAATTCAAAAATGCGTGGGATAAACACAAAGGAATCCTGTTCAGAAGGAATGGATCCTCAGAAGCTTAGCCAAGATTGGGTGGCGGGGCTAGTGCTGGGCAGACTTCTACGGTTTGTGCCCTGAAAATGGCAGATACAAATCAAAGTCAAGTATACACATAAAGTAGCACATACAAGTTTATCTTGTTGGGCAGACTGGATGGACCGTACAGGTCTTTCTCTGCCATCATTTACTATGTTATCGTTACTATGTTACACCCAGAAGGGATGGATATGGACAGGAGGAGCTGTAAATATATACATACTGTAAGATTATAAGTTGCAATTAGAAAGATTCACCATATCCCTTAGTTTGGGACTGGATTTATTGCATCTGAAATCAAGTTGGATTACAAATTGACTGTTTGTTCCAAAGAGGATTTGAACTGCCTGTTGCAGGAGTTAGTAAAACTCAATGCATAAACTATAATCCTTGGTATGGAGAGTATTTTTGGAAGTGAGAGCGAAGTAATTGCTCCCGGACTGATCAAGAGTATTTGTGTAAAGCCCAGCTTAACATCCTACAACCTACCAGAGTAAGTCTGGCCCGGCCTACACCCAAACTCGAGTAAATCAGTCTGAACTAAGTATAGCTGAGTGAGAGATTTTGTTTTGTGACCTGTGTCAGGGATTTCTGACCCCGAGAGCTAGTTAGTGCCCCAGGATGCTGTGCTGGGAGAGAGATCCAGGTTGCACAAACTGGTGCCCGGAACACGGGGCAGTGAGATGTAAGCTGGAGAGTCTTTTTTTGACCAAGGATTACAAATTTGATTGTCCGGAATTGGAGAAGCGTGACGTGGGGCAATTGAATAAGCCTGGAACTGATTCAGTCCTGGGACTTCAAAAATAATTCTAGTACTGGGGAAGGACTGCTTGATTGAGAACTGCAAGTCTGAATTTTTGCTGCCCAGGAGAACTGCAAAACTAGCTGTACCAACTGCCAGGGCAGACTGCAAAGATACCATATAAATTGTGAGTACCTGAAAGTGGTGGGAAGAATCTGTGGAGTAAATAAAGATAGTCGCTGTTCCCGTGTTGTGGCGAAGAGAAGAAGGAAAGCGCACCACATTGCCAATCAGCATCGGGAAGGCAGGGAGGGATCTGGTATTGGGAGAGTGCAGCATGTGACGTTAGGCGCACCGCTGGAGGGCAGGGTGGAGGCACGAGGAGGGAGAGCAAAAGGAAAGTGGAGACACAGAGCTGGGAGTGAAATTCAGCCGCATTCCTAGTATGGCTCATCAAGCAGTAGCCTGGACTGAAGTATCCCTGGGAGATGGAACCCTAATAGGCTGGTTCGTATGCTGTAGTTGTGAGATACAAGTAGAACCTATGCTGATCCTGATCAGGTTCTGGAGGTGTTGGATCTGGGTTAAACAAAGAACACCTTGTAGAGTGCAAGTAGATCAGAGGGGTAACCTACTCTCCAAGATGTGGTAGCATGTATTGACTGGTAGGCTTTCAAATGGGAAGAGTTTGGGTGGATCATGAGCGGGGCACATTTATATATATATAGATTAGGCAACGTAGCAGCTACCATCAGTTGGCAGCATGACACATGAATACAGTTAAATAGCACCTAAAGCGTAGAGACACTAAAACATAGAACATAAATTATTCTTATGACAGGCCATTTGTCATGCCTCATGTTTGTCTTTCTTGATTACATTGTTTGCCTTCTCTGCGATGCAGCCTATCTTTATTGCCGGTGTTTATGTCTCTTCCCACTTCCCTTTCTCTCGATTTCTCAGAGAATGCAACAGCTTCTCCAAAAAGAGGCTGCCCTTCAGAAAACATCCCACTCCTACAGAGGTGCTCGAGTTCAGTCCTTAAGGAATGCAGACAGCTCAGGGTTTTAAGATATGTCTGATGAAAATGTATGAAATATATTTCCACAAAATGGAGATAGATATGTATACATACTATTTCATGCATGTTCATTAAGGATAACCTTAAAATATGCCTTGGTTGCAGACTTCAAGGACTGAATTTGGAAACACCTGGGTTCATGGATGCATGTGTACACGGATCTATTCCTTAGGTTTGGCCTATCAATGGCACAAATGTACGTGCTGTTTTTATCCTGCTTAGCACATCTAATGGAAGAAGTAACTAACTTGTTAGTCTCACTCACACACACAAAGAGTGACTTGGGCTGCATATACTCTGTAATCCCTGTTACTATGTAAGCCGCATTGAACCTGCTCTGAGTGGGAAAGCGCGGGGTACAAATGTAATAATAAATAAATAAATAACTCATTACAAAACTCAGAAAAGGTTTCCATAAAATCCCTCATTATTGGTGTATCTTCCCCAGTGCGCTTTTTCCAGCAAAAAAGGTGCCGGTACTCAAATGCCAGGCCACCCTTCAGGGGTGGGGTGATCACTGAGGGACCCACCCCACAATAGCCAGGCCCCCTGCAACCAGTCACAGAATCTATGACAAGGCAGAATTGGGGTTCTAGAGCCTGAGCGCTTTCATTAAAACTTGGGGTCCATGGGCCAATTTTAGCAGACAATGGAAAAGGTGCCGCTACTCAGTACCCCCAAGTACCCCCTCAAAAAAAGCCCTGATCTTTCCAAACTGAGAGTAATATATAAGACATTCACCTGCTCAGTACCCATATTTATTTTAATCATTCCAATAATAAATAATTCCATAATCCCTTATTTGTCCGTCTTGAATAAATTGTAAGCCCTGCTGAGCAGGGACTGTCTGGTACGTGTTTTGTGTACAACGATGTGTTTATCTAGTAGCGCTATAGAAATGATAAGTAGTAGTAGTAGTAATTCTTCTGAATATTTCCCTTCCAGATCATTAACTGGATGAATCAACCCTGTAATGAACAGGAATGAAACAAAAATTTGTACAATACAATCTCAGTTATTTGGCATAAATGGGACCAACCCACTGTTGGATAAGTGAAGTCAGATAATATGGAAAAACACAGTACAAAGCCCTATGCATAAACAAAAGCATAGAGTTCCCAATTTTCAAAAATTGTTCTAAAACAAAGACTTTTAATAGAAATAAATGTGATAGCGTCAACGGTGGGGGGGGGGGGGGGGGGGGGGGGGGGCTGTCAGATATGCCGGATGGTTGAATTAGCAAAGATCGGATAATTGAGACTGTACTGTATCTTATCATAGGAAGTATCAGAATGTGTGTGTGTGTGTTAAGTCAGATGTGATCTTTGTTGTAATATAACACCCCAAGCTGTAATAAAATGCTTATAGACTCAATCCCTCCCAATATTCAGCCCACAACATTTTTAAAGTTGCTGACCACTGCAGGCTGAATCTAATATTCATCTACTGCTAGGACTGCTGACCCAGAAGGTACGCAGATGCCAGCCGAAATTGACCTGTATAGCTAAGGCCTCGATGCTCAAAAGTAAATGTGGGTGCCAGAGGTCATTAGCACTGTACTAGAGCCCCCATTTACCAGCACAGAATGTTCAGACGAGTCTAACATAGCAAACAACAAGCGCGCCAGGCCTTAGCGCAGATAACATGCAAATGTAGTCAAGTTCATGTAAATGAGGTCATTTTGTATTCCTCCCCAATGCTCAGAAAAGTGCGCTCAAAACAAAACTGCCTTACCGCTGTAAAAAATAGCGCCAGGTTGGAGCAGGCGTTAGGTTGTTGGAAGAAAGGATTTCTCATGATTCTCAAGCTTCTTTGCGCAAAATCCACCAGTTTTGATTGTTTTTAGAAGCAGAAGGAAGCCCGTGCAAGTCCTTAAACCAGGGGCATAACTACATGGGGCCAGATTTGGCCCTGGCCACCCCCACCACCGACCCTTTCAACCCCCCCCCCCTTTCTGCCACCGCCAACCCTCCCCCGCCGTTAGGTACCTGTGCTGGCGGGGGTCCCCAACCCCCACCAGTCGAAGTCCTCTTCAGCGCCGGTCTCCTGGCCGGCACGTTGCTGCAGCTGATCTGGATGGAAGGATTCTGTTTCTGTGTGAGTCATCCTGTAGGGCGGCGGGGAAGGGTTGGCGGTGGCGGGAAGGGGGGTCAAAAGGGGAGGGGCACCAGGGGAAGGATCAAATGTGGCGGGGGGTTGTCGGTGCTGGGGGGGCTCAAATGTGCCCCCTGACCTCGGGCTCTGGACCCCCCTCCCGCCGAAGTTGGCCTACACCCCTGCCTTAAATGCTGGTCGTGAGAAACAGCAGACCCAAGCGAAAGCACACATTGGCATCTGTTTCTTGCATATAAATTTAAAGCATCCATGTTAAAAATAAAACTTTAAACACCCAGTAAAAGCACACATTGGCAACCATTTCCTCTAAATATAAGCATCCAAGCTAAAAAAATTAAAAACGCTTATATTTGATATAGACCCCTGACGCAGGCACTGAGTGCCGAAACATGGCCCATGTTGGGTTATTTATGGAAGATTGATGGTTTTAATAACATGATTAAAGGAACTGTGTCCCGACTTTGAAGGCTCTTGGTGCTTTTTTTTGCTATCTGGGCTTTGTTCTGTACTTTGGACTATCTCTGTGTTGTTGAATATCAATCCCAAAACAGCACTAATGAGGGTAATAATAATAATACACTGAAAGCCTTCCTGGCTTTAAGACCAGAAATATTAGCGTTAGGAGGTTTTTTTCCCACTTAAATTATCCCTGCAAATGTAATGTAAAGTATCTGGGTGTGAAATATGTTTTCTTTTTGCCAGACCAGCTACGTGCCTTTATTGACTTGGAAAAAGATAATTTAGGAAGAGTGTATAATATGTTTCTAATAGTTTGTTAGAATTAACACTGTTTGTGTATTTGGATTAGGCTTATAAAAATATAAATATCAGTGAGTTATGTGCTAAGCTTTATGATTGAAAAAAATTTCTTTTTATACTCTTCCTCTGAGTTTATTCCTTGATTGCACTAAGTAAATTGGGTAGGGATTGCTGAGGCTGCTTCAGGGCCACTAAAATGTCATCTGCAAACGCTAACGCCTTAACCAAGAACGAGGGAAGAGCAATACCTGTAATTTCTGGAGCTATTTGGATGGTGCGCAATAGGGGCTCTAAATAGAGAAGAAATAATAATGGGGACAGAGGACACCCCTGCCGCGTTCCACAAGACACCGGGAATGGAGGAGAGCGCAGTCCATTTACCACCAGAGACGCCCGTGGCTGTGGCCGTGGCTCATGGCTACTGCTTTCGACTCCTAACCATGACTCTCTTACTCAACACCCTCACTTATCACCCCTACCACTGCAATTTCCCCACCCCTAGCTGTCTGTTTGTCTGTCCAATTTAGATTGTAAGCTCTGTTGAGCAGGGACTGCCTTTTCATGTTCATTTGTACAGCGCTGCGTAAGTCTAGTAGCGCTATAGAAATGTTTAATAGTAGTAGTAGTAGTTTAGATGACTCTACCTCCCCCCCCTCAAATTGTGGTCTAAGACAAGGAATTTAATTTAACTTTCAGTTTGTTAACATGGGGAAACCCAATTTCTATTATTGTATTTTCCTTCCTGATTTTCATGTTCAAGATTTAAGGCTTGTAAAATTTTTAAATACTAATAAATATAAATTAAAAAAAAAAATACACTTAGAGGCCCCTTTATTAAAGCTTAGCGTACACTAAAAATGGGCTTCTTAGCATTTAGCACACACTAAGCTTTAGTAAAAAGGCCCCATAGAACTTAAAATGCCTAAAAATATATTAAAAAGCAAAAGAAAAACATGCTAACCTTTAGCATTTTAACAGCAGAATTTTTAATATTTTCATTTTATTTTCCTTGTCTTTGACCTTTTTCCCATTGAACTTTGTGTGAAAGCATTAATTGATTCATTTTATACTAAAAAGTCTTACTTTTATAACCAGTAAAAAAATCTGAAAGACGTGGATTTCATGAGAGCTGCCCGATTTGTTAACAATTGCCACCATCAGCATTAACAACAAATATTTTTTAAAGTACCCAATTTTCAGGCCACATATAATGGACTTGAGTGAAAGACTATCTGACAGTATCCAAGCTATTTACCAGACTTATCTGTACTGATTCAGATAAAGCCAATAAATCTTCACTGCTCAAAAAACAGGATTCCTGATAGCAGCAATCAGAGCTAATCCCTGGATCCCCATCTACCCATTTATGCTTGAAGTAATGCAGAAAATCAACTTGGAACCCCCAAAATCCAATAATGATGGCTTTAAACGCTGGATTAAGGAAAAATACAAGTAATGGGATAATGGCATCCACATGAGTATTGAGAAAATATTTGATTGTAGTGGTAAAGCCTAGGAGGTTCTATATCTGTTTACACCCATAATTGCATCTAATCTCTCAGTTCTGTAGAGAAGCTTTTGTAATCCAACTACTAAAAGCATAGTAACCTGTACCTAACATATCTTTTCACTTACTGTAGCAGGGACTGAGCTAGGGTTGCTGGCACCCCTTGTAACCATAAGCAGATGCCCCTGGCCCCGGGTCTGCCACTGTTATTTCTAGTGTCTCCCCCTGGGCCTCCCACCACCATTGCTGCTGTTGCTCTTTCTTGGGCCTACCGCCACCGCAAATGCTGAGGTGAAGCTTTTCCTATATGAGCACGCAACTCTGGAACGCATTGCCACGCAACCTAAAAGCGACCTATGAACTGACCAACTTCCGCAAACTACTAAAGACCCATCTCTTCGACAAGATATACCACAAAGATCAAAACATGTGATACTCCTACATATATCCAGAATCGTCAAGAATGCCTTTTGTTATATCACTTGGATATAACAAAAGAGAGGGAACAAAGTACAAACTAAAGTCCAAACAAAAAAAAAACCAGCACCACAGACCTTTAAAAATGGAACACAGTTCTTTAATGAATGAGCCTTGACAAAAAGACCCGACACGGGCCGTGTTTCGGTGACTAGCACCTGTGTCAGGGGTCTACATAGAATACAAAACACAGAAATAATATATTTTAAAAATGTTTTTAACATATAATGAATAAAACCAAAGATTAATATTTAGACTCATCAAGCATACATATATAAGCCTATATAAACACCTAAAGCATTTAATATTTTAACATTCTCATATATTATTATATAGTAATTTGAAAATAAATGGATAATTAATCAAAACAAAAATGGTAACTCACCACAGTGATGACGTGGAAAACTTGGGGAATAACTCAAATATATTCCTCTACAATATATTATTCCTTTCTGTTTGTTTAAGCTTTTATGAATATGAAATTTAGTTATAGCCAGTATTATATAATATGACCTTTTTATAAAATATATTATAAATAATTAAAATAAGCGTTTTAAACAGATAATATTAATATATGAAAAAAACTTTTTGTCCGAATATTTAAAAGTTCAAGAATTAAATCTTTTTTCTATTGTTACTCTAATTTACTCTAATTAGAGTAACAATAGAAAGATTTAATAAAAAGATTTAATTCTTGAACATTTAAATATTCGGAAGGTTTTTTTTAGGTCGGTGATGAAGATAGGATTATATAGATCCGTTAAGTTGTGAGGCCTTTTTCCTTCCGAAATTAATAAGTTGTTTAAAAGCCTTAGTGGGTCTGAAACTATCAGTGGGATAGAGTTTGATTCGTGTTATCTTGTGATACCAAACTCATAGCACCATTTGTAGAATAAGCACTTAAAGCTCATTTTTTTTCATCACTGATATTTTGGCACTATATACAGAATCTAGCCCTAATAGGACATCTAAAATAAGGGCCTATATCTTCGAAACAACAACCTTAAAATTCAAACAAAAAATGCTGCCCAAAGTATTTTATGCTAATTCCACTCATGAGTATATTAATCAGATATAATAATAATAAGACCAGGGAGAAAAAGAACCTCTTGTATTTTTTTTTTTAATATGTTGGGATTAGATGGAATGATATCATATATAATTAGATCTATTAAGAAGTATATTGCATTCTTCAGGTTAAGTCTTGGAGCTAAAGGTATAATTGACCTAAAGCCGTAGATATAAAGTAGGATTGTATTAGTTTAAATGTCATGTGATGGAAACCTACTTTTTCTTGCAATGCATTAATATGTACATAGAAACAGAGAAAATTGCAGCAGAGAAAATCCATGAGAACCAGGCGTGGCCTAGTGGTTGGGGTGGTGGACTTTGGTGCTGATGAACTGAGTTCAATTCCCACTTCAGGCACAGGCAGCTCCTTGTGACTCTGGGCAAGTCACTTAACCCTCCATTGCCCCATGTAAGCCGCATTGAGCCTGCCATGAGTGGGAAAGCACAGGGTACAAATGTAACAAAAAAAATATGCACATTTTCAAGGATGTAGATTTCTTCTGTCAATCATTTGTTAGCTTTAGGCAAAAGCTGAAAAATTATATTTTATCTACTCATGTTTTGAAAATATATTTACATTATTATTTGTATGGAAAATATCTATTGTGAAGCAGGACTTTCCCAGCAAGGTCTTTGGATGGTGCTTGACTTTTTCCCCCCTACTCGGAGATGAGGTGTGAAATGCAGACATGGTAACATGGTATTTATAGGTTACAACTCAGGAAAATATCCAAGTTGTGATTTTTGAAACTCAGATTTGAGACTTTTTTTTCTCTGCAGTTCATCTAAATTGCTAGGGGGCATGTTGGAGACATGTTTTGGGCTGGCCCAGAAAGTGGACATTTTTCAAAAATAATGGAACAAAATAATGCCGTCTAGGGTCCGAATTGGGATGTTTTTATCCGAACCTGTTTCAATCATGACTAAGTCACAAAAAGGTGGTCTAACTGAACAGCTGATCACTGGAGGGATTAAGACATGACTCCCACTTAATCCCCCAGTGGTCACTGACCCCCCCCCCCCTCCTCCCCAAATATGTGACAGTGACAGTACAGAACAGGCTCTGTGACAGATTCAGATATTATGGCCATTCCTATTAGAGCAGCAAGCTGGTCCCAGGAGTAGGCTATTGGTCAATGCAGTGGACTATAGAGAAAAGGACCCAGGTCTATACCCCACTCTTGTGCTAGAAATTGTGAGCCTTCCAAACCCCACAAAATACCAACTGTACCTATGACACCTGCAGATCCGAGGGTGTTTGTAGTGGGTTATAATTAGGTACAGACGCCCCTGATATTCAAAGCTACTTAACTAGCCAGACATGGATGCCAACCAACTAAATAGCATATTGGTGGCTAATCACGGATATTCAGCAGGAGATGACCGGTTATCTCCTGCCAAATATCCACAGTTAACAGCAAGCTGTTCGCCAGCTATATCGTCTGGCATAGCTGGTTAGACAGGGTTATTCAGCAGTTAACTGGCTACGTTCAGCTATTAAAATAGGCCACATAAATAGCAGGCCTATTTTTAATCACTAAAAAGTTATTAGTGCAGAAAATCAGCTTAACCAGTTAACTTTTTAAAATAAACAAAAAAAAACAGATATTCAATGCCAGTCGCCGTAAATGGCCCACCATTGAAAATCTGGGTTTAACGCCAGTGGCAGACAGCAAAAACACTGCCTGCAACCAGCTGAATATTGGGCCCAGTGAGTTTTTAGGTATTCCTGGAGGGCTCACAATTCCAAATAAGGGTGTTAAGGTGGGATTTGTATCTGGGTCCCTTTATATGAAATCTGCTACACTGACCCCTAAGCTGCTCCTCTGCTCTGCTGGGATGTCTGTGTGGCCAGTTTATTAGGAATTGTGCCACACAGCCAGTCCTATGGCTTGGTTTTGTGCATTTTTCTCTAGGACTTTTTTTTTTCATGGTACCTAAAGATATACACATGGAGCACAAAATGTCTGGAAAATATAAATTTTTGAAACAAAAAAATAGATGTTTTTCTGCTTCAAAAATTGTCGTCTTTGGAATGAGATTTGTAGACATTTTCAGCAAAATGTCTACAATTGGGATTTGGGCATCATATTGTAGAGAGGTGTGGTAGCCGTATTAGGCATCATATTGAAAACTAGTAAAAAAAAAAAAAAAAGGCCCGTTTCTGTAAGAAATGAAACGGGCGCTAGCAAGGTTTTCCTTTGAGTGTGTATGTTAGTACATAAGTACATAAGTAGTGCCATACTGGGAAAGACCAAAGGTCCATCTAGCCCAGCATCCTGTCACCGACAGTGGCCAATCCAGGTCAAGGGCACCTGGCACGCTCCCCAAACGTAAAAACATTCCAGACAAGTTATACCTAAAAATGCGGAATTTTTCCAAGTCCATTTAATAGCGGTCTATGGACTTGTCCTTTAGGAATCTATCTAACCCCTTTTTAAACTCCGTCAAGCTAACCGCCTGTACCACGTTCTCCGGCAACGAATTCCAGAGTCTAATTACACGTTGGGTGAAGAAAAATTTTCTCCGATTCGTTTTAAATTTACCACACTGTAGCTTCAACTCATGCCCTCTAGTCCTAGTATTTTTGGATAGCGTGAACAGTCGCTTCACATCCACCCGATCCATTCCACTCATTATTTTATACACTTCTATCATATCTCCCCTCAGCCGTCTCTTCTCCAAGCTGAAAAGCCCTAGCCTTCTCAGCCTCTCTTCATAGGAAAGTCGTCCCATCCCCACTATCATTTTCGTCGCCCTTCGCTGTACCTTTTCCAATTCTACTATATCTTTTTTGAGATACGGAGACCAGTACTGAACACAATACTCCAGGTGCGGTCGCACCATGGAGCGATACAACGGCATTATAACATCCGCACACCTGGACTCCATACCCTTCCTAATAACACCCAACATTCTATTCGCTTTCCTAGCCGCAGCAGCACACTGAGCAGAAGGTTTCAGCGTATCATCGACGACGACACCCAGATCCCTTTCTTGATCCGTAACTCCTAACGCGGAACCTTGCAAGACGTAGCTATAATTCGGGTTCCTCTTACCCACATGCATCACTTTGCACTTGTCAACATTGAACTTCATCTGCCACTTGCACGCCCATTCTCCCAGTCTCGCAAGGTCCTCCTGTAATTGTTCACATTCCTCCTGCGACTTGACGACCCTGAATAATTTTGTGTCATCGGCGAATTTAATTACCTCACTAGTTATTCCCATCTCTAGGTCATTTATAAATACATTAAAAAGCAACGGACCCAGCACAGACCCCTTCGGGACCCCACTAACTACCCTCCTCCACTGAGAATACTGGCCATGCAATCCTACTCTCTGCTTCCTATCTTTCAACCAGTTCTTAATCCATAATAATACCCTACCTCCGATTCCATGACTCTGCAATTTCTTCAGGAGTCTTTCGTGCGGCACTTTGTCAAACGCCTTCTGAAAATCCAGATATACAATATCAACCGGCTCCCCATTGTCCACATGTTTGCTTACCCCCTCAAAAAAATGCATTAGATTGGTGAGGCAAGACTTCCCTTCACTAAATCCGTGCTGACTTTGTCTCATCAGTCCATGTTTTTGTATATGCTCTGCAATTTTATTCTTAATAATAGCCTCCACCATCTTGCCCGGCACCGACGTCAGACTCACCGGTCTATAATTTCCTGGATCTCCTCTGGAACCCTTCTTAAAAATCGGAGTAACATTGGCTACCCTCCAGTCTTCCGGTACTACACTCGATTTTAGGGACAGATTGCATATTTCTAACAGTAGCTCCGCAAGTTCATTTTTAGTTCTATTAATACTCTGGGATGAATACCATCAGGTCCCGGTGATTTACTACTCTTCAGCTTGCTGAACTGACCCATTACATCCTCCAAGGTTACAGAGAATTTGTTTAGTTTCTCCGACTCCCCCGCTTCAAATATTCTTTCCGGCACCGGTGTCCCCCCCAAATCCTCCTCGGTGAAGACCGAAGCAAAGAATTCATTTAATTTCTCCGCTACGGCTTTGTCCTCCTTGATCGCCCCTTTAACACCATTTTCGTCCAGCGGCCCAACCGACTCTTTGGCCGGTTTCCTGCTTTTAATGTATCTAAAAAAAATTTTACTATGTATTTTTGCTTCCAACGCTAATTTCTTCTCAAAGTCCTTATCTCCGCTTTGCATTTGGCTTGGCATTCCTTATGATCTATCCTGTTACTTTCAGTTGGTTCTCTTCTCCACTTTCTGAAGGATTGTTTTTTGGCTCTAATGATTTCCTTTATCTTACTGTTTAGCCACGCCGGCTGACGTTTAGTCTTTTTTCCCTTTTTTCTAATACGTGGAATATATTTGTCCTGAACCTCCAGGATGGTGTTTTTAAACAGCATCCACGCCTGATGCAAGTTTTTTACTCTGCGAGCTGCTCCTTTCAGTCTTTTTTTCACCATTTTTCTCATTTTGTCGTAATCACCTTTTCTATAGTTAAACGCTAGCGTACTTGATTTCCTAGTTTCACTTCCTTCAATGCCAATATCAAAACCGATCATATTATGATCACTGTTATCAAGCGGCCCTCGTATCGTTACCCCCTGCACTAGATCATGAGCACCACTAAGGACTAAGTCTAGTATTTTTCCTTCTCTTGTCGGCTCCTGAACTAGCTGTTCCATGAAGCTGTCCTTGATTTCATCAAGAAATCCTATGTCCCTTGCGTGTACAGATGTTACATTAACCCAGTCTATATGCGGGTAATTGACAGAGTGAGTTTGACAGTGACTGCATGTGACAGTGACTGCATGTGAGAGAGAGAGAGTGAATGTGCGAGTGTGTGTGTGTGGGAGAGAGAGAGAAAGACAGAATGTCGATTGATTGTGTATGTGTCACACACAGAGAGACACAGCGAGGCTGTGTGAGAGAGAGAGAGTGATTCACTGTGTGTGTGAGATACCGACAGAGTGTGTGTGTGTCAGAGAATGTGTCTGTGAGACAGAGAGAGGGTGGGGTGCGGGGTAGGCAATTTTCGAGGAGAGGGGGATCGGCGGGGCCAGTCAGGGGTGGGGAGGGTAGCAGCATGGGTGTAGGCATTGCAAGGAAGTTTGTGTGTGTATGTGACAGACGTGTGTGTGTGCGACAGAGGGGTAGGGGCGGGCGTGGCAGTTTTGGAGGGGGGTGGGTCAACATGCACGGAGGGGGATCGGCAGGGCCAGACTCGGAGGGTGGGAGTGTGAGAGATGGAGTGTGTGTGTTAAACACCGTAGCAATGTGTGTGTGTGTGTGTGAGAGAGATAGAGAGAGAGAGAGTGTGTGTGTGTGTGGTCCGACTTCTTTACCTTCATTAAGAAGCAGGAAGTACAATCGATTCCCCCCAACCCATGAAAAAATTCAGGGAAATATTAAACATTTCATGTCCTATTCTTTTCCGCCTCCCTGTTGAGTGTATATGTTTGATTAAAAATATGCCTTAGTTTTCTAAGAAAAAGTATACACAATGTTCAGCCAAATACATTTCCAAGCATCCTGTATCTGGTGTGCAGCAGTTTAAAAACAATTATTTTTTTTTTGGAGGTTATCAATAGAAATCAAACAAAATAAAACATGGAAAAGAAAATAAGATGATACCTTTTTTATTGGACATAACTTAATACATTTCTTGATTAGCTTTCGAAGGTTGCCCTTCTTCGTCAGATCGGAAATAAGCAAATGTGCTAGCTGACAGTGTATATAAGTGAAAACATTCAAGCATTACTATGACAGTAAAATAGATACCATTGGAGATTCTACATGGAATGTTGCTACTATTGGAGATTCTACATGGAATGTTGCTATTCCACTAGCAACATTCCATGTAGAAGGCTGCGCAGGCTTCTGTTTCTGTGAGTCTGACGTCCTGCACGTACGTGCAGGACGTCAGACTCACAGAAGCAGAAGCCTGCGCGGCCACATTGGTGATCTGCAAGGGCCGACTTCTACGTGGGATGTTGCTAGTGGAATAGCAACATTCCATGTAGAATCTATAGAAATCAAACAAAATAAAACATGGAAAAGAAAATAAGATGATACCTTTTTTATTGGACATAACTTAATACATTTCTTGATTAGCTTTCGAAGGTTGCCCTTCTTCCTCAGATCGGAAATAAGCAAATGTGCTAGCTGACAGTGTATATAAGTGAAAACATTCAAGCATTACTATGACAGTAAAATAGATACCATTGGAGATTCTACATGGAATGTTGCTACTATTGGAGATTCTACATGGAATGTTGCTACTATTGGAGATTCTACATGGAATGTTGCTATTCCACTAGCAACATTCCATGTAGAAGGCTGCGCAGGCTTCTGTTTCTGTGAGTCTGACGTCCTGCACGTACGTGCAGGACGTCAGACTCACAGAAGCAGAAGCCTGCGCGGCCACACTGCTGATCTACAAGGGCCGACTTCTACATGGAATGTTGCTAGTGGAATAGCAACATTCCATGTAGAATCTATAGAAATCAAACAAAATAAAACATGGAAAAGAAAATAAGATGATACATTTTTTATTGGACATAACTTAATACATTTCTTGATTAGCTTTCGAAGGTCGCCCTTCTTCCTCAGATCGGAAATAAGCAAATGTGCTAGCTGACAGTGTATATAAGTGAAAACATTCAAGCATTATTATGACAGTAAAATAGATACCATTGGAGATTCTACATGGAATGTTGCTACTATTGGAGATTCTACATGGAATGTTGCTATTCCACTAGCAGCATTCCATGTAGAAGCCTGCGCGGCCACATTGGTGATCTACAAGGGCCGACTTCTACGTGGAATGTTGCTAATGGAATAGCAACATTCCATGTAGAATCTATAGAAATCAAACAAAATAAAACATGGAAAAGAAAATAAGATGATACCTTTTTTATTGGACATAACTTAATACATTTCTTGATTAGCTTTCGAAGGTTGCCCTTCTTCCTTCTTTTTTGGAGGTGAAACAGCTCTTTAATCCTAAGCATTCATAGTACTGTTACTGGTACCATATCATGCCATAATAATTAGATACAACAGATGTTTTGACCTTTGGGCTGGAATCTCATACCACAACAGAATTAAATTACACTGATAGATCAGGGCACAAAATGCAAAACTTGCTCCCCAAACCCCATCGTGCAGAAATTTAGTTGAATTAAATCAAAGAAGAAAAAAAGGTTATTGCACATCCATTACTTGGAAGAAACTACATTTGCTGAGTAGAATTTCCGTTCCAAGTGTTGTTTTCATCGTCATCATCCTGAGTTCTCAATCTATAAATTTTGCCTTCTTTTTTGAACTCATCTCCACGTTTCTCTGACACTCGCTTCCTGACTGTTTCCCTCTTTGGTTCTGAGGCAATGGATGCCGAAGTTTGAGGATTTTTTTGCTAACAGTTCCAGGGTCGTCGTGCCTCTCTTCCTCCCTCCCTCTCATTCACTGCCAGCCCCCCTGCTTACGAATTTTTGAAGTCTCACTTACCCAGTCGGGGTTACGGCGGCAGCAGCAGCAGCATCGGTAAACGGTGTACAGGCTCGGGCCTTCTCTGTCTCTCAGCTCTGGTCCCGCCCTCATTTCCTGTTTCCGCAAGGGCAGGACCAGAGCTGAGAGACAGATGGGCCGAGCCTGTACACTATTTATCAATGCTGCTGCTGCCGCCGTTGTCCCCCGTAACCACGACTGGGTAACTGAGACTTCAAAAATTCGTAAGAAGGGGGGCTGGCAGTGGATGGGAGGAAGGGAAGCACGATGACCCTGGAACTGTGAGCGAGGGGGGATCCTGGAAGTGGGAGGGAGACCGTGAAACTCGGGGATCTGGGAGGGAGGGAGACCGTGACACTCGGAGGGAGGGAGGGAGATACTGGGAAGGTGTGTGAAATATGGGCGAGGCAGTTTGTGCTTCGGGGGGGAGGAGGTGTTTGATGTGCCGGGGGGGGGGGGCTTGGGTGATTCGCCGAGGGGGAGGTTGATGCACCGAGGGGGGGGGGGTTGTCTGATGGCTGTCTGCGGTGCCGCGCTTGTCGTTGTTTGATGCACCATTTCTCTACTCCTCCCCCTGCCTGGGAATCAGTTGTGAGTGACGTCAGCCTGGCTACGGAGCCTAGCTCAGCAACTCCAGGAGCCACGGACACAGGCAGCCACTCATTAGAACGTTGGTGGTGAGAATTATTATATAGGATGTCCCTTCTCATTACAATGTTGACCCAAACTCTTAGAATTATATTCATTAATGACACTTGTAGATGTTGCATCCTCTCATGAAAATTATTGAAGACTTATCTCCAATTTGACAATATCTTGACAAGAATTTGCCCCTTTTTCAACTTTATCTGATTAATGTTGCCAAAAATTGTTTGATGAGCATTTTTTGAAAAATGTGGCACTTTATCATAAAGTAATTTTTTGAACACTTTTTTTTAACAGGTTATTATATATACACGTTATCCGAGTGGCCTAGAATTTTTGGAATTCACCCAGAGCCACCTCGACTATGCATAGTCTACAGTGAAAAGTGCTACATTCAATGAAGTAAATCAAAGAAAGAAGCAAACGTACTTGAGTATCCTGCTCCCTTACTGACTGAAACCCAACATTCTGATTACTTAAAAGAACTTATGAACATAAGAACTTCAGAGGCTCATTATTGTACCAGTAAGAATCTCAGAAGGAAAGAGAATGTTGAAAATAATAATAATAATGATTAAGGTCAATTTCAAAACTGGTCGATAATAGTTATACATTTTAGGATATATCGTTTTCTTTTTTTAAACTCTGCTTGTATCAGGATCCTCATGATATCGGCTCCTCTCACCATAATAATTTCTGAGAAATAACATCCATGTTGGCTGCTAAGGGCACAGTGTTGGAAAGCTTGGGCTGTTTACAGTGTACACGGGCACTGCAGCTCATTTTGAAAAGTACAGGCACCAAAAACATCTTCATACTGGTCTTTATACAAGCAGCCGAATACAGACAAAATAGCACACACAGAGACATTTGGAAATCGAATGTATACATATGGTTTCTCTCCCATGACCTAAACACACCCATGGGTGCAACTTTCTTAACCTGGCTAGAAACACATGTGCTGGGGAAGCCCACATGGACTTTTAACTGGGCAATTTTCAATCAGGGCAATTAATTTACCTTGCTAAATCATTACTTCCATGGATAAATAGCTTTGAATCTCTAACATAAATGCAGAGATTTATAATATCAATTACAAAATTTGGAATGTGTCAGCCTATAAAGGAATGTTGATTTTTTTTTTTTAAAGGGGTTGGCTGTTTTGCGGTTTCCGAGGTTTGCTTTGCACACTAGAACTGCTATGTGACAATATAGCTTTACATTCTATCAAAATGAAAACATTAATTTTCCAGGCCTACTTTCCAGGTTTCATGCTCTTTAAAAATTGCTTCCTGGGCTTCAGATCTGCTTCTGGGTAAATGCTCGAATGAAAAAAAAAAAGCCACAGTTGGGTCATTTAAGACACAATTCAGTTGTACTGATTTGCGCACACACACACATATATATATCACTTAATCATCTAGAAAGAATGTCAAAAATGTAATTGGCGAATATATATTTTCTTAATAAGTCTAAGTAATAATGTTCACACACCTATCCAGGAAACAGGCTCACTTTTATTTTATACACTATGGGGCTCATTTTCAAAAAAGAAGACATCAAAAAAGTGTCATTAAGCAGCATTTGGACAAATTTCTTCTCAAAACGTCCAAATCAGTATTTTCGAAACTATTTTGCAGGCATTTATCTATGCAATTCATCTGCAGTGCGTCCAAATCACAAGGGGACTTGTTGGGGCATTTCATGGGTGGCCTTAGGGTGGGCTTAGGGCATTCCTAACACTTGGATGTTTTTCTGCCATAATGGAACAAAACAAAATCATCCAGGGCTACAAGTTGGACGTTTTGGTCTAGACCTGTTCTATTAACGAATAAGCCATAAAATAAGCTCTGATTGTGCACAGTCAGGGGAATTCTATATTTGCTGCCAAACGTTATGTCGAATTTTCAGCACGGAAAAGCATGTTAATGGATGCAAAATGCCAAAACTGGGCAGAAATGGCAGATTTGCATGAAAACACAATTGTGCACCCATTTCTAGAATAGCAACTAAGTGGCACCCCAGTCAGTCAGGTTTTCTGGATATCCACAATGAATATTCATACGAGAGATCTGCATGCAGTGGAGGCAGTGCATGCAAATCTCTTTCACGAATATTCATTGTGGATATCCTGAAAGCCTTACTGGCTGGGGTGTCTTCAGGACCAGGTTTGGGAACCACTGGCCTGTGCTTTCATGCAGATCTGCAAAGGAGGCGTGGCCATGGGCATCCCCTTAAAATGTGCACAGTGTTATAAAAAAGTGAGGATCTGCACCCAGCTTGCATGCTGCAATTTATTTCTGCTTTCACTTGGTGCAACTCCTCGTGCCCAAAGTTGAGTGTGGATCCTGGCACTACACGCTATTCTATAAAGGACATAATCCCGAAATGTCCATTATACTGATTTTTTTTTTTTGGCACTGAATTTTGAGTCCAACAAATAAAGTAAGCAAATAAGCAAAAAAAAAAAAAAAAAGGAGGTAAAAAAACCTCACGGTGCCGTGAGATGTGAAACAAAAAAAGTGAGGAGAACCAAGGAGGATACCAAAAAAACTTTATTGGGTATTTAAAAAATGACCCGACACGGCCGTGTTTCGGCCCTAAGGCCTGCCTCAGGCGTCTTGATCAATCTCAGATGTTGCAGTGTAATATTATACACCGATGAAAATAGGTTGTTAAATCAAAAACTTCTTTGGTCTCCTCTCTTGTAAAAATGTCGTGTTGTCAGTTACGATTCAGAATAAAAGTATAAATAGTGAGAATGGTGCTCAGAGAATAGTGTTCATGATTACACAATATGCTGGCCAGAGGCGTAGCTAGGTGGGGCACCAGGGGAGCGGCCGCTCCCCCAAATGGAGTTCTACCAGCACCGGCGCCTATCGTGTTGCATAGAAAATGTGCGCCGGCAGAAGTCCGCTGTCACACCGCTTTCGCTCCCCCCGCGCCGTCAACCTGGCTCCGCTTCCGATGCTGGCAATCACTAAGTTCAATATTATCGTACCATAAATCTCTGCCAAAAACAATTTTTCAGTCAAGAAACTTTGAAACTTGAAATAATAGATTAAAAAAAAACTTATTTATTGGAATTTATTAACCACCTTTACGAAGAGATTGACCCAAGGCGGTGTCAAATGCAGATAACTAAAATGGTTCCACGCATTCTTCTCAATGCCTGATGTCTGCAAAAAAAAAAAAAAAATGTAATGAACATAACACAACCCTTCCGAGTACGATTCCCTCATGTGGCTATACCACACGAACGTTATCTTACCACATCTTCGCTATGTATTTGTTTGCACCGGAGTCTGTGATTTTCGGGGGAGTTAATACTTCCCAAAAGACATTTTGAAGTCAGGTATTTGTCCATTTGTGTTGGGTACCCAAAGAATCTCTGTTTTGTTTGAGTTCAGGCAGAGTTTGCTGTTGTTTGCCCATTCCCCAGTTGTAATTAGGCAGTCAGTTTTCTCAAGGCTGTGGGTTGATCTGGTTCAATGAGTATGAACATTTGCACATCATCAGCATAGATATTTCTTTGCTTGAGGATTTTGCACCAGATCTTAAGCAGAAAATACCCACAAACATTTACATCTGCTTCCCTCCCCCCACCGGGGTAGGGATATTTGCATTAAAAATGATGCACATAGTTTTATAAATGAAAAGTGAAGAGTATTATTACAACCCCTGATCTAACTACCACCTCAGGAGCACATCCATAAAAAAACAGGAACTTTTAGTTGCATATGGGGGGGGGGGGGGGGAGCAATTTTGAAGTAGTTCCTTTATCCATGTAAATAGCCATGTACAGCTCTCATACAGCACTGCAATGTTCCAAACTTATGAACAATACACAAGTGAAATTGGTTCAAGAAATAATCAATTAGTAGAAGTTGAACATATAATACCATCCAATAGACAGAACTCTACTGTAGTAATAATAATAAACACCTTAGAAACCAATTTTAAGAACCTCCAGTAGCTCATATAATCATTGCTATCTAAGCCTTATGTACCAAATCGTCATTGGTTGTAAATTTTACAGGACCAGGACACTGTACCAGTGACTTCACAGTGAGAATCCTGAAAGGTAACTTTAAAACCATACAAGAACGTAAGACCTTTGAAGTCAGAATGATTGAATATTTTAACACCCAACAGAAAGGACTTAACAAGGATCTGGGGTTCCTAGCCCATTATAAACCATAAAACTGTATGTCTCTGTTGATCACCCCTCCCCTCACCTATCCACACCCACCCTGTTAGAATATCAATGATATGCTTTGATGTCCCCATGCATACCTCCGACCCACCCCCATCCTCCCACCCTGTCAGACTGTCATAGTAATGCTTGAATGTTTTCACTTATATACACTGTCAGCTAGCACATTTGCTTATTTCCGATCTGAGGAAGAAGGGCAACCTTTGAAAGCTAATCAAGAAATGTATTAAGTTATGTCCAATAAAAAAGGTATCATCTTATTTTCTTTTCCATGTTTTATTTTGTTTGATTTCTATAGATTCTACATGGAATGTTGCTATTCCATTAGCAACATTCCACGTAGAAGTCGGCCCTTGTAGATCACCAATGTGGCCGCGCAGGCTTCTACATGGAATGCTGCTAGTGGAATAGCAACATTCCATGTAGAATCTCCAATAGTAGCAACATTC
Source organism: Microcaecilia unicolor (assembly GCF_901765095.1). Classification (NCBI taxonomy): domain Eukaryota; kingdom Metazoa; phylum Chordata; class Amphibia; order Gymnophiona; family Siphonopidae; genus Microcaecilia; species Microcaecilia unicolor. The sequence goes on from NC_044036.1 coordinate 32,575,721, forward strand.
CATGTAGAATCTCCAATGGTATCTATTTTACTGTCATAGTAATGCTTGAATGTTTTCACTTATATACACTGTCAGCTAGCACATTTGCTTATTTCCGATCTGAGGAAGAAGGGCAACCTTCGAAAGCTAATCAAGAAATGTATTAAGTTATGTCCAATAAAAAAGGTATCATCTTATTTTCTTTTCCATGTTTTATTTTGTTTGATTTCTATAGATTCTACATGGAATGTTGCTATTCCACTAGCAACATCCCACGTAGAAGTCGGCCCTTGCAGATCACCAATGTGGCCGCGCAGGCTTCTGCTTCTGTGAGTCTGACGTCCTGCACGTACGTGCAGGACGTCAGACTCACAGAAACAGAAGCCTGCGCAGCCTTCTACATGGAATGTTGCTAGTGGAATAGCAACATTCCATGTAGAATCTCCAATAGTAGCAACATTCCATGTAGAATCTCCAATGGTATCTATTTTACTGTCATAGTAATGCTTGAATGTTTTCACTTATATACACTGTCGGCTAGCACATTTGCTTATTTCCGATCTGACGAAGAAGGGCAACCTTCGAAAGCTAATCAAGAAATGTATTAAGTTATGTCCAATAAAAAAGGTATCATCTTATTTTCTTTTCCATGTTTTATTTTGTTTGATTTCTATAGATTCTACATGGAATGTTGCTATTCCATGTAGAAGTCGGCCCTTGCGGATCACCAATGTGGCCGCGCAGGCTTCTGCTTCTGTGAGTCTGACGTCCTGCACGTACGTGCAGGACGTCAGACTCACAGAAACAGAAGCCTGCGCAGCCTTCTACATGGAATGTTGCTAGTGGAATAGCAACATTCCATGTAGAATCTCCAATGGTATCTATTTTACTGTCATAGTAATGCTTGAATGTTTTCACTTATATACACTGTCAGCTAGCACATTTGCTTATTTCCGATCTGACGAAGAAGGGCGACCTTCAAAAGCTAATCAAGAAATGTATTAAGTTATGTCCAATAAAAAAAGGTATCATCTTATTTTCTTTTCCATGTTTTATTTTGTTTGATTTCTATTGATAAGTTGTAAATTTTGAAAGGATTTTCTTAAACGTTATCTTTCTTGATTTATATTCTAGCTCACTAAATTAGATGCCCTTTTACAAAGTGATGGTACCTGTACCACCGCATTGCTGTCAGCCAAATCGGGCCTACAGCCGGGCTAGCTCAGGAGCCCAGCGGTAGTTCCAGTTTCTGGCACGCGGCAACCAGTGGCGTAGCTACATGGGGCCAGGGGGGCCTGGGCCCCCATAGATTTGGCCCTGGACCCCCCTGCCGACGACCCTCTTGACACCCCCTCCCACTACCAACCCTCCCCCGCCACCATCACCTACCTTTGCTGGCGGTGGACCCCAACCCCCGCCAGCCAAGGTCCTCTTCTTCCAGCGCAAGGCTTCGTTCCAGCAACAGAATGAAGCCTTGCAGATCAGCCAGCGGCCGCGTTGCTGGCTGATCTGCAAGGCTTCATTCTGTTTCTGTTAGTCTGATGTCCTGCACGTTGTATGTGCAGGACGTCAGACTCACAGAAACAGAATGAAGCCTTGCGCTGGAAGAAGAGGACCTCGGCTGGTGGGGGTTGGGGTCCCCCACCAGCAAAGGTAGGTGACGGCGGCGGGGGAGGGTTGGCGGTGGGGGGGTCGAGAAGGTCATTGGCAGGGGGGGGGTCAAAGTTGTTGGTAGTGGTGGTGGGGGGGGGGGGGGGGGTCGGGGGCAGCGGGGGGGGGGGTGGGCTAAAATGTGCCCCCTCACTTCAGGCTCTGGACCCTCCTCCCGCCGAAGTCTGGCTATGCCCCTGGTGGCAACTAGGGTGATAGAAAATACTTTTGTATTTTTTAGCACTGGGGACATGCCCAGTGGTAATCGAGCAGCACCGCATGCTGCCCAGTTATTTCCAGGCTACTGCCAGAGCCCCCATGAGGGAATGGCTACCAGGAAATGGCCACATGGCCAGTGTTTCAGTTATGCATGACCATTTCCATCCCCTGCCTGGAATTTCATTTTTCCAGGCAGCAGTAAAAGGGGGGGGGGCCTCGACTTGTGGCATAAGGGGCCCTTAATGTAAAAGTCAGGAAAGCACTTAGCTTAACCCTAAGCAGTAGCAATAGCAATTGTAGCAGCTTTACAGCTAGTTTCCAACATTGGTATAAGGACTACTTGACATGTTTCGCCCTAAGCTTTCTCAAGGCTGGTCCACTACAAAAACAAAAGCAGAACACAATTAAAAAACACACACTATTGTTCTGCCTACTATACTACTACTACTTATAATTTCTATAGCGCTACTAGACGTACGCAACGCTATACACTTGAACATGAAGAGACAGTCCTGCTCGACAAAACTTACAATCTAATCAGGAGCGACAAAAAGGACAAATAAAGGATAAGGAAAGTACTTAAGGTGGGAATGATAAAACAGACATGGGTACTGAACAAGTGAATTGGGGTTAGGAGTTTAAAGCAGCATCAAAAAGGTGGGCTTTTAGCCTAGATTTGAAGATGGCCAGAGATGGAGCTTGGCGTACCAACTCGGGAAGTCTATTCCAGGTGTATGGTACAGCAAGATAAAAGCAACAGAGTCTGGAGTTGGCAGTAGAGAGATTTACCCAATGAACGGAGTTTCCGGGGAGGAATGTAGGAAGAGATAAGAGCGGAGAGGTACTGAGGAGCTGCAGAGTGAATGCACTTGTAAGTCAATAAGAGGAGTTTGAACTGTATGTGGAAAGGGATAGGGAGCCAATGAAGTGACTTGAGGAGAGGGCTAATATGAGCATAGCGACACTGGCAAAATATAGAAACATATAAACATAGAAATATGATGGCAGATAAGGGCCAAGTGGCCCATCTAGTCTGCCCATCCTCAATAACCACTAACTCTTCCTTTCCTAAGGGATCCCACATGCCTGTCTCACACTTTCTTAAATTCTGACACAATCCTTGTCTCTACGAGTTCCACCAGGAGGCCATTCCACGCACCCACCACCCTTTCTAAGTCATGCAGCAGAATTTTGAACAGACTGAAGGGGGGAGAGATAGCTTAGTGGAAGACCTGTGAGAAGCAAGTTACAGTAGTTTAAGCAAGATGTATTAAGAGTGTGGATAAGGGTTTTGGTAGTGTGCTCAGAAAGGAAGGGATGCATTTTGGTGATATTATAGACAAAGAAGCAACAGGTTTTAGCAGTCTGTTGGATATTGTAAAGTGGATCCTCTTTTCTCCTGGGTTGCAGCCCTTCCACAAAACCAAACTAAACAAAACCCCACTCCTGTATGGCTCCCCTTTTCCCCAAAACAACAAACAATGCTGCAGCGTGCAGGCTTCAACCGCTGCTTTCTCTCCCGGTCCCCTGGAGAGTAGCAGTAAAAAGAAAAACAAACCCAGGGCTCAATTCCACCCTGGTTTCCAAACACAGTTCAATTTTTAGCCAAGCTTCAAAATACAGCTCAGTCCAGCTAGGCTTTCAAAACACAGTTCAATTTTAGCCAAGCTTCAAAATACAGCTCAGTGTAGCCAGGCTTTCAAAACACAGTTCAGTTCTAGCCAAGCTTTCAAAACACAGCTCAGTTCTAGCCAAGCTTTCAAAACACAGCTCAGTTCTAGCCAAGCTTTCAAAACACAGCTCAGTTCTAGCCAAGCTTTCAAAACACAGCTCAGTTTAGCCAGGCTTTCCAAAACACAGTTCAGTTCTAGCCAAGCTTTCAAAACACAGCTCAGTTCTAGCCAAGCTTTCAAAACACAGCTCAGTTTAGCCAGGCTTTCCAAAACACAGTTCAGTTCTAGCCAAGCTATCAAAACACAGCTCAGTTTAGCCAGGCTTTCAAAACACAGTTCAGTTCTAGCCAAGCTTTCCTAAACACAATGGCTCTGCGCGGGCTCAAAGCCTAGGGTCCCACCCTCTTGGTCAGTCATACTCCTACCTGACCTCCTCCCGCTTGACCCGGCATGGCCCCGCTACTTTCTTGGCTTTCGCTGAGCCAGAGCTGAAAAGTCCATCGGCTCTTCCAGGGTGTTCTCCGGTTCAGTCAACTCCATAGGGCAAGGCTCACTCTCCTCCTCCCTCTCCTCAGGAGCCCAATCCATATTCTCTTCACCCCGCCCCTCTCCCAGCTGCTCACCCTTTTCTTCATTAAAGTTCTTTGGAGTCCCTTCTTTCTCCACCCACTTGTTCCACCCTCTCTTCCACCAGGTTGGAGAATCAGCCTTACTCCTTCCCCTGCGGCCCTCCTCTGGTGACTCCTGGGAATGCACATAGTTTCTCTTATCCCCAGGCTCCCTTGGGGCATGCTGGGAGTTGTAGTTCTTTATTTCTAGTTTTTTCCTGGGGAATGCCTGCCTATAACGGGGGTATTCTGGCCTATCCCCGGGTTCCTTTGGGGCCTTTCCTACATACTCTTTACATACCCCCCCCCCCTTAAATTTCCACCCCCGCATTCTTTTTCCTCCTCCTCCTCCTCCTCCACCCAGGACAGGGCATCAACATTTCCTAAACATCGCCCGGGACGATGCTCCACAGAATATTGGAAAGGCTGCAATGCTAAGTACCACCGCATTAGTCTCCCATTATTATTCTTCATCACATTCAACCATTTCAAGGGAGCATGGTCCGTTACCAACTTAAATTTTCTCCCTTCTAAATAGACACTACACTCCTGCACTGCCCATCGTATGGCTAAACACTCCTTTTCTATGGTGGAGTAATGTTCCTCATGAGGCAGGAGCTTCCGGCTTAAATAAAGCACCGGGTGTTCCTCCCCTTCATGCTCTTGGGACAGCACTGCGCCTAACCCCCTCCCCGAAGCATCTGTTTGAAGGACAAAGGGCTTTTCAAAATCAACTGCCTTCAGCAAAGGTTCCTGGCACAGGGCCCTCTGCATCTGTTTAAATGCCCTCAACTCCTCCCCTCCCCACCTTATACCCTAAATACTTCACCCGGTACTGCGCAAAATAACATTTTTTTGGGTTCAGGGTGAGACCTGCATCCCTAAAAGCCTGCAGCACTGCCTCTACCTGGTTTAAATGGGTGTTCCAGTCTCCACTATGTATTACCACATCATCCATATATGCGGCGGCATATGCCTGATGTGGTCAGAGAACCCTGTCCAGCAACCTCTGACAGCTTGCAGCTGCTGAATTAAGGCCAAAGGGCAATCTTTTGAACTGGTACAGGCCTATGGGTGTACTAAAGGCGGTCTTAGCTTGCGCCCCTGCTGTGAGGGGAATCTGCCAGTACCCTTTTGTCAAGTCCAGGGTGGTGAGATATTGGGCAGATCCTAGCCTGTCCACCAGCTCCTCAATATAGGGCATAGGATAGGCATCGGCTTGAGAGATATTATTAAGCTGGCGGAAATCTATGCAGAATCTCCACTCCCCTTCGGGTTTTGGTACTAACACCACTGGGCTTGACCAGGGGCTATTTGACTCCTCGATCACCCCGAAGTCTAACATTTCCTGGACCTGTTTTATCACATCCCTCCTTTTCATGGGGGACAGCCTATATGGCTTTTGCCGAACTACTTTACCCCTTTCTGTTATGATGTCATGCTCTACTAGGTGCGTATTTCCAGGGCAGGCCGTCAACACATCATCAAACCCTTTTAGGAGCCTTCCTATCTCTTTCTTTTGTACTTGTGTCAACCGGGGATTAACCCCTGGTTCACCGGGCTTGAAAATATCTCTTATTTGCGGTCCCAACTCCTCTCCCTCCTTTTCCTCCCCTCGGGTCTGAAAGCCTACCCTTGCTACCCATGGTTTCATCAGGTTAACATGGAAGGTTTGGACCCGCCCCTTTTCGTTCGCCACCTCATATGTAAGAGGCCCAAGTCTCCTCCTCACCACCCAGGGACCCTTCCACCTAGAGGCAAACTTATGAGGATCCTCTGAGATTAGGATAAGGACCCTATCTCCTATTACAAACTCCCTCTCACGAGTACCCTTATCATAATATTCCTTTTGACGATTTTGGCTCTGTTCCAGCCTATCCTGGGAATATTCCTGTAACTTATCTAACCTGGCCCTCAGATCCTGTAGGTATTCGACCACTGACTGATCGGAGGTGTCCGGGGGTACCCAGTGTTCCTGTAAAATATCTAAAATTCCCCTGGGCCTCCGTCCAAACATCAATTCATAAGGCGCAACTCCTAATGAGTCTTGCACCTTCTCCCTGTAGGCATATAGCACGAAGGGCAACAGTTGGTCCCAACCTGTCCTATCCTCGCCTAACGCTTTCTTTAACATACCCTTTACCGTTCTATTAAAACGTTCCACCATCCCATTCGTTTGCGGATGGTAGGCCGCTGTACGGATATGCTGGATCCCAAAAGCCTCCCACACTTGCCTTAAGGTACTTGACATAAAGTTGGACCCCCTGTCAGTCAAAACTTCTTGGGGGAATCCCACCTCACAAAAGATTTTTATCAGTTCCCTGGCAATGCCCTTCGCTGATATGCTTCTCAAAGGTATGGCCCAGGGGTACCTGGTGGCCATATCCATAACCACTAAAACATAGAGGAAGCCTCTTCGAGATTTTGTTACCGGGCCAATAATATCCATTGCGATTCTCCTCCCCGGTTGTTCCACTCTAGGAAGGGGTGTTAAAGGTGCCCTAGGCGGTAGCCGGTCTGCCACCTTCTGACAGTTGGGACAGGACTTGCAATACCTCTCCACCTCCCCATAAACTCCTGGCCAATAAAACCGTCCCAATATCTGCGTCAGGGTAGCCTGGGAGCCCTTATGCCCACCCAAAGGGTGATCATGAGCAAGCCTTACTACTAGGGGACGAAAAGCTTGGGGGACCACTAACTGTCTCCCAGCTTCTGAGTTCTCCCAATTGGGTACCCTGCGATACAGAATGTCCCCTTCTATCATGAAACCAGGGACCTCCCGGCCCTCCCCCTGGCGTGCCCTTTCCCAGGCATATTCTAAAGTAGGGTCCGTGGCCTGTTCCCTATGAAACTGGGGAAACTGTTCCCTCAATTCTCTCGGGGCCACTGGCAGATAACTTTCCCTTGTCGCCTGCTCCAATGCCTCCCGTCTACCCCTCTGCTCCTTTTTTTTTTACAGCCTTCCCCTTTCTCTCTTTTCCCGGCTCTCCCAAGACGTCGCCCTGAAAAGGAAAAATACCTCCTATTCCCTCTTCCTCAGCCTCAGGATCTACCCGAGCCTGAGCGCAGGTAGTTACCAACACTCTTTTTTCCCTGATACAATCGGTAAACGGGGGCCAGTCCCTTCCTAAAATCATCTCCTGAGGCAACCGGGGCAGAACGGCCATGGCTATCTCTATCTCCCCTGTGGGCCCCTTCACGTGAACCCTATGGAGGGTATAACGAGTACTGGCCCCATGTATACATTGAATAGCCACTGCTCCCTCATAGGTATCCTTACCTCCTGTCCTCCTCTTTCTTATTTGTTCCCATAACCTCCTAGAGATCATGGACTGGTCTGCCCCGGAGTCTAACATGGCTACAATTGGCAAACCCTCAACCTCCACCTTGGCGGTATACCGAGGCCTAAACCCTTGGGCAACCTGCGAGGTCCATCCCTCTCGACCTGGGCAATCCCTCCGGAAGTGCCCAGTCTTCCCACACTTATAACAGATTTTTCCTTCATACGAGGGGGCCTTTTTTCCAGGGCCTGAGGGCACTACGGGCTTTTTACCCCCCCAGCCGTCATCGGGTTTCCCCCCCTGGGGATCTGTCTTAAAGAAGGAACTTTTGGAACCCCAGCCTCCCCCAGGTCGGGGTTTCCCCCCCTCCAGGTCGGGTCCTCCCCAATGTTGGGCTTCCAAATAACACTCCAACCCGGCTGTCACGGCCTCCACCGTCTTACAGCCCCTTTGGACCAATCCTGCCCTAATCTCCCTGGGAAGACCCTGCAGGAATTGCTCCACTACCAACTCCTGAAGAATCTCTCCCGGGGAGTGGTGCTCAGGTTCCAACCATTTTTTTACCAAGTCCTTCAGTTTAGTGGCCACCGATTTAGGGGTTTCCCCCTTCTCCCATTTAGTGGACCGAAACTTACGCCTATAAGCTTGGGTACTCAGTCCATACCGGTCTTTAATGGCCTCTCTCAACCTCCCATAGTTGGCAGCGTCCCCAGGAGCCAAGTCTCTAAAGGCTCCTAGAGCCTCCCCAGATAATGAAGGCACCAACCGCATGGCCCACTGCTCTTGTGGCCATCCTGCGGCCACTGCCACCCTCTCGAAGGCGGTCAGGAAATCATCTACATTATCCTGCTCAGACAACTTTCCCCAAGTAAGTGAGTTCAGGGATAAAGGTCCTACCACACCGCTTCCTCCTGGTCCCTGTCCAGTTGCTCCGGCTCCACCGCCCCTGGGAGCCTCGATCCCTCGCTGAAAAAAGTCCTGGAGCATATTCAGCACCGGTTGTTGCTGCTCTCGTGCCGCCGTCAAAGAGTCTTCCACCATCTTCCCTGTCAGTTCTTGCTGTTTCTGGAACTGCATCGTCATCCACTCGAAGATCTCCTTGGGGTCCATCCTTGCTCCGGAACAGCGACTCCTGGTGGGGGAAAAAACAGAGGACACCTCCAAGTGCGGTTTCACTACTTATGTTTCCCCTTTTTCTAGGATCCCTTTTATTTCCCCCAATCTAGGCCCCGCTTACCGGAACCCCAGACGGGTCTGCGCCTTTCTCAGCGTTGGCCCCTCCGTCGGGCTTTTCTGTCCTGCTGGTCTTGACCTCCTCGAGCGACAGGTTCGCGAAGCGATCCCACTTCTGACACCAATTGTAAAGTGGATCCTCTTTTCTCCTGGGTTGCAGCCCTTCCACAAAACCAAACTAAACAAAACCCCCACTCCTGTATGGCTCCCCTTTTCCCCAAAACAACAAACAATGCTGCAGCGTGCAGGCTTCAACCGCTGCTTTCTCTCCCGGTCCCCTGGAGAGTAGCAGTAAAAAGAAAAACAAACCCAGGGCTCAATTCCACCCTGGTTTCCAAACACAGTTCAATTTTTAGCCAAGCTTCAAAATACAGCTCAGTCCAGCTAGGCTTTCAAAACACAGTTCAATTTTAGCCAAGCTTCAAAATACAGCTCAGTTTAGCCAGGCTTTCAAAACACAGTTCAGTTCTAGCCAAGCTTTCAAAACACGGCTCAGTTTAGCCAGGCTTTCAAAACACAGTTCAGTTCTAGCCAAGCTTTCAAAACACGGCTCAGTTTAGCCAGGCTTTCAAAACACAGTTCAGTTCTAGCCAAGCTTTCAAAACACAGCTCAGTTCTAGCCAAGCTTTCAAAACACAGCTCAGTTTAGCCAGGCTTTCCAAAACACAGTTCAGTTCTAGCCAAGCTTTCAAAACACAGCTCAGTTTAGCCAGGCTTTCAAAACACAGTTCAGTTCTAGCCAAGCTTTCAAAACACAGCTCAGTTCTAGCCAAGCTTTCAAAACACAGTTCAGTTCTAGCCAAGCTTTCAAAACACAGCTCAGTTCTAGCCAAGCTTTCAAAACACAGCTCAGTTTAGCCAGGCTTTCAAAACACAGTTCAGTTCTAGCCAAGCTTTCCTAAACACAATGGCTCTGCGCGGGCTCAAAGCCTAGGGTCCCACCCTCTTGGTCAGTCATACTCCTACCTGACCTCCTCCCGCTTGACCCGGCATGGCCCCGCTACTTTCTTGGCTTTCGCTGAGCCAGAGCTGAAAAGTCCATCGGCTCTTCCAGGGTGTTCTCCGGTTCAGTCAACTCCATAGGGCAAGGCTCACTCTCCTCCTCCCTCTCCTCAGGAGCCCAATCCATATTCTCTTCACCCCGCCCCTCTCCCAGCTGCTCACCCTTTTCTTCATTAAAGTTCTTTGGAGTCCCTTCTTTCTCCACCCACTTGTTCCACCCTCTCTTCCACCAGGTTGGAGAATCAGCCTTACTCCTTCCCCTGCGGCCCTCCTCTGGTGACTCCTGGGAATGCACATAGTTTCTCTTATCCCCAGGCTCCCTTGGGGCATGCTGGGAGTTGTAGTTCTTTATTTCTAGTTTTTTCCTGGGGAATGCCTGCCTATAACGGGGGTATTCTGGCCTATCCCCGGGTTCCTTTGGGGCCTTTCCTACATACTCTTTACAATATGTGCAGAGAAAGAGAAAGAGGAATCAAAGATGATCCCAAGGTTATGGGAGGATGAGAGTGTTATCCACAGAGATAGTGAACGGGGGAAGAGGAGAGGTGGGTTTAGGGGGAAGCTCAGTCTTGGTCATGTTGAGTTTCAGATGGCAGTGATAGAAATCAAACAAAATAAAACATGGAAAAGAAAATAAGATGATACCTTTTTTTTTGGACATAACTTAATACATTTCTTGATTAGCTTTCGAAGGTTGCCCTTCTTCATCAGATCGGAAATAAGCAAATGTGCTAGCTGACAGTGTATATAAGTGAAATCATTCAAGCATTACTATGACAGTCTGACAGGGTGGGAGGATGGGGGTGGGTAGGAGGTATGCATGGGGACATCAAAGCATATCATTGATATTCTAACAGGATGGGTGTGGATAGGTGAGGGGTGGGGTGATCAACAGAGACATACAGTTTTATGGTTTATAATGGGCTAGGAACCCCAGATCCTTGTTAAGTCCTTTCTGTTGGGTGTTAAAATATTCAATCATTCTGACTTCAAAGGTCTTACGTTCTTGTATGGTTTTAAAGTTGCCTTTCAGGGTTTTGGTAGTAATGCTTGAATGTTTTCACTTATATACACTGTCAGCTAGCACATTTGCTTATTTCCGATCTGAGGAAGAAGGGCAACCTTCGAAAGCTAATCAAGAAATGTATTAAGTTATGTCCAATAAAAAAGGTATCATCTTATTTTCTTTTCCATGTTTTATTTTGTTTGATTTCTATTCATAACCTTAAGAGTGGACTAACACGGCTACCACACTCCTCTACTTAAGATGGCAGTGAGAAATCCAGGCAGCAATGTCAAACAGGCAGGCTGATACTTGGGCCTGAAGGGCTGAAATTTCTGGTGTGGAGTGGTTGATCTGGGAGTCAACAGCATAAAGGTGATAGTGAAAACCATGAGATGAGATCAGAGCACCCAGTGAAGAAGTATAGATGGAGACAAGAAGAGGTCCCATGACAGAGCCCTGAGGTATACCAATCGATAGTGGGATAGAAGTGGAGGAGAATCCACCAGAATATACATTAAAAGTGTGATGGGAGAGATAAGAAGAGATAAGGAAGTTATTTTGCTATCTGTTGTTGGCAATAAATGTTCATCACTTTACACCGCTCATGTAACGCCCATGAAACACCCCCTCTGGGAACATCTTCTTTTCAGTGGTTAGCGGACTTGGACATATTTTTTTTTAATGTGTTAGTTTGATTATATGGTTTAGACATTTTTCTGCAAGAAATACGTTTATCTGCCTGTTATGCCATTTTGTGGATGTTTTTCTGTTTTGAAAATGAGCCCTTAAGCCTTTTAACAAAATCTATCATTAAAAGACCTGAGGCTCCTTTTACAATGCGGCACTACCGATTAGCATGTGCTGATTGCGAAGAAGTCCCATTCAATTCCCATGGGCTTCTTCGCACTCAGCGCACGTAATCAGTAGCGCCGCTTCGTAAAAGCAGCCCCTCGTTTGCAAAGGATACTTAGGTTGGAAATGGGACTTTAAAATTTCCTGGCTATGTTAAGGAAAAAAAAAAAAGCTTGCATAACACAGAGTCTTATGTAAAAATAGATATAGGTTGGTGGATAATAATTGTTTTTTTAAATAAAAGTTTAATGGGAGCAAGAGTTATGTAAAAATATATATATTAAAAAAAAGCAGCATCACTGGGGAGCTTGTATATGAAAGCACCAGAAAACTGCATATATATAAGTAGCCAATTAAGAAACCAAGTATTACGTGTAACTAGTTTTTGGTGGGGTTCTGTATTTAGTGGATAAAAACAATCTGTGGGTCCTGTGGATTTGCTAAATGAGATAATTCTGAAAATTGTTCTGAGTGATTGGGTTATGCAACTGCCTATTTTAGGAAATGGGAAATGTTCTCATCTTTTCAGTCTCTCCAAGCCTGAACCTCCTAAACATTATTACAATCCTGGGACATTACCTCCTCCGTGAGTCTTTGCCAAGGGGGAGAGGAGGGGTGGGGGTAGGTACTAGGAGTGTGTAAGATGGAGTGCTTGTTGGGGCTTCTTTCTGGATGTGGAGGTTTACTTTTGTTAAGGGGGGGGGGTTACATAAGAAGAAAGTTAATATGACACTGATATTTTCGTTGACTGATTTTCCTATGGCATGTGTTATAATGTGGACATCTGTTGTATGATGTATACTGTACTACTTGGCATTGTAACGACTTGTCTTGTATTGAAGATGATAAAGACAAATGAAAAAGAAAAAACATTATTACAGAACTTTCCCTTCTTGCAGAAAACGAAGAAGTCCTTTATCCAGTGGTTTTACCAATAACACATAGGTGGTATATCATATACATTTAATTTGCATATCTATATAAAAATATGTTTTTCAACCACCAACAAAAATGCAACAAAAATGCTGTTCTAAAAAGTGCCCAGCAGTAGTTTTAGCGCGTGGGTTTCCCGTGCACTCCGGACACTTTTTAATGCAGCTCCAACATGACCGAATTGTTATTTCTGCCACTAATGGCCATGTGATCATTTCCAAATTACAGCCTGAGCTCTGACTGCCTCCTATTTAGTAGGTGGTAAGGGTTCATGGGCTACTCATATGGTAACTGGGTGGTGTACGACTATGTGACCGCACTACCTAATTTCCACTGGGAATGCCTACTCCTTGCCCCCCATGCTAGAAAATAATCTTTTATTTTCTAGTGCGGGAAACAGAGTGTGCTGTATAATGCGAATCATAGTTACCTATTGGGTGGCAGAGCCGGTGGTGGGAGGTGGGGCTGGTGGGTGGTTGGGAGGCGGGGCTAATGCTGGGCAGACTTCTATGGTCTGTGCCCTGAAAATGGCAGATACAAATTAAGGTAAGGTATACACAAAAAGTAGCACATATGAGTTTATCTTGTGGGGCAGAATGGATGGACCGTGCAGGTCTTTTTCTGCTGTCATCTACTATGTTACCATGTTACTATGTTACCTGATGCTGGGTGTCGTTGTAGATAATACACTGAAATCTTCTGCTCAGTGTGTGGCAGCGGCCAAAAAAGCAAACAGGATGCTAGGAATTTATAAGGAAAGGGATGGTGAATAAGACCGAAAATGCTAAATTTAAAGCACCTTTTCCCTTTTCATCTCCCTGTCTCCTTCTCCTCCTCCCCCCCTTCCCTGTGGTAATCGTGCTCCTCAGCACTCCCACCACATCATAGGCCAGCCCTTTCATCTCTTCCCTCTCACACCCCAAGCTTGTAAAATCACTAAGGGGCCCTTTTTCAAAGGCACGCTGAAAAATGGCCTGCAGTAGTGTAGACGCGTGATTTGGGTGCGCGCAGAATCATTTTTCATAGCACCTGTAAAAAATGACTTAAAAAAAAATGTTGCCAAAAATGGACGCACAACAATTTTCATTTTGCCGCCAGCCATTGACCTAGTGGTAAAGTCTCACGTGGTAACCGGGCAGTAATGACCTACGTGCGCCAAATGCCACTTGGCGTGCATCCGATACGCAAGGCAGAAAATTAAAATTATTTTTTGGCCACGCGTATCGGAAGCGCGCCAAAAATGAAATTACCACAAGAGCCACGCGGTAGCCGGGTGGTAACTCCATTTTGGTGCGTGTTGGGTGCACATAGATGCTTATCACGTGGCTTAGTAAAAGGGCCTCTAAGATTACAATAATAGCAATTAAAGAATTCTGTTTAAATAAATAAATCCCTGGTACTTCATTTGAAATCTTAAGGTCTTGGATAGGGGAGCCCCAAAACAGGTCTTCACAGGGACCTGCAATTGCTAAGGCCGGCACTGGGTACTGGTGGAGGGAATGGGTACTTGGAGATTGTATGTTTTAGTGGGGAAGAAGTATTCCTATGGGTGTCTTATCATTTAAAGCATGCTAAATCTGTCAGCACAATTTGGGAAAAGGACTACAAAACTGGTCAGTGGTGTCGGTCATAAAACATGTAGGGACAGGCTCATGAACCTCAACATGTGTACGCTGGAAGAGAGGCGGGAGAGAGGGGATATGATAGATACGTTTGAATACCTCAGTGGCTTTAATGTAAACGAGGAGAGCCTTTTTCAAATGAAGGAAACCTCTGGAATGAGAGGGCATAAGATGAAGTTAAGAAGAAATAGGCTTAGGACAGATCTGAAGAAATACTCTATCACAGAAAGGGTGGTGCATGCGTGGAATGGCCTCCCGGTGGAGGTCATGGAGACGAAGACTGTGTCAGAGTTTAAGAAGGCAGGGGACAGACACTTAGGAAAAGCAGGAGTTAGTGGTTACTGAAGATGGGCAGACTGGATGGGCTATCTGCGGTCATGTTTCTATGTTGACTCCTTAATGCATTAATATTTTGCAGGTACCACATGCTTAAGCGAACATTAGTGTACAACCTGCAAAATAAATAAAATAAAATAAAATAAAGAACAAAGCTTTAAAAATAGGCTTAGAATGTGTGAAGGTCCCACATTAGAATACACTAAGCCCAGATTTCAGTGCACCTTAGTAAAAAAAAAGCCGCTTAATTTTTTTTTGTTACATTTGTACCCCACGCTTTCCCACTCATGGCAGGCTCTATGTGGCAGGCAATGGAGGGTTAAGTGACTTGCCCAGAGTCACAAGGAGCTGCCTGTGCCAGGAATCGAATTCAGTTCCTCAGGACCAAAGTCCACCACCCTAACCACTAGGCCACTCCTCCACTGTTGCTACTATTTGAGATTCTACATGGAATGTTGCTAGTGGAATAGCATGTAGAAGTCGGCCCTTGCAGATCCAATGTGGCCGCGCAGGCTTCTGCTTCTGTGAGTCTGACGTCCTGCACGTACGTGCAGGACGTAAGACTCACAGAAACAGAAGCCTGCGCAGCCTTCTACATGGAATGTTGCTAGTGGAATAGCAACATTCCATGTAGAATCTCCAATAGTAGCAACATTCCATGTAGAATCTCCAATAGTATCTATTTTATTTTTGTTACATTTGTACCCTGCGCTTTCCCACTCATGGCAGGCTCAATGCAGCTTACATGGGGCAATGGAGGGTTAAGTGACTTGCCCAGAGTCACAAGGAGCTGCCTGTGCCTGAAGTGGGAATTGAACTCAGTTCCCCAGGACCAAAGTCCACCACCCTAACCACTAGGCCGCACCTGGAGTATTGTGTTCAGTACTGGTCTCCGTATCTCAAAAAAGATATAGTAGAATTGGAAAAGGTACAGCGAAGGGCGACGAAAATGATAGTGGGGATGGGACGACTTTCCTATGAAGAGAGGCAGAGAAGGCTAGGGCTTTTCAGCTTGGAGAAGAGACGGCTGAGGGGAGATATGATAGAAGTGTATAAAATAATGAGTGGAATGGATCGGGTGGATGTGAAGCGACTGTTCACGCTATCCAAAAATACTAGGACTAGAGGGCATGAGTTGAAGCTACAGTGTGGTAAATTTAAAACGAATCGGAGAAAATTTTCTTCACCCAACGTGTAATTAGACTCTGGAATTCGTTGCCGGAGAACGTGGTACGGGCGGTTAGCTTGACGGAGTTTAAAAAGGGGTTAGATAGATTCCTAAAGGACAAGTCCATAGACCGCTATTAAATGGACTTGGAAAAATTCCGCATTTTTAGGTATAACTTGTCTGGAATGTTTTTACGTTTGGGGAGCGTGCCAGGTGCCCTTGACCTGGATTGGCCACTGTCGGTGACAGGATGCTGGGCTAGATGGACCTTTGGTCTTTCCCAGTATGGCACTACTTATGTACTTATGTACTTATGTAGGCCACTTTTCAAGAGGTGCTGCCAGGTTAGTGCCCCTTTCCGCTTCTTTTTTTGTCTACAAATTAAGCTCTGCCCTTAAGTGATGAACTCTGCATTTTCATGCTGTAGCCTGGTGCATTGTATGACTTTTTACTTGCTTTTTAAACTGCGATTGAACTGAGACAATTTGCTGCAACCATTGTACATATGTTGGATCACAACTTCATTGAGTTCAACAGATTTATACATATGTTGAAACCCATACGCAGCTGATCCCTGATGCAGGTGGAATGCTAAAACATGGCCTGTGTCAGGCGAGTTAATACATTTAGACCCTCCGCACCAATTCCTGAAGTTTATTGTGCCTAATTCCTTCTATGACTTTTCACTGCCCATCCCAGTCCCTTCGGAAGGGCATAAGTGAATCATAATCTAATCATAAAATTCTCAAAGGATCAAGACCAAGCCACCACAGCCTTTAATGATACTCGTGCCAATTTCATGCTTTAAGTAACATCTCTTAACTAAATATTTTCCTGGGTAAACAGGAACACTGTCATTATGTTAAACATTTGAAATCAAGATGATTAAACTCTTTAAAACAAACACAAAATAATTTAGCAAGAACATCGGTTGCTCTCCCTGGCTCCATGTGCCCATCTAGAGTTATAGAAGAAAGTTAAATATCTGACTCAATTTTAAATATTCAGATGACTCACTTCATAACTTCCAAAATGACTCTATTCTGGAGAAATTGAATAAACAAGGACTTTCTGTAAAATGAGATGGAATTAAAGGTAACTGTGCAACACCAGGGTCCATACGATGGTGAGGAGTTTGACTGGATACTTCATGGACTGAATTCACTGTGAAAAGACAGTTAACATCTCTTAACTAAATATTTTCCTGGGTAAACAGGAACACTGTCATTATGTTAAACATTTGAAATCAAGATGATTAAACTCTTTAAAACAAACACAAAATAATTTAGCAAGAACATCGGTTGCTCTCCCTGGCTCCATGTGCCCATCTAGAGTTATAGAAGAAAGTTAAATATCTGACTCAATTTTAAATATTCAGATGACTCACTTCATAACTTCCAAAATGACTCTATTCTGGAGAAATTGAATAAACAAGGACTTTCTGTAAAATGAGATGGAATTAAAGGTAACTGTGCAACACCAGGGTCCATACGATGGTGAGGAGTTTGACTGGATACTTCATGGACTGAATTCACTGTGAAAAGATTCACATGTTCTTGGGATGCAGGGTCAGCTTAGAGCCCTTTGTCTTCAATAGAGACCAGTGGCGTAGCTAGGAGACCCCCAAATTTTGCTCTGGTCCCCTGGTTGGCTGGCGGGGGTTGAGGACCTCCGCAGCTGAAGACTTCGTCCAATGCTGGTCTGCGGCAGCGACACTGCATTACCTGCACTGCTCTCTCTTCCCCTCATGCTGGGCATGCTCCTTGTAATGAAAGTAAGCATGCTCAGTTTCACTAAAAGGAGCTTGCCAGACATGAGGGGAAGAGACAGCAAGGCAGGCAATGCGGTGGCACCAAAGACCAGCGCTGAACGAAGTCTCCAGCTGGCAGGGTTGGGGACCCCCGCCAGCCAAGGTATTTGCGGTGACAGTGCTTCAGCTGGTGGGTGTTAGGGACCCCTGCAAGCCAAGATGTACAGCAGAGGTAGTGGGTGATGGGGGGTGGTGAGGCGACAGAGGGGGCGGCAACCAAAATGTGCCCCCCCCCCACCTTGGGCACTGGCCCCCTCCCACCTCAAGGTTTGGCTACGCCCCATTAGAGACGTGGTGTTGAGAGGAAACAACTTCTGGAAGATAACCTGCCGGGGGGGAGGGTGGGGGGGGGAACACATTGAGTCAGGAGACGAGTGCATGGATTATCCAATGGAAGGAGGGGAAATGACCATGAGTATTATTGTTGACAGTTGACCTATTCAATCAAATGTTGCAGACAAAGGTTATCTGAGTCAACTTAACTAATCAGATGCAACAGATTAAGAGTATAAAGGTTTATTAGAGGTTTGATATACTGCTTCATTTGTGCATACAAGTTGAAGTGGTGAACAATTCACAATTAAAAATACAAAGTAGAAGATAAAGAAAAGGAACTCCAATGTACTAGAGGATAGAATCAATCACAACAGACTCATTCATTCCCCAACAGGATAACAGAGAGGAAGTTAAAACAAATCAATCATCATATTCTGCAGGTTAGGAACAGCCGAGACACTTTCAAAAGCTACTGTTTTACAATTGCATTTAAATAATTTGAAACGTTTCTTAAAAATGTACAAATGTACAGAATATAAGCAGTTTGAACAGAATGCCCTGAAAATGACTAGGGCAAATCATGATCAAAGTAGACATATGTCATACACATCATATTTTATGCGATGAGTTATCTTGTTGGACAGATTGCATGGACCATACAAGTCTCTATCTGCCATCATCTACTATGTTATGTCACCCAGACAGAGGTGTGAGCAAGGGGTAGGTGATCATTGGAGGGGGGGTAGAGAGGCGGGAGAGGGGATGGGACATGGGATAAGCAAAGGGAAATTTGGTGGGAGATGTAGTCTGGGTCCTTGTTGTTGTATATATGTATTATCTATAGTATTTAATGTACATATGTGGGGAGGTGAAACAAGATTATTACTGCAATTGAGGAATATTCTATTTATTTAGATTTTTTTTGCTCATACCTTTTTCAGTAGTAGCTCAAGGTGAGTTACATTCAGGTACTCTGGATATTTCTCAGTCCCAGGAGGGTTCACAATCTAAGCTTGTACCTGAGGCAATGAAGGGTTAAGTGACTTGCCCAAGATCACCAGGAGCAGCAGTGGGATTTGAACTGGCCCCTCTGGATTGCAAGACTGGTGCTCTAACCACTAGGCCACTCCTCCACTCAGCAACATTCCATCTAGAATCTCAAAAAGTGGCAACATTCCATGTAGAATCTCCAATAGTTATTTATTTAGATTTTGTTCACACCTTTTTCAGTAGTAGCTCACGGTGAGTTACATTTAGGTACTCTGGATATTTCTTTGTCCCAGGAGGGCTCACAATCTAAGTTTGTACCTGAGGCAATGGAGGATTAAGTGACTTGCTCATGCTCACAAGGAGCAGCAGTGGGATTTGAACCAGCCACCTCTGGATTGCAAGACTAGTGCTTGAACCACTAGGCCACTCCTCTACTAGCAACAGTCCATGTAGAATCTCAAATAGTAGCAACATTCCAGAATCTCAAAAAGTGGCAACATTCCATGTAGAATCTTCAACAGTAGCAACATTCCATATATTTATTTATTTAGATTTTGCTCATACCTTTTTCTGTAGTAGCTCAAGGTGAGTTACATTCAGGTACTCTGGATATTTCTCTGTACCAGGAGGGCTCACAATCTAAGTTTGTACCTGAGGCAATGGAGGGTTAAGTGACTTGCCCAAGATCACAAGGAGCAGCAGTGGGATTTGAACTGGCCACCTCTGGATTGCAAGGCTGGTGCTGTAATCACTAGGCCACTCCTCCTATGTTATTGCATAAATCAGTGGTTCCCAACCTTTTTCTGTTTATAGCACCCTTCGTGTCCGAGCAATTTTTTGTGGCACTCCCCCCCCTCCCCCAGCCACACCGATATCTGCCCCCCTGGCTACAGAGGTCTCTGCCCCTCCAGGCCACATGGGTCTCCTTTTTCTCTGCACAAATATAACAGTGCTAGGGTGTCCCTATAACCAGCCCCTCCAAATGACACACTGATTACGATTTATAACAAATTACTACTCTACATATGAAAAGTTATTCCGTTATTATACTTCCTCTGTGTACATCCGTATGCTACACAAGCTGGCATGTTTGAAACTACAAGTGAGATTAAATAAAAATGCTACCAGCAATAAAGAAAGATAACGTGGATGCAGCGGCTCATAGGTTGATTTGCTAGGTTTGTTTGCTTTGTTTTGAATGGGAAGGGGAAACAGAGACTGACCTATTGGCTTCAACTTTTTGACTTCATCCCATCTCTGTGTCCCCAGTGCCTGCAACAAAAAAATAAAGCAAGCGTAGGGCTGCAGCAGCCTTCAGGCATGCGCTGTTGGCTCTGCTGGTCCTCTGCCCCCGCTAATGTCAACTTCCGGTTCCGGGGACAGAGATCGGCAGAACTGACAGCACATGCTTGAAGGCTGCTGCAGCCCTGCGCTTGCTTTTTTGTTGTTGTTTTGCCGGTTCAGGTGGTGGTGGAAGGGAAGTTGGGATTTTCCGTGGCACCCCAAAGAGTTTGCTGCGGCGTACCAGGGTGCCGGGGCTCACAGTTTGGGAACCACTGGTATAAATACATGATAGACCTTATAGATCTACCAATAAGAAACAGAATCAGATCATCACGATCATACCTAAACCTACATTACCCATACTGTAAAGGACTTAAATACAAAACAACTTACGTATCCGGCTTCTCCTACATAAGCGCACAATTATGGAATGGCCTCCCAAACGCTGTGAAAACAATCCATGACCACCTGAACTTCAGGAAATCACTAAAAACCAACTTCTTCAAAAAGGCCTACCCCCAACGATCCAACGTAAACCCCTCCACCCAGCAACACAGCATGACCAGTGATTGTACTGGACAACATACAATCTTCATTCCTTTCGACCCTTCGTAACTACCTCACTCGATCACTATATAACCTCATATTTGTATTGTATTTGTTATCAACTGACTTGGCGAACGCATTTGACGGTACTATGTAAGCCACATTGAGCCTGCATATAGGTGGGAAAATGTGGGGTACAAATGTAACAAATAAATAAATA
Source organism: Microcaecilia unicolor (assembly GCF_901765095.1). Lineage (NCBI taxonomy): Eukaryota > Metazoa > Chordata > Amphibia > Gymnophiona > Siphonopidae > Microcaecilia > Microcaecilia unicolor. The sequence continues at coordinate 32,596,409 of NC_044036.1, forward strand.
AAAATAAATGTTGATTGCGGAGTTCACAGTGTATAGGAATTTGATGTTTAATTGTTATTCTTGTACACTGCCTTGAGAAAGGATGGTCAGAATTAAAGGGTTAGATATGGCAGTGTGAAGAAAAAGCTTGTCCACCCACTATAGCAGCTATAATTTTGGCCGGCTGCATGGGTGAGTTTAATTTCTGAGGATCTTCTTTATATTTTTATACACTTTCTCTATGCACTGGGTAGCCAGTTAGATGACATTGTTTGACATTAGTTCCCCGGTTTGGTTTGTGTATTGGTATTGATACCGGTGGATTTGGGGGATTTTTTTTTGTTTAGATTTTGGTTTACTGTCTGTAATATCAGCAGAACCAACTAGGCAACATACATGTTTATGTGCCATGTGTATGTTGGGCTTTCAGAACACCACATGTATGTGCTGGCATAAAGACATGTATGTGCTGTCATTTTTGAAACCTGCACATCTGTTTTTCCCTAAGCTGGCACAGACCCCAGTATTATTTACCAACATCATTTTTGGGTAGGGGGGAAGGGAGACAAAAAAGGGGGTGATCTCCCTAATCCATCCAGTAGAGCACTGCATGAAACGAGCACCTTCAAATAACCTAGATATCAGCAGGAGCAGCTGTAAATGCCACTCAGGGGCGTAGCCAGACTTCGGCAGGAAGGGGTCCAGAGCCCGAGGCGAGGGGGCACATTTTAGCCCCCCCTGGCACCTCCGATCCCCCCCCCCCCCCCCCGCCATGGTTAGTGCAGTGCACTTTGATCCTGGGGAACTGAGTTCAATTCCCACTGCAGCTCCTTGTGACTCTGGGCAAGTCACTTAATCCTCCATTGCTCCTGGTACAAATAAGTACCTGAATATACTATGTAAACCGCTTTGAATGTAGTTGCAAAAACCACAGAAAAGCGGTATATCAAGTCTCATTTCCCTTTCCCTTTAACCTCCCCCCCCCCCCCCGCCATTTTTGACCTCCCCGCCGCCACCACCACCTTTGACCCCCCAGTGCCAACCCTTTCGACCCGCTCTTCCCGCCGCCAACCCTCCCCCACCACTGCCACTGTCGGGTACCTTTGCTGGTGGGGGTCCCCAACCCCCGCCAGCAAAGGTACCCGAAGGTGACAGCGGTGGGGAAGGGTTGGCGGCGGGAGGGGGATTGAAGGGGTTGGCAGCGGGGGTGGGGGGGCAGGGCCAAATCTACGGGGGTCCATGCCCCCGAGGCCCCACGTAGTTACGCCCCTGATGCCACTGTTGATCTTGGAAGTCATAAACAGCAATCCCCTTCTGAAATGTGAAATGCACATGTATTTTTTTAGTCCTGCCCAAAACATGCCCACACTATGCTCCCTTGCAATATGCACATATTTATAATTCAGATGTATGTATTCTAGCTTTCTGAAATTGGTTTTTGAATGCATATGCAATGGGGTTTTGAATGCATATGCAATATACATCTCAAAATGCTGGTTTATGCATGTCCAAATTGGAAATAGGTCTTCTAAAATAACTGGAGCTGACTTTAGCACAAGTTTGAAACCTGTCAGAAAACAGCATCACTTGTGAAGGCTTTAACCCTGGCTGCTGTCCATTCGTGCCTCTTTTATATACATTCATCAGTCAATCATCTTTAAATCTATGATTTTCACAGAGAAAGCATTGAAAATTAGCTTGCAAGTCTCTCCTTGCTAAAGTCTCCAATGAACTGAAACCAGGTGTAAATCCCAGTGCACAAGCTGGTTTCAGATCTGCACTATGCTATAACACTGTGCATATTTTAAGGGAACACCCTTGACCTGCTCATGCCTCTCCCATGGCCACGCCCCCTTGCAGATCCTCACAGAAACACTTAGGGGTATTTTTACTTAGGCGCGCCGAAAAATGGGCTGCACTAGTGTGGGTGCGTGTTTTGAGCGCGCGCAGATCCATTTTTCAGTGAACCTGTAAAAAAAGGCCTTTTTAAAATTCTGCTGAAAAAGGATGTGTTGCGAAATAAAAATTGGCGCACATCCATTTTGGGTCTGAGACCTTACCGCCAGCCATTGACTTAGCGGTAAGGTCTCACGTGGTAGCCGTACGGTAATTGTCTATGAACACAGAATGACGATGACCGCCTGGTTTCCGCCGCGTGAAAGAAAATAAAAATTATTTTCCAGTGCGCGCAGCGGACGCACATAAAAACGAAATTACCGCCAGGGCCTCAAGGTATCCGGGTGGTAACTCTAAACTGACGCACGTTAGGTGCGCATAAGCGCCTATGCGGTTTAATAAAAGGGCCCCTCAGGCACCGTTCTATAAATTGGCGCATAAATGTGTTTTCATGCGGATCTATCATTTCTGCCTGTTTAGGTGCCTTGCATCTATTAGAACATTTTTCCATAATGAAAATTCAGTGCGGAAGTAGCGACTAATATTCGGCGCCACATATATAGAATTCTCCTGTATATGTGTACATTACAACCTTCCTCCAGCTTCACACAAATTATGCCCTGGGAATATCTATACATTGCTTGCATCTAATTATGCACAATGCTATAGGTGCATGTATTTAGGGGGCCTTTCACTAAGCCGCAGCATGGCCGCCGGGAGGAGGGGCAGGGGGGACAATGTTCCCCAGACCCAGGCCTCCAAGGGGGGACCAGCGCCGCACTCCCATCCACCTTCTGTCATCGACCGTCTGCCACCAGCCCAGGCCCCCTGCATTGAAATCACAGCGCCTCTCACCGCCGTGTGAAAGCGCTGCAGGCAGCAGGGCAGCAGATTGCCTCCCTTCGGGCCTCCTTCCTTCCCTGTGTCCCGCCCTCATCTGACGTAATTTCTGTGAGGGCGGAACACAAGGAGGGCCGAAGGGAGGCGATCTGCTACCCTGCTGCCTGCAGCACTTTCACACGGAGGTGAGATGCGCTGTGATTTCAATGCAGGGGGCTCGGCCCTGTGGCGGACGGAGGGGGGCGGGTGGAGAGGGGGAGCAGCGGCGACCTTGGGGGGGGTGGAGCGGGGCCAGGGCCCCGGGCCCAACCCAGCCCCTGGGCAGCCCCAAGCCACAGTAGGCACCAGCATGTGCCTACCGCATGGCAAAAAGCACTACCATATCCCACGGTACTGTGTCCATCAGCGCACGCTAATCCTCTGCTGATTTTTTTTATTTTTATTAGTGCAAGAGTAATGACTGTGGGGTTCTTTTGCCAAGCCATTATAAAAAGTGGCTGGCATTGTTGTTAGCGCATTGGTTTTCTATGCACTGCGGACACTTTTAGCACAATGGTAAAAATGGCCAAATTTCTTTATTTTTCTTTAATAGCCACATGCTAATTTCCCACTAGCATGTGGCCATTACTTCAGAATCCCTTACCAACACCTATTTTGTAGGTGTGGAGGGCTCCCACGAAAACCCTGCAGCAATCAGGCAGCGCATGGCAATGTGCCTGCGCTATGCAATCAGCACAGGGCATGCCTACTGTCCACCCACAGTCTTGCCTCCTGTGCTGAAAAATAAAAAATATTTTTCAGCACGGGATTAGCATGCACTGATGGGCACACAGCCCATCAGAGGAGTGGCCTAGTGGTTAGAGCACTGGTTGTGCAATCCAGAAGTGGCTGGTTCAAATCCCCCTGTTGCTCTTTGTGATCTTGGCTTCCTGTGGTTTATTTATTTTAGATTTTGCTCACACCTTTTTGGGTAGTAGCTCAAGGTGAGTTACTTTCAGGTACTCTGGATATTTCTCCTCCTGGGACAGAGATATATCCAGAGTACCTGAATGTAACTCACCTTGAGCCACTACCCAAAAAGGTGTGAGCAAAATCTAAAATAAATAAACCACAGGAAGCCTCAGCTTGTCCTGCAGAAGTACCTACCACAGCTTAGTAAAAATGCCCCTGTGGGCAGAGAGTAGGCATTTCCTGTGCTAATTCAGTAACACAGGCACATTGCCCTGCACTGTCTAATTTCCACAGAATTAGTGCAGGATCCCTCTGGCCGTGTGCTGATTGGCAAATTAGCACATGGCCATTAAAGAAAAATTTGGAGATGCAGCCATTTTACCAGCACACTGAAAGTGGACGCAGGGAGTGGAAACCCCACACACCGACAACAGCGCCGGCCACTTTTTAGCGTGGCTTGGTGAAAGGTCCCCTATATCCTATATAATAAAACTCACCCTCAACGTTCTGAGGACACTGACATCAGTGTCACTTCCTTCAGGTTCGTAGGGTTCATGGTGGTGAAGCCACCGAAATCGCTGTCTCTGGGCCCCGCCCTCGCGTCAAACGTGATGATGTCGAGGGCGGAGCAATGGCGTCACAGAGCGAGGGCGGAGCAATGGCGTCAGTGGCTTCACGACTCAGGAGATGAAGGTGGCGTGCGTTGACGAGGTGCGGAGCAATGGCGGTCAGTGGCTTCACAACGCCGAAGGTGTGGGTAGGGAGGGGGGGGTTCGGGAAGAAAACCTTGCTAGCGCCCGTATCATTTGCTCCAGAAACGGGCATGTTTTACTAGTGCGTATATAAAGCACCCGATTTCATAAAAGACTTTTCCCGCCTGTAAGACTGGCTTTACAAATGGAAACCTGTTATAAAATTTCTCCCGTTTTCTATCAACTAGAGACTGACTTGCGAGAGCCTTGGATGAAATCTAGCACTTCTTACACAAACAAGTTTGTTGATTTTTGTTCTGGACCACTGACATCGTGAAGCAGATTTTCAGAAAAAAATTAATGTTATTCTGTAGACCCTGGATTAGACACATCAACCTGTACAGTTAGGGAAAGAACATATGTTTGTCTTTTCCCACAAGCTAAAACAGGGAACTATCTTGCAAGTAAAGGAAACTGCAGAGCACAGTAGTTTAAAAAAAAAATGACTGCATAAACACAGTGGTGAAAATCTTCACATCAAAATGAGCTTTTTTTAACATAGCTATTTCACTGTATTCATTTTAGAGCAAGGTATTAATGAGATACTGCATTACTGTAAATAATTAAATTATAGCTATTAAAATCATATTCATAACGATTTAAGCTGTCTGCTTAAATAGCCTAGGGCTGCCTAACTGCTGACGTTCAATGGCACGTAACCAGCTGCTGAATATTGGCTCTGTCTGGGCAATAAAAAGGGAGCAGTGTTGGGGAGGAGCCGGCAATATCCAGTGACGAGACCCACATAGCTAAGCAGGTGAATTTAGGACAGCTCGAAAGCTATAAAATCCTGAGTGGAATGGAATGGGTAAACACGAATTTGTTTACTTTTTTTCAAAAAGTACAAAGACTAGAGGGCATGCCAAGAAGTTACTAAGTAGCATATTTAAAACAAATCAGAGAAAATATTTTTTTTCATTCAACACATATTTAGGCTCTGGAACTTGATGCCAGAGAATGAAGTAAAAGCAATTAGCATAGCTGTGTTCCAAAAAGGTTTGGACAAATTCCTGGAGGAAAACTCCATAATATGTTATTAAGGTAAACTTATGAAGACCACTGCCTATTCCTGGGCGTAAGTAGTGTGGCAAGCAGATCTCCCTTGGAGGTCAGAAAAGGAGGAGGAAAGGACCATGAGATCTGTAAGGTTGTGAGGAGCACTCAGAGGGAAAAGAAGGAGGAGGTCTTTTCCTTCAAAGCCTAACTTTAGGATAGTTAATAGTATCCCTGGGAAAATGGCAGTGCCCTGAGCGTCTTATAAGTAGCCATTTGTCCCTGTAGTTAAAACAAAACAAAAAGCAACTGAGGATTGAGAATTGGGGACAGTCCATAACAGAGGAGCAAGCTCCTGAGGGTTGCCAAGCAACAGGGGTGGGGTGGGGTTAATGTTCCACTTTGGGTGGATCCTCCATCTATCCTGCCTATGGGAAGAGCAGACGGAGGAAGGGAGCTCTCCTCAGCTGCAGACCCAGATGCAGAGTTTGTTTTGTTACATTTGTACCCCGCGCTTTTAGCTGCAGACCCAGATGCAGAGTTTGTTTTGTTATATTTGTACCCCGCGCTTTCCCACTCATGGCAGGCTCAATGCGGCAGGTAATGGAAGGTTAAGTGACTTGCCCAGAGTCACAAGGAGCTGCCTGTGCCTGAAGTGGGAATCCAACTCAGTTCCTCAGGACCAAAGCCCACCACCCTAACCACTAGGCCACTCCTCCACTGTTGCTACTATTTGAGATTCTACATGGAATGTTGCTATTCCACCAATGTGGCCGCGCAGGCTTCTGCTTCTGTGAGTCTGACGTCCTGCACATTCGTGCAGGACATCAGACTCACAGAAACAGAAGCCTGCACAGCCTTCTACATGGAATGTTACTGGTGGAATAGCAACATTCCATGTAGAATCTCCAATAGTAGCAACATTCCATGTAGAATCTCCAATAGTATCTTTTTTATTTTTGTTACATTTGTACCCTGCGCTTTCCCACTCATGGCAGGCTCAATGCGGCTTACATGGGGCAATGGAGGGTTAAGTGACTTGCCCAGAGTCACAAGGAGCTGCCTGTGCCTGAAGTGGGAATCGAACTCAGTTCCTCAGTAAGTCCACCACCCTAACCACTAGGCCACTCCTACATCTGAGTCTGAGGTTGAGCGCCTATGGATACAAGTCTTTTCCCTGGAGGGTCAGGAGAAGCTACCATGAAGTATGAGACCCCAGGCTACCAAGAGTGGCATGAATAATGCTGCTCTCTCTCTCTCTCTCTCTCTCAACTCATTTGGACAAGGGGGCCATGTGGTGGCTTCTGTGTGATTCTATAGCGGGTGGCGGCATCCATCTTTCCTTTCTCTGTCCATAGAGGAAGAATGGAGAAGAACAAAGCAACAAGGGCCAAAGTTTACCAGTAGTGCTGGAGAGTGTTTTTTTTTTCTCTGTTTTGATTCACTTGTATCTTAAGTAAGAGAAGGAGCAGTGGCGTAGCAGGGGGGGCTGCCACCCGGGGTGGGGCGGGGCGGTTCTCCGTTGCACACCCACCCCGGGTGCAGCACGATGACACCCCCCTCCCCCTCCCCCCCGACCAGCTCCCGCACCCTACCTTTAAAAAGAATATCAGGAGGCGAGGCGCAGCGCCTCACGCCTGCCCTGCACGTAAAAGAAATGTGGACTGTCGGGCCTTCTCTCGCTCTGTCTATCCCGCCCTTGCGGAAATAGGAAGTTGCGTCAGCGGAGGGCGGGACAGATAGAGCGAGGGAAGACCCGACGTTCCACATTCCTTTTACGGGCAGGCGCGAGGCGCTGCGCCTCGCCTCCCGATATTCTTTTTAAAGTTAGGGTGCGGGAGCTGGTTGGGGGAGTGTCGATTCACAGAGGGGGGGGGGAGATGGCAGGGAGCACCCCCCCCCGAGCTGACACCCGGGGTGGACCGCCCCTTCCGCCCCCCCTTGCTACGCCACTGAGAGGGAGAGAAAGGAACACAAATGAAAAGAAGAGGGGAGAGGGAATCCCTGAACTACTAACAAAAAGAAGATCATTTACATAATGTGTGGAACCTGGGTAGAAAAGAGATTCTAAAAGTATTTTATCAGTTGATGTTAAGGACAGATGAGCTAAAGCTGTGTAATTCTGCCTGTTCAGCTCTAACTACTGATTGAACTGAGAAAGTGAAAGAAATGCTTGGCTGGCTTAAAGAGTTAGTAGATTGGGTGGGTTCCAACCCTGACTGTCTGACCTTGTGAAAGCTTGCAAACACAAGAAAAAAAAACAAAAACAGTGCTTTATGGACCCTTAGAATCGAAAGTATAATTGTTCTAACCTTGAACTTATGGATGTTTTGAGAAGACTCTGAATTAGGACAAAGAGAAATAAACAGGTTAAATTCTGCCAAAGACCCCATTGAACCAATCCCAGGTATGAATTGAACCATAATGATAGTAGCAGAGAATCTTGCTACTTTGGCGGATCCCGCCGGGTACTTGTAACATGGATTGGCCATTTTTGAAAGCAAGATACTGCACAGGCATTGAGCCTGCCATGAGTGGGAAAGCGCGGGGTACAAATGTAACAAAAATAAAATAGATACTATTGGAGATTCTACATGGAATGTTGCTACTATTGGAGGTTCTACATGGAATGTTGCTACTATTGGAGATTCTACATGGAATGTTGCTATTCCACTAGCAACATTCCATGTAGAAGGCTGCGCAGGCTTCTGTTTCTGTGAGTCTGACGTCCTGCACGAACGTGCAGGACGTCAGACTCACAGAAGCAGAAACCTGCGCGGCCACATTGGTGATCTGCAAGGGCCGACTTCTATATGGAATGTTGCTAGTGGAATAGCAACATTCCATGTAGAATCTCAAATAGTAGCAACAGTGGAGGAGGAGTGGCCTAGTGGTTAGGGTGGTGGACTTTGGTCCTAAGGAACTGAGTTTGATTCCCACTTCAGGCACAGGCAGCTCCTTGTGACTCTGGGCAAGTCACTTAACCCTCCATTGCCCCATGTAAGCTGCATTGAGCCTGCCATGAGTGGGAAAGCGCGGGGTACAAATGTAACAAAAATAAAATAGATACTATTGGAGATTCTACATGGAATGTTGCTATTCCACTAGGCTGCGCAGGCTTCTGTTTCTGTGAGTCTGACCAGGACGTCAGACTCACAGAAGCAGAAGCCTGCACGGCCACATTGGTGATCTGCAAGGGCCGACTTCTACATGGAATGTTGCTAGTGGAATAGCAACATTCCATGTAGAATCTCAAATAGTAGCAACAGTGGAGGAGTGGCCTAGTGGTTAGGGTGGTGGACTTTTGTCCTGGGGAACTGAGTTTGATTCCCACTTCAGGCACAGGCAGCTCCTTGTGACTCTGAGCAAGTCACTTAACCCTCCATTGCCCCATGTAAGCCGCATTGAGCCTGCCATGAGTGGGAAAGTGCGGGGTACAAATGTAACAAAAATAAAATAGATACTATTGGAGATTCTACATGGAATGTTGCTACTATTGAGATTCTGTTGCTACTATTGGAGATTCTACATGGAATGTTGCTATTCCACTAGCAACATTCCATGTAGAAGGCTGCACAGGCTTCTGTTTCTGTGAGTCTGACGTCCTGCACGTACGTGCAGGACGTCAGACTCACAGAAGCAGAAGCCTGCGCGGCCACATTGGTGATCTGCAAGGGCCGACTTCTACATGGAATGTTGCTAGTGGAATAGCAACATTCCATGTAGAATCTCAAATAGTAGCAACAGTGGAGGAGTGGCCTAGTGGTTAGGGTGGTGGACTTTTGTCCTGGGGAACTGAGTTTGATTCCCACTTCAGGCACAGGCAGCTCCTTGTGACTCTGAGCAAGTCACTTAACCCTCCATTGCCCCATGTAAGCCGCATTGAGCCTGCCATGAGTGGGAAAGCACGGGCTACAAATGTAATAAAATATAAATATAACCTAGTTGGACCTTCAGTCTGACCCAGTATCGAAAAGCTTATTGTTCTTTTTTTTTTTTTATATATATATATTGTGACCTTTCGTTATATTAAATTAAGAACATAACCAGAAATGTGCTTACAAAGAAAAAATACTTATCCATAAGGAAAGAAAAATAATAGTATACAAGTCTACTTTATGTAGAACCAACGGCTAATATCAATCAAGCCCAAAATACCTAACTCTTTAATAAGTAGCAGAACTGCAAGAATAATCCTCAAATACCCCTATTAACTCGTCAGCAAGAGAAAATATATAACAAATTAACCTCACATTATGTATTTATATAATTACTTTATCTGATACACTGCAAATTGCCATGAGGCAGCTAGGCGGTGAACAAAAAGCTCAGAGTGAGCAATAGAAAGGGGGGTGGGGTGGGGAAGAATGACAGAAGGAGGGTAAGTATGGAAACCAGGTATCGTGAGGGAAAAGCTGAGCCAAAAAGCCAGGATTTAAGCAGCCTTTTGAAAGTGAGGTATGAGGTTTCAGTTTTTAGATAGAGAGCTAAGGCTAGAGACCCACATAGACAAAGGCGGTGGCTCGGGTGATATCAAGCCTTATAGGAGAAGGAGAGGTGAGGTGGAGAAGTGCTTGTTGGGAAGAACGCAGAGGTCGAGGGGAGACATAGAGAATTAGCAGCTTGGCAATATATTCTGGGGTGGATGGGAGTAAACCTTTGTAGACCAAAAGAAGCAGTTTATAATTAACTAGTTAAAAAGGCCCGTTTCTGACACAAATGAAACGGGCGCTAGCAAGGTTTTCCTCGGAGTATGTTTGAGAGAGTGTATGTGAGAGTGACTGTGTGAGAGAGAGAGAGAGTGAATGTGCGAGTGTGTGTGTGTGAGAGAGAGAGAGAGAGAGAGAGTCTGGGTGCGAGTGTATCTGTGAGAGAGAGAGAGAGTGTGTGTGCAAGTGTGTGTGAGACACAGTGTGAGAGAGAGAGTGTGTGTTTCACACAGATACAGTGTGTGCGAGAGAGTGTTTGTGAGACACAGACTCTCTGTGAGACTGAGTGTATGAGACCAAGAGAGTGTGTGAGTGACTGTGTGACACATAGAGAGTGAATGTGATACAGTGTGAGACATAGAGTGTGTGAGAGACAGTGTGTGAGAGTGAGAGAGAGAGTGTGTGACAGAGATACCTCCCCCCCTCTTTCTGGTGTCAGCCTCCCCACCCCCCCTCTCATTCTGGTGCCTGAGCATTACTGTGCAGGACACTGAGCTCTGGCTGTGCTTCAAGGAACTGACCAATCCTATTTAATAGAATGCACCTCCAACATTCTGAAGCTGAGAAACCTCGTGTGGTTGGTCACTTCTGCTTGTGACGAACCCGGAAGTACGTGATGTCAATTCAGGAGATGGATACAGAGAGCAGGAATGCCTATCTCAGCCACTTCACTTTTAGAACGTTGGGAAAGTGAGGCTTCATTAGAACGTTGGAGGTGCGTTTTATATAGAGAGATGGGGATGGAGACAACCAGGTAACCGATGTTCTTGTTTGAGCAGAGGGGTCACATGATCAAATTTGTAGGCATGATGTGAGAGCTTGATGGCCATAGACTGTACGAGTTGCAAACGCTTGACTGAGGAGAGGGGTAGGCCCAAGTATAGTGCATTGCAGCAATCCAAGTGACTAATAACAAGAGAGAGAAGAGTGCAGATGCCTTCAAGAGGGAGGTATGGCTTAACTGAGTGGATCCACTGTAGAACAAAAAAAAATGGAGGATTGGATCACTTTGCTGATATGGTTTTTAAATGTGAGTTTGGGGTCATAAATAATGCCCAGAATCCACATATTGTCAGAAAAGGCCATAGTGTGACTTTGGAGAATAGGTCGCTTCTTTCTCTATAACATCAGCAAAATTCGCCCTTTCCTCTCTGAGCATACCACCCGAACACTCGTCCACTCTCTCATTACCTCTCGCCTTGACTACTGCCTTGACGACTACTCCTCACTGGCCTCCCACTTAGCCATCTATCCCCCCTTCAATCCGTTCAGAACTCTGCTGCACGTCTTATCTTCCGTCAGGACCGATATGCCCATATCACCCCTCTCCTCAAGTCACTTCACTGGCTTCCGATCAGGTACCGCATACAGTTCAAGCTTCTCCTACTTACCTACAAATGCACTCGATCTGCAGCCCCTCATTACCTCTCTACCCTCATCTCTTCTTACGCTCCTACCCGTAACCTCCGCTCACAGGACAAATCCCTCCTCTCAGTACCCTTCTCCACCACCGCCAACTCCAGACTCCGCCCTTTCTGCCTCGCCTCACCCTATGCGTGGAATAAACTCCCTGAGCCCATACGCCAAGCCCCCTCGCTGCCCATCTTCAAATCCTTACTCAAAGCCCACCTCTTCAATGTCGCCTTCGGCACATAACCATTATACCTCCATATAGAATATCTAGACTGCCCCAACTTTACATTTCGTCCTTTACATTGTAAGCTCCTTTGAGCAGGGACTATCCTTCTTTGTTAAACTGTACAGTGCTGCGTAACCCTAGTAGCGCTTTAGAAATGTTAAGTAGTAGTAGTAGTGGTGAGGGGACTAAACAACAGGGGTTAGGGAAATACATGGTCTCAGATTTAGAAACATTAGTTTATTCTCCAACAAGACATTTTCCAAGGGCATGGGATCAAGGAAAATACAGGAATTATTCCTCAACGTGAACAGGCATTTGCAGAGACATTTCAAAAAGAAAGAAGCGTCCACAGCCAAGACACGAGGCCTGAGCTGCAAGAAAGCTTTCCGACGCAGCTGTGTTAGTCTGGCCATGTCGGTGAAAATCATAATCTTCTACCCAAAGAATAAAGCACTTTTCTTGGGAAAATAAGCCTTCAAAATAAGCATCTTATATTCTTATTTATGGAAAGACACCAATAGGGCTGCTCTTTTAGAAACAAGTAAGTTTCCAAAACCCTAGAAATATTGAAGCTGTGTAGCGAATCTATACCATCACAAGTTCCCCTTCATTATCATTAAGCTTTTTAGATCCGATAGACAAATAATAAAGCTTCGCTACCACTGAATCTTCATAAGTAAGCTGAAGCACATATGTTTATTGTTCTTATGTACTTATGCATCTGAGGTGGTTATAGGAATATTAAACTTTTCATATATACATCAAATAATTCTTATCCTATATAAAATGGAAAATTGCTTAGCATTAGCAAAAATTGAAAATAGCCTCACATACTCAGCAGGCATCAGACTAAGTATGTGTGAGGTAATGGACTTACCCCTAGTCTCCCACAATTTTGTGACCATGGGATAGGCCACACGATTAACATTTCACCACAGAATAAACAAGGTACCACAAAATACACAAACTAGCTGGTTTTCTACTATTGAATTCAATTCTGGAACCTCTGAAATTAAACTGGCTGCCAGTGTTATGCTGAAAACAGCTACTCTCTCTCTACCGCAGAGTAATATTATGCTATAGGCTAATTAACTTTCTCTCATCCAATCAGATTCCCGCTAGTCAGAGCCAGTGATTGTAGCTTGGTTGTAGCTGAGGGAACTAGTTCATAGTAAGAGAGGTGCCACTCAAATAAAGAAGCTACCCTCTGACTTGGCATCCTGACAGCATTTCTGCTGACATCTAATGACCGGAAGAGAAAACTGCAGGCCCCTAGCTGCTGATTCAACAAAAGCAAAAATATTTTCATTTATATGTATAAACATATTTTATGATATTTATTTTCTTTTCCTCTGGTTTTTCTTCTTCCTGTACTCTCTGAGCCCATTTCACATCCTGAGAATGCTTGCCTTGGTGGCTTAGAGAACCTTCATGGGTTGAAAAGTGGTACAGGCTTAACCTTTGAGATGCATCTGGCAGGGTGCATTGTTATGTATATTTAATAGAAGTATTATCTGTATTCAATTGCAGTGTCTGTGTAATAGCACTGTGTATCAGATCTCTTTTTCCTATAGTTTGCAGTATCCTGTGATTGACTGCTTGTGAGCATTCCCTATTGGCTGTTAGCTCTGAGATAGGGACAGCCTTCCCTCTCGGCCCCCGCGGGCTTGTGTGAGAGAGCCAGTCTTCCTGGCATGCTTTTTGGATCAGTAGCCATTTTAGGGCTGATCCCTCCTTAATCTACTCTAATTCCATCAAGAATTTTCACCATATCCCTAAGTCATTCCCCTTTTATTTTCCCTGAGTTACTCCCCCTTATTTTCCTTTCAGAGTTATAGCTTTTCCTCTCAGCTGGGCTGAGGTTCTGGCCATCTCCTTGCTTCTGGGATAGCTAAATACAGACTCTATGTGCAGAAGACAACAATTCTCTTCTAAGCAACTGAACTGTAAGTTGGATTTTCTTTGTTTATTATGAGTGCTACAATAATGAAGATTTGCTTAAGAATTAAGAGTCTACTGATAAAGCTTCTACCTGGGGATGGTTTATGCTGGCTGTTTAAGCTACTACTTGGGGATGGTTTAAGCTGGCTGTTTAAGCTACACTATACTTTGCCTAGTTGATTTTTCTGTTGATTTGTTTCTTAATCACGTCTCATGAGCTGGTCTTGTTTTCCCCAAGAATTTAGAGAGCTGGAATTATATTGCTCCTTAATGGTTCTAGACACCTAATGCAGGCCATTAAGCCAAAACATGGCCCATGTCTAGTCTGATGGAAGACTACCATTAAAGTTGTCTTGCACCTCTAACACGTCTATTGGTTTTGATCATCTCCACTGTTCCTGTGCTGTATTTACTAAACAACAACTGGTAATAGCAGTATTGTGCATTTATGTGCGATAACGCATCTTAATACATTATCACAGGTTAGTAAATCTAGCCCTAAGATTTTCAGGAATAAGGGTGAGGATAAAGGATTTGATATACACTTTTCTGTGGTACAACCATAGGCAGTGGAATGGGGTGGGCCATAGGAACCATGGAACCACCAATATTGTGCCCAACATTACATCATCAAATTACAGAGCTTGGGGGCGGAACTAGAGATTGGTTTGTTTGTACCCTCCAACCAAAAAGAGGTTCCATTGCACCTGGGTACAACCAAGTGATTTACATATTATATACTGGTACTTTCTCCTTCCCTAGTGGGCTCACAATCTCAGGTTGCCTTTTCTAAACCATGGTAGTGATTCCCACGCAGAGAATGTGATAAAGCACATATAGGAATTAAATGGTCTTTGTCACATTTGGCACACCAGAATCACTAGCATGGCTTTGAGCCATAAGTTTTTTTTGTACCAGGGGCAATGGAGGTAACAAGGAGCTGCAGTGGGCATCGGACCTGATTCCTCTGGTTTTCAGCCCTACATTAAGCTACTCCTTCAACTTAAGTAAATAACACATGATGTTTGCCAAATAACGTGTATTAAATGGCAAGACTGAATCCTTATTTGGCAGATTGACATCCTAGCAGTAGTACATGTGTCATATTGAACCCAGAGCCAGATAGGGTACAAGCAACTGAGGATTACCATGGAATGTCAAGGTAAGCCAAGGGGAGCCTATGGGAAGGTGGATTGGGGAGCACTGACTGGAGGGATAAAGGAATGTGGCTTGGACTGAGCATGTCCATGACAATGGGGAGGGGGATCTATTCAGCAGAGTCTTTACCCTTGGAGGAAAAAGGGAAGGGGGAAGGTGTCCTTGCTTCTATTGCTGCTGCACTGGCCCCTTTAAGATGGTACCTGGGAGCACTGGGCTATGTATTCCGAGCAATGGATTCACGGAATCTTAGCGGAGATTAGGTGGTGACGCCGGTAATTGGGAAGCAAAACTGGTGCTGGGCAGACTTCTACGGTCTATGCCCTGATCGTGAGTGAATAGATAAGGGATGGGCTGGAGTGGAAATTTTAAGGGGTTTCGACGTTAGCTTCACAACTTAGTACAAGAACAGTGCCGGGCAGACTTCTACAGTCTGTGCCCTGAGAATGGCAAGGACAAATCAAACCCAGGTATAAAGTATCACATACTATGTAAAATAAGTTTATGTTGTTGGGCAGACTGGATGGACCGTACAGGTCTTTATCTGCCATCATTTACTATGTTACTATTAGTGGCCTGATGCTCATGTGCAGGAAAAATAATGCCAAAATCTGGTGTTATTTTTCCTTGAATAATGCAGCTTGTAGTTCAACGTAAGCTATGTTATTCATTTTGCATAATAATGAGGTATTTTGCACACATTTATATGCTTAGCATCCCATTATTATATAACGTGCTTAACTTAAACTAATGTCCATAACGGTAAAATAACACACTATTTTTCTACTTAAGCAGTTAGTGGCAAATAGCATGTGTTATTCCCCTAAAGCAAGTTAGTCACCGGCCTTCGAATTTAATGCACATTAATCCACAAATTAATGTGTGTACAATTGATTTGTTCTCGTTACGAAGTTCTAAAGTGTGTTAAAAAAAAACATTTTATTTAAAATGAATGCCTGAAACAAATTGAAAAAGTGGCCAAAAATGAGGAAATGTCTGAGAAATCTAAAACAAACCAAAACATTTGAGCGTGCATATTTACAGGGCTGAGTCATTAAGCTACACATATTAATCCTCGGTAAAACTAGCAGGACCCATGCTAACATTAGTATGTATTACAGATATTTATTGAATAGCCTCATTGGTGATATAAAACCTTTTGCAAAAGTACAAAATTTTCATGTGATGGCCACAGGATCTTGAAAAATCTACTGCAAAATTTGCTAACCATTAGCCCTGTCTTCTGGGGCAATTCTAAATTGCTTGCCCCCATTAGGAGCTGCTATGCCTCGTGATGAGAACTTCTCTACTATAATAAAAGGCACCTTCAACGTTCTGAAGCTGACTCCGTGGCTTCAAGTGAAGGTTTTGTTAGGATCGTTAGGTTCGTCGCTCTGTCACCATCTCTGTCGGCCCCGCCCTCATTCCTCTGATAGGTCCGCTGCCCTTGACGTCATCGCGTTTTGACGTCGAGGGTGGCAGACCTATCAGAGGCACGAGGGCGGGGCTGACAGAGATGGTGACAGAGCGACGAACATGAAGAAAAAAAAACCTTCACTTCAGCCACGGAGTCAGCTTCACCACGTTGCAGGTGGGTGGCTGGAGGGGAGGGAAAGAGAGGGGGCAACTACCCTGGAACAGGGAGGGAAGGAGAGAGGGGGGGCAACGACGCTGGAACTAACTAGGAGGGGGGACAGACGGACACAGAAACTGGGAGGGAGGGAGGAGGACCCAGGAACTGGGAGGGAGGGGGAGAGGGGGGGAACGACCCTGGAACAGGGTGGGTGGGTGGGTGGGAGGGAGGGACAGCGGATCCTGGAACTTGGATGGGGGCCGACCCTGGAACTTAGAGGGGGCCAGGTGGACCCAGAAACTGGGATGGAGGGAGGGAGGGGGGACCCTGAAACTGGGGGGAGAGGGAGGGGAAACGATCCTGGAACTGGGTGGGTGGGTGGGAGGGAGGGAGAGCGGACACTGGACCTTGCAGGGGGGGCGGACCCTGAAACTGGGAGGGAGGGGGCCCCTGGCACACACTCTCATTCTCACACACGCACTCTCGCACACAGTCTCACTCTCTCTGTCACACACACTCACTCATTCACTCTCACTCTGTCACACACACTCACACATTCACTCTTTCTGTATCACACACTCACTCTCACACACACTCTGTAAAACACACACACTCCGAGGAAAACCTTGCTAGCGCCCATTTCATTTCTGTCAGAAATGGGCCTTTTTTCCTAGTATTCTATAAGAGCACCTGGTGCCGATAATCCATTACAGAATACTCATGTAACTCAGCATCAATTAACCCAACACTTAGGCCTAAGCAGTTACAGCAGCCAAACTGCAGCTGCCTAAATACAACAAGGTCATCTGTACCTTGTCCCAAACATCCAATTATCTCATATGTATATTATTCCTTGATTCTTTAATTCACTTCAATCGCATAACTCTCTGTAGTGAACAATTCTCAGTCAATGTAACAACCACTTTTAAACAGTTTTTTTCTTTTCGGGGCTCATCAGATAGTCCTACTGCTCTCACCATATGAACGTAGTGTTCAAATTTTAGTATCCACCAAAGGAAATGATTGAGGCGCAAATCGTCATACAGTGGTGGAAATAAGTATTTGATCCCTTGCTGATTTTGTAAGTTTGCCCACTGACAAAGACATGAGCAGCCCATAATTGAAGGGTAGGTTATTAGTAACAGTGAGAGATAGCACATCACAAATTAAATCCGGAAAATCACATTGTGGAAAGTATATGAATTTATTTGCATTCTGCAGAGGGAAATAAGTATTTAATCCCTCTGGCAAACAAGACCTAATACTTGGTGGCAAAACCCTTGTTGGCAAGCACAGCGGTCAGACGTTTTCTGTAGTTGATGATGAGGTTTGCACACATGTCAGGAGGAATTTTGGTCCACTCCTCTTTGCAGATCATCTCTAAATCATTAAGAGTTCTGGGCTGTCGCTTGGCAACTCGCAGCTTCAGCTCCCTCCATAAGTTTTCAATGGGATTAAGGTCTGGTGACTGGCTAGGCCACTCCATGACCCTAATGTGCTTCTTCCTGAGCCACTCCTTTGTTGCCTTGGCTGTATGTTTTGGGTCATTGTCGTGCTGGAAGACCCAGCCACGACCCATTTTTAAGGCCCTGGCGGAGGGAAGGAGGTTGTCACTCAGAATTGTACGGTACATGGCCCCATCCATTCTCCCATTGATGCGGTGAAGTAGTCCTGTGCCCTTAGCAGAGAAACACCCCCAAAACATAACATTTCCACCTCCATGCTTGACAGTGGGGACGGTGTTCTTTGGGTTATAGGAAGCATTTCTCTTCCTCCAAACACGGCGAGTTGAGTTCATGCCAAAGAGCTCAATTTTTGTCTCATCTGACCACAGCACCTTCTCCCAATCACTCTCGGCATCATCCAGGTGTTCACTGGCAAACTTCAGACGGGCCGTCACATGTGCCTTCCGGAGCAGGGGGACCTTGCGGGCACTGCAGGATTGCAATCCGTTATGTCGTAATGTGTTACCAATGGTTTTCGTGGTGACAGTGGTCCCAGCTGCCTTGAGATCATTGACAAGTTCCCCCCTTGTAGTTGTAGGCTGATTTCTAACCTTCCTCATGATCAAGGATACCCCACGAGGTGAGATTTTGCGTGGAGCCCCAGATCTTTGTCGATTGACAGTCATTTTGTACTTCTTCCATTTTCTTACTATGGCACCAACAGTTGTCTCCTTCTCGCCCAGCGTCTTACTGATGGTTTTGTAGCCCATTCCAGCCTTGTGCAGGTGTATGATCTTGTCCCTGACATCCTTAGACAGCTCCTTGCTCTTGGCCATTTTGTAGAGGTTAGAGTCTGACTGATTCACTGAGTCTGTGGACAGGTGTCTTTCATACAGGTGACCATTGCCGACAGCTGTCTGTCATGCAGGTAACGAGTTGATTTGGAGCATCTACCTGGTCTGTAGGGGCCAGATCTCTTACTGGTTGGTGGGGGATCAAATACTTATTTCCCTCTGCAGAATGCAAATAAATTCATATACTTTCCACAATGTGATTTTCCGGATTTAATTTGTGATGTGCTATCTCTCACTGTTACCAATAACCTACCCTTCAATTATGGGCTGCTCATGTCTTTGTCAGTGGGCAAACTTACAAAATCAGCAAGGGATCAAATACTTATTTCCACCACTGTAGATCAACCCACATAACTTTTTTTTATATGTCTACTATTTGGTTTTTCTTGAAATCTTTAACATTTTTTTGAATTAAATTAGAAAATCATAGCAGCACTTATCTTTTACATCGGCAGCATTTTAAACAACAGGAGAACCTCCGCCAACATGGCCAAGTTTCAATGTCTTCCTCAGGGAAGAGGTTCTAGCTACAGAGTAGTCACGCTCCCGCAACAGTTTGAAAAAAATGGCCGCGGTTTGCCGGCACAAGCGTCTGATTTAAATAGTACACAGCTGATCACAACAAGGGCCCAATGCGCTTCTGTGTTCTGCCCATGTGAATGCTTCCTTTGAAGTTACCTGCTATGCTACTTACACATGTCCTTACAGAATAGTACTTATGGGAGATGTAATAGAGGTCTATAAAATAATGAGTGGAGTGGAAGGGGGTAGATGTGACTTGCTTGTTCACTCTTTCCAAAAATACGATAACTAGAGGGTACACGACAAAGCTACTAAATAGTACATTTAAAACGAACTGGAGAAAATATTTCTTCACTCAGTGTGTAATTAAACTCTGGAATTCGTTGCTAGAGAATGTGGTAAAAGCAGTTATCTTAGGTTTAAAAAAGGTTTACATAATTTCCTGAAAGCAACGTCCTTAAAAAGGTCCCAGAAAACAACAAGGCAAACGATTTGCAAAATCCAATGTGGAAAACAAACCAGCAGACCAGTATAATATCCAAAAAACTTTATTAAAGATACCGTATGTAAAACTGTCTTACATACGGTATCTTTAATAAAGTTTTTTGGATATTATACTGATCTGCTGGTTTGTTTTCCAGCAAGAAACGTCCTTAAGACATTGTTAAGATGGACTTGGGATAACCCACTACTTTTTTCTAGGATATGCAGCAAAAAAAATTGTTTTACTGTTCTAGGATCTTGCCAGGTGCTTGTGACCTGGATTGGCCACTGTTGGAAACAGGATGCTGGGCTTGATATACCTTTGGTATGTGCCAGTATGGCAACGCTTATGTTCTTAAATATTATGCTACACATTTATCCGTGAAAGTGATGGTTTTCTGTACATTTACATGTGCAATTGGGGCACAAATGTGGTACCCAGTTATACTGTACAATTAGAGGATTTATGCCAGAACAGGGTTTTTATTCATAGGTGACCTTCTTCCAAGGTAAGCAGCATCTAAACACAGACAATGTTTAATTTAAAAACAAATAAAAATAAGGTTTTTAGTAGGGTAGGACAATTTATCATAGCAAGTTCTGAGTAGTGTATAGTTTATGTTTGGCAGACTTTTCTTTCAAAGTCTACTGAAAGTGCACAGTGCCAAGAGACATTGCTCAATAACGCATTACTATCAGATTTAGGCTCCAATCAAATAGAAGGAGGGTATACCTTCTCCATAGCCACAATAGGGATAAAGTAGGTGCTAACCTTAAGGGGTCTTTTTACTAAGATGTGCTAATGGATTTAGCACGTGCTAATGATTGGAGTGGAGTTGAACGGGTAGATGTGAAGCGTCTGCTCACGTTTTCCAAAAATACTAGGACTAGGGGGCACGCGATGAAGCTACAATGTAGTAAATTTAAAACGAATCGGAGAAAATGTTTCTTCACTCAACGTGTAATTAAACTTTGGAATTCGTTGCCAGAGAATGTGGTAAAGGCGGTTAGCTTAGCGGAGTTTAAAAAAGGTATGGCTGGCTTCCTAAAAGAAAAGTCCATAGACTGTTATTAAATGGACTTGGGGAAAATCCACTATTTCTGGGATAAACAGTATAAAATGTTTTGTATATTTTTGGGATCTTGCCGGGTATTTGTGACCTGGATTGGCCACTGTTGGAAACAGGATGCTGGGCTCAATGGACCTTTGGTCTTTCCCAGTATGGCAATACTTAATGATTCTAAACACAAAAAGTGGAGAAGATTTATAAAAATGATCATCAACTCAATCCTCTACATGTAATTAATATGAGGAAAGGTGAGGTGTCGCCTCAAGAAGCCCCCGGCTCTAATTTACTCGGAGCTCACGGGGGCTGGGTTGCTTCATCATTGGCAACACCACCACCTATAAAACAGCCTTTGTCAAGCGTGTGTTTTATATTATTATTCTTTTTTTCTTTTATTTTTTTCTTTTATTTTATTTTACTATCTTTATCTTGTACGATTTTTTAGCTCATAATATATACTCATAGAGTTAGCCACTTAGCTTGTTGAGGTCCTGTCCTTCTTGCAATTAGTTGTATATTATAACGCGACCCAGACCGACAGTGGCCAGCGTTTCGTTGCCTGCGTCAGGGTCACTTAGGTCTGCGTACAACTAAAAAAGAAAAAGTGTTTAGTACCCAAGTAATCATATCATTTAGTAATATATAATTACTCACACATTTTTTGCTATTATTCAACCATCTTCAGTTCAAGGGTTTTATCGTCTGACGGACCAACACTTAATGAAAATGGCTGCACTCTTTTATAGTTTTAATGACGTCAGACGCTGATGATCAGACTGACCAATCAGCTTGTATCTTCCTCTCTATCTCTATTTCAAATTTATCCAGACACATTTAATCGATAACTAAACTTATCTGATCCTGGAAGCACTCTATCTAATGGAATCATGAGGGACATCCTAATATTTTATTCAATTTAGAAGAAATGTCCCCATTCTATCTTAGCGTTTAAGCCGTTCGGAGTTAGTGAATTCAAACGGAAAATCCACTTTTGTTCATATTGAAAAAGAATTCTTCTTCTATCTACTCCGATACGATCACGGGATACCCCTATCTGTTGTAACACTAGGCATCTCAAATCAGCAAAGGAGTGTTGTGCTGTATTGCAATGGAGTACAAAGGGAGTTGATATTCTTTGTACGCAGACCTAAGTGACCCTGACGCAGGCAACGAAACGCTGGCCACTGTCGGTCTGGGTCGCGTTATAATATACAACTAATTGCAAGAAGGACAGGACCTCAACAAGCTAAGTAGCTGTTACATGCTAACTCTATGAGTATATATTATGAGCTAAAAAATCGTACAAGATAAAGATAGTAAAATAAAATAAAAGAAAAAAATAAAAGAAAAAAAGAATAATAATATAAAACACACGCTTGACAAAGGCTGTTTTATAGGTGGTGGTGTTGCCAATGATGAAGCAACCCAGCCCCCGTGAGCTCCGAGTAAATTAGAGCCGGGGGCTTCTTGAGGCGACACCTCACCTTTCCTCATATTAATTACATGTAGAGGATTGAGTTGATGATCATTTTTATAAATCTTCTCCACTTTTTGTGTTTATGATTGTATTAAGAGAATTAGAAGGAGATTTTCCTTAATATTGTTTATAATACTTAATGATTAACATGCACTAAATGATAAGATACCCATTATATCCCCTTAGGATTGTAGCATATATATGTGTATACGCACAGATAAGCATGCACCTGCCAGATACACACCTGTGTGCTCTTCTGTAAATGTGTGCATTTCTATGATAGTTCATATTTTACAAGTGGGCATGCACATGGGCAGACCCTGGGTGAAGTGAGAGCAGGGCACACATTTACATACTTTACTTACATAGAATACTACACGTTATGTGTGTATCACCAAAACGTAGGTGCACACACTTATATCAACTAGGGCTGGACTGTCATGTGCAGTGACAGGAAATTTCAATGACATATCCCATGTTGTTGCATATCCTTAACAATTTGTTTGCCAAGAATAGTGTTCATTCTTTACAAATAGTGCTTCTAGAATACTCAGGGCTTTTTTTGAGGGGGTACTTGGGGATACTGAGTACCAGCACCTTTTCCATTGTCTGCTAAAATCGACCCATGGTCCCCGAGTTTTAATGAAAGAGCTCAGGCTCTACACAACAATTCTGCCTTGTCATAGATTCTGTGACTGGTTGCAGGGGGCCTGGCTATTGTGGGATGGGTCCCTCAGTGATGAAGGGTGGCCCAGCATTTGAGTACCAGCACCTTTTTCGCTAGAAAAAAATGAACTGAGAATACTAGTATAATGGTATGTAGTCTAGGGATGGGCAGCTAGAAAATGTTTGTTTTGTGTCATTTCCCATATCAATTATGGAAATTTTGCTTTTATTTGGAGGGGGGAGGTGGAGATGCTGTCATTACAGGAGCAATGTTGTTGATTATGCCCCTTTGCAAAGAGGACACCCTCTTTCCCAAGAGTGTGCACGATTTGCAAAGAGTTTGCACTTTTTCAGAAAGAGTGTGCACGCTTTCCCAATAGTGCATGCATGCGTGAACCACTGCACGTGCATGAACCATCTCATATGCATGCACTATCAGTAAAGGAGTGGAGGAGTAGCCTAGTGGTTAGTGCAGTGGACTTTGATCCTGGGGAACTGAGTTCAATTCCCACTGCAGCTCCTTGTGACTTAACCCTCCATTGCCCCTGGTACAAAATAAGTACCTGAATATATGTAAACCGCTTTGAATGTAGTTGGAAAAAAAAAAAAAAAAAAACTCAGAAAGGCAGTATATCAAGTCCCATTTCACCCCCCCCTTAAAGAGTGTACCCTCATTGCAAACAGTGTACACTCTTTGGAAAGAGGGCATACTCAACAACACTGCTCCCATAATGACAACATCTCCAACCCCCCCCCCCCCCCCCCCCAATAAAACCAAAATTTCCATAATCAACATTAGAGATGATAAAAAACAAACATTTTCTAGCTGCCTATCCCTAGTATATACACCACTACACTAGTATTCTATAAAGGAAAGTGTGCACTTACTGTCTTTTATAGTATAATCAACTATCAAGTACCTCCTGGGAGCCAATATCATGGAATTACCCTTCAATGAGCTTACAAAAATTGTATGTTTGTCCTGAATTTCTAGTGCAATGTATGGATTTTTTTTTTCTTTGCTGTTTCACAGTCTAATAATATCTGCAGTCATGGTTTATGGAAATCATTAGAGAACAAAATGGGAAAAGGGAAAAAAAAACATAGTTCTCAGAGGATTAAAACTGCTGATTGGTTATAATTTCATAAGGAGGCATTTTAATGACAGCTTTAAGACTTGCTAAGTAACTGCCATAAGAGTTATGAATTCGTTCTGGAAGGAGACAAGATTAGTGAATAACCCATAAAAGAAAAGTGAGTACATTCTACAAGAAGTAACCACGAAGCTCTGGAATTTTATGCCTGGGATAAGAGAGAATTTCCAAATTTACATTTAGCGTTTGTTCTCATAAAGTTGGCAAATACAGAAGAACATTGGTATGCATTGTGGCTTCCTTCAATTCAAATCAGAAGTAAATGTGCTAAGCTGCAATGATTTGAACTATCAGTCTTGGAGAACAATGATCTTACTGATAGCTAAATGTCACATCTAAATATGAAGAACACTGAGGGTCTTTCTTTCCACTAGGTATTTTCTGCCTAAATATTTAACACCACGTGTTCTAAATCACCACCCAGCAATTGCCTTTAGAATTCAACTTGGTTCTTTGAGCTCATCAATTGATGACTCATTTTAGAGCCAAGAGGATATTAGAATGACTCGTTTTATTCTGTTGCAAAACCAAAGGACTGATAAATCCGTCTATTCTCTTGTCTTCTCTTAACTAGGGGTGCATTTGTTTTGCTGGATCACCAAAATGGAATTTCTTTACTGAAGAGGCAATTTAAATGTGGAACAAGAAAACTGTAGATGCCTATCACTTACGAGAGCCTTTTGACTTTCGTTGAACATGAATATTGTTGTTCATGAGAACTCTGCAATGAAAGCCATCGTTATTTCGAATTGGCTGTTGGTGGAAAGAAGGTCATAGCATAAACGAATATAGCCATCCCCCCCCCCCCCCCCACCCCTGTTTGTCTCCAACTAAGAGCATGGAAGAACTATCTACTAGCACAAAGAGTTTCCCAAGTTTCAATGGTTGTATCTTGAACAAGGCTATAAATCCTGATGCATTACATAAGCAAGAGTAATGTGAAATAATTATGCGAACAGTTACATAATGTAAACCCAAGGCCAAAGTCTTTAGCAATACAGCAAGGAGAGTTCATTGATAATGGCTTTTGCCAAGGGCATTATTGCTTTTAGAAAACCTTTAAAAATGTTAGTTTGAGGTTTTAACATTTTTTTAATTGCTCCTTGTTTTCTCAGTTAATGTCCTCTGAGTCTGGCTACTGATTGATTAATGTCAGTATTCCATTTTCCAAGGCCACTTAGAAATGTAACATCAATTTGGAAGAAATCCCAGTAGGTACTTGTATTCTGTGCCTGGCCTCTGCCAGCTAGCAGTGAATTGTACCCAGGGGAAGTACAATTTTCAAAAGATTTTACCTGAATAACAAAGCAGGTACCTACAGGACACAAGGGACAGTTCTATAAAGGTCACTAAAATTTGGGTGCCAAAACCAGGGTGTTGAGCGTGAATTCTGTAACATATCTCAGCAGTTTCCATTTGTACACGAACATTTATTTATTTATTGCATTTGTATCCCACATTTTCCCACCATATGGCAGGTTCAATGTGGCTTACATATTGCTGAAAAGGCGGTTACAAAATTTAGATTTGTAGAAGTCTAGTACATAATACAGAAGTACAATAAACGCTTAGGGTGATAATATTAGCATATTGTGAGAGAGGCTAATATTATTGTTTTCCATTTCTGAACTTTTCATGATGTATGGTGGTGTGGGATTAGGCAGATCCAGGGGGGAAAAGACTTCTTGAAAAGATGTGCTTTCAGGTTTTTTCTGAATTGTAGGTAGTTTCCTGAGAGTTTCAGGTCTTTGGGTAGTGAGTTCCAAGGTTGTGTGCCTATAAACGAGAGGCTGGCGGCATGTGAAGATTTGTATTTTATACCTTTGCAATTGGGGTAGTGAAGGGTTAGGTAAGGTTAGGCGCTAATACACCATGGGCAGGCGTAAATGTGAGCATGTAAATGTTGTACTTTGGCATGTAGGGCCAGATTCTGTAAATGACATCTAAAAATCTAGAAAAAAAAACACTTAGCACTTTTCTATAAGCCACACCTATAGTCAGGGCCGCTGAGAGACTGGGCCAGGCCCGGGACAAGGCCGCCCCTGCCCCCCCCCCCCCCCACCCAAGGTCATCGGGCCCCCCTCCACCGGGCCCTCTCTCCACCCCCGGGCCCTCTGCACTGACCTTAAGCGCCTCACCTTCAAAAGCGCAGCAACAAGCAGCGGCAGACCACTCCTTCCTTCCGTGTCCCGCCCTCGCGGAAGTTATGTCAGGCGAGGGCAGGACACGGAAGGAAGGAGTGGTCTGCCGCTGCTTGCTGTGCTTTCGAAGGTGAGGCCAGGGAGCGACGGAGGGCGGGTGGGCCGGACTGCGGCGGTGGCGCCGGCCCCCCCCCCCCCGGAGGCCCGGGCCTGGGGAATTTTGTCCCCCCTGTCCCCCCCTCTCGGCGGCCCTGCCTATAGTTAGGCACAATTTATAGAAAAGCATATTTAGGCGCAGTCATTTATGCCATTGAAAACCTGGTGCAAATACCTGCACCTAAATCTAGGCATGTTCTCCTGAATTCTATACCTCCCTAGCATGCCCCGATGTTACATTTACCCAGTCAATATCGGGGTAATTGAAATCACCCATTATTATTGTGTTGCCCAGTTTGTTTGCGTCCCTAATTTCTTTTAACATTTCTGCATCCGTCTGTTCATCCTGGCCAGGCGAACGGTAGTACACTCCTATCACTATCCTTTTCCCCTTTACACATGGAATTTCAATCCACAGTGATTCCAAGAAGTGGTTTGTTTCCTGCAGAAATTTCAATCTATTTGATTCAAGGCTTTTGTTAATATACAATGCTACCCCTCCACCAATTCGATCCACCCTATCACTACTATATAATTTGTACCCTGGTATGACAGTGTCCCACTGGTTATCCTCCTTCCACCTGCCCATGCCCTGCCGTGTGTACACCCCCTTGCAATTTCTATCTATGAGGGTTGTGCACTAAGGTTGCAGAATACCACTTAGCATCCAACCAGCATTTACATGCATGAATGTTACATTCACACACATAAGAACATAAGTAATGCCATACTGGGACAAACCGAAGGTCCGTCAAGCCCAGTATCCTATTTCCAACAGTGGTCAATCCACTGCTTATTTCTAGGATAAGCAGTGTAAAATCTGTTTTAGTGTTGTGGAATCATGCCAGGGACTTGTGGCTTGGGTTGGTCACTGTTGGAAACAGGATATTGGGCTTGATAGACTTTTGGTCTGTCCCAGTACGACAAAGCTTATGTTTTTATTTACTAAAGGGCACTACAACCAATTAGGAACTTATATGAAAAACAGACTACCACAAAAAAACGTTTTAGCATTTTGTGGTATTTTGTCTGTTACCGCGCATTAACTCATATGTTAGGTATTTTTTTTAAAGATTGTTTGAGGGGATAAGTCATGGATAGAGAAGGGGTGAGAAAATGTTAACCAGCTAGTGCATTCAGGTTACCACATGGTAAATGGCTAACGTGGAGTTAAAGCAGAGCACTTACCGCCTCCTAAATAGGAAGTGATAAGTGCTCCCGCTTTAATTTTTTACAGGTAATACACGCTAATGACAACATTAGCAACCAACCTGAAATAAAAAAGATTTAAAAATTGCCTAATTGAATATGGGCTTAGCATGTGAGCATATGGGAAAGTCCCAAGTTAAGACACGCTAAGCCCAGATTCTAACACGCCATAGTGAAACGGTCCATAAGTTCAACATTTAAAAAAGGTTGAATCTCATGAACTAGGAAACGTTGTTTAAACCAGATGTTGACCACTGGAATTTAGAAATTGGGGTAGGCTTTTCTTTGGTTTAACGTGCTAAGCCCAGATTCTAATGCTGCTTAGTGAAAGGGTCCCTAAGTTCAAAAATTATAAAGGTTGAATTTCATGAACTAGAACCTTGTTTAAACCAGATGTTGACCACTGGAATTTGGAGATTGGGGTAGGCTTTTCTTTGGGCTAACGTGCTAAGCCCAGATTCTAATGCAAAGGGTCCATAAATTCAACATTTAAAAAAGGTTGAATCTCATGAACTAGGAAACCTTGTTTAAACGAGTAGAGGGATGGCCTAGTGGTTGGGGTGGTGGACTTTGGTCCTGAGGGACTGAGTTCAATTCCCACTTCAGGCACAGGCAGCTCCTTGTGACTCTAGGCAAGTCACTTAACCCTCCATTGCCCCATGTAAGCTGCATTGAGCCCCCCATGAGTGGGAAAGCATGGGGTACAAATGTAACAAAAAAAAAAATAAATAAACCAGATGTTGACCACTGGAGATTGGAGTAGGCTTTTCTTTGGTCTAATGTACTAAGCCCAGATTCTAGTGCACCTTAGTGAAAGGGTTCCTAAGTCCAACATTATAAAAAGATGAATCTCATGAACTAGGAAACCTTATTAAAACCAGATGTTGGCCACTGGAATTTGGGGATTGGTGTAGGTTTTTCTTTGTTTCTTAAACCAACAACTGAGACACCCTTAATGTTTCATGCACATCTGGCTGCTGCTGACCCCTAGAATCCAAAATTTCATACTTCACTGCTACAGGCAAAAATCCATAGGTTATTCTTGCTCTATTTAAGAAAGATCTGGTCTCCTCAAGATTGGCACGTCTCTGATGAGGTGCTGATTAGGAAACTACACAGGGTGTGATTCATCAAGTCTTTCTCTTTGAAAATAATTACAGAATTTGTCTAGGAACATGAGAAGAAGAAAAGGCCTGGAAGAAAGCGATCTAGTTAATACTGA
Organism: Microcaecilia unicolor; assembly: GCF_901765095.1. Lineage (NCBI taxonomy): Eukaryota > Metazoa > Chordata > Amphibia > Gymnophiona > Siphonopidae > Microcaecilia > Microcaecilia unicolor. The sequence goes on from NC_044036.1 coordinate 32,625,236, forward strand.
AGAATGACTGTGTTGTCTGTCAAACAAGAATACACATGTCAAGTGAGACGTGTAGACAATGTCATCAAACCTCAGCTTTTGGACTGCAACTCAGGTTCGTGAAGACAGGCAGCAAACCCCAGAGCTAGTCAGCAGTTTGCTTCCTTAATGCACGCATCAAATCTGCCTAGAGAGATAAGGGAGCATTTCTTTCTGAATGACCTGCAAGAAACCCTTCATTGTTTTCTATAGGTCCATCAGCTGGGGGTTGCATGGTCACTAAGAGGCATCAGTCTGGTTGCTGAATTTTATATTACAGAACCACTGGAGTCTTGATACAGTCAGGGAAATGCCTATTATCCATCAGCACTTATTTAGTACTTGGAAATAGGGGTGTGGACCAGAGATGCCAAGTTACCCAGTTCCAGACTGGAGACTTTTGGCCAGTCCTGGATTTCTGACCACTCCATCATGGCACTTGCAGCACTGATTTCAAATGTCAGGATGAGGCACTACAAATCCCACAATGCTTTGGAATGTAAGCTCAAAACCAGGTCTGTCCCAAAATCCCCAGCCTGGAACTGTGTAACGTGGCGGCTCTGGTGTGGACATCAGCTATTTTTTATTTTGTTTAGGATTTTGTTCATTTCTGAATTTTGTTTCATTCTATTTTTTTTCTTATTTCATTAATTTTTCATTTTTAGTGTACATTAGTTGCAAATAATGCAGATGCTAAAAACAAAACAAAAGAGAAACAGTGCTGGATGAATTGTTTTTCTGTTTATTCGTCTATGAAACAAAAGAAGTCTGTCTCGGATTTTTTATTTTATTTCAAAATAAATGCACCTCCCTATAAGGAAATATAAACCAGGAGATGACTCGTAATGGGATCATTCTGCCTACAAATTCTGAATCTAGGTTTTGCTCCGGAACCCAGTCAACATAGTGCTCACTGACTTTGGATGGAAGTCTGGAACTTAGAGAGATAGTTATTGTTTAGTTTATTCAGACTTAGTATACAACCAGGGCCGCCGAGAGGGGGGGTGGCAGGGGGGACAAAATTCCCCAGGCCTGGGCATCCAAGGGGGGATGCCCGGCACCGGGGTCAGGCCACCAGCGCTGCAGTTCCCGGTCTCACCTGACTGCCTCCTTGGCTCCGGGCCCCCTGCATTCGAAGCAGCAGTCACAGATCGCCTCCCTTTGGGCCTTCCCTCCCTGAGTCCCGCCCTCACGGAAACCAGAAGTTACATCAGATGAGGGCGGGGCACAGGGGGGAAGGCCAGAAGAGAGGCGATCTGCGACTGCCGCTTTGAATGCAGAAGGCCCGGAGCCATGGAGGCAGGCAGGTAAGACCACGGACTGCAGCAGCGGCAGGGGAAGCGGCGGGGGGGCAGCAGCGGAGGCGGGGCGGCCTTGCCCCGGGCCCGGCGGCCCTGTATACCGCCTTTTATACAATCAAAGCGGTTTACAATCAAGTTATTAAAAACAATAAAATAATAGAAAGGAACTCCAAATAAAAAGATAAAGAGAAATTAGCAAATCTAGAAAGTAGAGGAAAAAGTAGATAAGAAGCACACAACTGCCTGCTAGTCAGTTGGCCCACCACAACACAGGGGTTAGTAGGAAAAGCTTTGGGGAACCTTTTACTAAGCCACGTGGAGGGGCATAATCGAAAGGGACGTCCTCATTTCGATTTGGACGTCCTCGCAGGACGTGCCAATCCAGGGGCGGGGAAACCCGTATTATTGAAACAAGATGGACGTCCATCTTTTGTTTCGATAATACGGTCAGGTACGCCCAAATCCTGAAATTTGGTCGACCCTAGATTTGGTCGTTTCTGATTTTCGGTGATAATGGAAACCAAGGACGTCCATCTCAGAAACGACCAAATGCAAGCCCTTTGGTTGTGGGAGGAGCCAGCATTTGTAGTGCACTGGTCCCCCTGACATGCCAGGACACCAACCAGGCACCCTAAGGGGCACTGCAGTGGACTTCAGAAATTGCTCCCAGGTACATAGCTCCCTTATCGTGTGTGCTGAATCCCCCACCCCCCCCCAAAACCCACTACCCATAACTGTACACCACTACCCCATAGCCATTACGGGTGAAGGAGGCACCTAGATGTGGGTACAGTGGGTTTGTGGTGGGTTTTGGAGGGCTCACTGTTTCCTCCACAAACGTAATAGGTAGGGGAGGGGATGCAGCTGGGTCCGTCTGCCTGAAGTGCACTGCACCCACTAAAACTGTGCCAGTGACCTGCATACTGCTACGATGGACCTGAGTATGACATCTGAGGCTGGCATAGAGGCTGGCAATCAATATTTTTAAAGATGTTTTTTGAGGGTGGGAGGGGGTTAGTAACCACTGGGGGAGTAAGGGGAGGTCATCCCCAATTCTCTCCAGTGGTCATCTGGTCTTTTCGTGCACCTTTTTGTGCCTTGGTCGTAAGAAAAACACGACCAGGTAAAGTCGTCCAAGTGTTCATCAGGGACGTCCTTGTTTCTTTCCATTATGGATCGGGACGTCCTTGTGTTAGGCACTCCCAAGTCCCGCTTTCGCTAAGCCTCCGACAAGCCCCCTTGAACCTTGGCCGTCCCTGCGTCGGAAAGCAGTTGGGGACATCCAAAATCGGCTTTCGATTATATCAATTTGGACGACCCTGTGAGAAGAACGTCCCTATTCCGATTTATGTCAAAAGATGGGTGTCCTTCTCTTTCGAAAATGAGCCCAATAGGCTTCTACGCATGTCCAATGTGCATCAATTTGGAGTTACCGCCTGGCTACCGCGTGACCCTTGCAGTAATTTCATTTTTTACGCGTATCCACTACACACACCAAAAATAATTTATATTTTCTGGTGCATGGCAGAAACCGGGTGGTAATTGTTATTCTATGCATGTAGACGATTACCGCACAGTTAACGCTTGAGACCTTACTGCTAAGTCAATGGCTGGTGGTAAGGTCTCAGACCCAAAATGGACGTGCACCAATTTTTATTTTACCGCACGTCCATTTTCGACAAAAATTTTAAAAAAAGTATTTTTTACAGATGCGCTGAAAAATGGATCTGCGCGCCCCCAAAACACACACCTACACTAGCACTGCTCATTTTTCAGCGCACCTTAGTAAAAGGGCTCCTTGGTAAATAAGTGAGTCTTGAAATCAAGTTTAAAACATTGGTAGGACTGCTCAGGTCAAAGGGCAAAAGGCAACGTGTTGCACAGAGATGGGTTTACAGAGAAAAAAGTCAAATGATGAGTAGTCTGACATCTAGTATGTCCTTCTGTAGGAATAAATAACTGATTCTGGGGAGAGAAATGTAAAATACGTATTGGTCTACATGGAATGATCAAGGATGATTTGCAAAAAAACATTCGTTCTGAGTCAAGACTAGAGTTCTATCTTGAACACAGAAGGTAATCGGAAGCCAGTGATGCTGTCTAAGTAATGGAGAAAAATGAGCAAAACGTTGCACGCCTAAAAGAATACCTATGGCAGTGTTCTGTAGTGATTGTAATTTTTTGAAGAAAGAAGGTGGGAGATCAGCATAAACCACATCAAGCTTTGAAATGACTAGAGCATGAAGAAGTGTAGAGCAAGTATCATCGTTCAAACAAACAAACAACAAAAGATAAACAGATAAATATCTTTATGCTTAACATTCAGTAGCTCTTTCTGTTTATGTAGGACCTTCTGAATATGTGGTCCTAAACTTAAATGGATAAACTATTCATTTGCATTTGGACTGCGATTTGTGTAGTCCAATAAAAGTTGAATATCTCGGCTATTCAGATACATTTTGGCCAAGCCCCAGGAGTACATTTTCCCTCCTATTTTAGGGTCCTTTTTACTAAGTTACATAGGCGCCTACGCATGCCCAATGCATGTCATTTTGGAATTACCGCCTGGCTACTGTGTGGCCCAGGAGGTAATTTCATTTTTTTACGCATGTCCACTACGCGTGCTGGAAAATATTTTCTATTTTCTGGCGCGTGGCGCTAACCAGGCAGTAAAGGCATTCTACGCGCATAGAACATTACTGTCCAGTTAACGCATGAGACCTTACCACTAAGTCAATGGGCAGCGGTAAGGTCTCAGACCCAAAATGGACGCCTGCCAATTTTCATTTTACAGCACGTCCATTTTCGGCAAAAATTTGAAAAACGCGTTTCTTACAGGTGCATTGAAAAATGGATCTGCGCGCATCCAAAACATGCACCTACACCAGTGCAGGCCATTTTTCGGCGCACCTTAGAAAAGGGACCCCTAAATGGATAAAGTTTGGATGGACATAAAATTATCTGTCCAAATTTTCTTTAGAAAGCACTCATGTGGTTACTGCTGACTGTTTACAGGCTCTTGAATATTGACCTATTCATTTTCATTTTTGTTCTCTCCCACTCCTACAGGCACTCAGTCACTCATGACGTACACTCATGCTTTGCTAATTTTTGGCGTGCATGTAAGTGTCCATACTGGTTTATAAAAATCTATCCCATAGTACTATGCCAAGTCTACATTCCAGTAGCTTGATGGAGTCACTAAGCTCTGTTGGGTACAGACGTATCATTCCTCTAGGGCATTTTGCTGTAGTCAATGCCCTCATCAGTAGGAATTTTATACAACAGATGTAGCAATTCAGATGCCATTATAGCATGAAGTGGCAAGGTACTTACAGTGGGGGAAATAAGTATTTGATCCCTTGCTGATTTTGTAAGTTTGCCCACTGACAAAGACATGAGCAGCCCATAATTGAAGGGTAGGTTATTGGTAACAGTGAGAGATAGCACATCACAAATTAAATCCGGAAAATCACATTGTGGAAAGTATATGAATTTATTTGCATTCTGCAGAGGGAAATAAGTATTTGATCCCCCACCAACCAGTAAGAGATCTGGCCCCTACAGACCAGGTAGATGCTCCAAATCAACTCGTTACCTGCATGACAGACAGCTGTCGGCAATGGTCACCTGTATGAAAGACACCTGTCCACAGACTCAGTGAATCAGTCAGACTCTATCCTCTACAAAATGGCCAAGAGCAAGGAGCTGTCTAAGGATGTCAGGGACAAGATCATACACCTGCACAAGGCTGGAATGGGCTACAAAACCATCAATAAGACGCTGGGCGAGAAGGAGACAACTGTTGGTGCCATAGTAAGAAAATGGAAGAAGTACAAAATGACTGTCAATCGACAAAGATCTGGGGCTCCACGCAAAATCTCACCTCGTGGGGTATCCTTGATCATGAGGAAGGTTAGAAATCAGCCTACAACTACAAGGGGGGAACTTGTCAATGATCTCAAGGCAGCTGGGACCACTGTCACCACGAAAACCATTGGTAACACATTACGACATAACGGATTGCAATCCTGCAGTGCCCGCAAGGTCCCCCTGCTCCGGAAGGCACATGTGACGGCCCATCTGAAGTTTGCCAGTGAACACCTGGATGATGCCGAGAGTGATTGGGAGAAGGTGCTGTGGTCAGATGAGACAAAAATTGAGCTCTTTGGCATGAACTCAACTCGCCGTGTTTGGAGGAAGAGAAATGCTGTCTATGACCCAAAGAACACCGTCCCCACTGTCAAGCATGGAGGCGGAAATGTTATGTTTTGGGGGTGTTTCTCTGCTAAGGGCACAGGACTACTTCACCGCATCAATGGGAGAATGGATGGGGCCATGTACCGTACAATTCTGAGTGACAACCTCCTTCCCTCCGCCAGGGCCTTAAAAATGGGTCGTGGCTGGGTCTTCCAGCACGACAATGACCCAAAACATACAGCCAAGGCAACAAAGGAGTGGCTCAGGAAGAAGCACATTAGGGTCATGGAGTGGCCTAGCCAGTCACCAGACCTTAATCCCATTGAAAACTTATGGAGGGAGCTGAAGCTGCGAGTTGCCAAGCGACAGCCCAGAACTCTTAATGATTTAGAGATGATCTGCAAAGAGGAGTGGACCAAAATTCCTCCTGACATGTGTGTAAACCTCATCATCAACTACAGAAGACGTCTGACCGCTGTGCTTGCCAACAAGGGTTTTGCCACCAAGTATTAGGTCTTGTTTGCCAGAGGGATCAAATACTTATTTCCCTCTGCAGAATGCAAATAAATTCATATACTTTCCACAATGTGATTTTCCGGATTTAATTTGTGATGTGCTATCTCTCACTGTTACCAATAACCTACCCTTCAATTATGGGCTGCTCATGTCTTTGTCAGTGGGCAAACTTACAAAATCAGCAAGGGATCAAATACTTATTTCCCCCACTGTATTCCATATGTCAAGAATATCACAGTTGAGTTCAAACCACTTCATGGACCAGTTCAAGCATGTTTAGTAAAAATGGGAAACAGTTTACTTTCACATTGACGTGACTGCTTAATATTTGTCTAGTTCCCTGTTTATTCTAAGCTCTCCAAGATTATATAGTGTTTGTCTACCTCTACAAGGAAAGCAAAGCTCATTTAGCTTGACTTTTTTAGACCAAAGGAGAGATTGAACTGAGAAAAAAAATCATGCACGGAAAATCATGGATATTCATCAGCTTTCGGGTCAACATTCAAAAAAGGTTGCATGTTCTTCGGCATCTAGTGAATATGCAAACTCTTCTTATAGATTTGGATATATGGATAGCGTGAGAATGCCTCTAAGCAGCAATTTGTACTATGAAATGAAGGGGAGAAGAAATGAAGGGGAGAAAAGGACCAATGTAGTACATGTGGAGGGGCATTTTTGATATGACGTCTAAGTCCAACTTTGGACGTTTTGCAAAAAAACGTCCAAAATCTGAATAGAAAAGAAGGTCATTTAAAAAAAAAAGAAAAATGTCTATCTTTTTTTCAAAAATACTGTTTGAACAAGGTTTTGTTTTTTGGTCCATTTTCAAAAAAACAAAAAAAATATCCAAGTGCAAAACGCACAAAATCAAGCCATTGGGATGTAGGAGGAGCCAGCATTTTTAGTAGACTGGTCCCCCAGAACATCCCAGGAGATAAATGGGGCACCCTAGGGGGTACTGCAGTAGACTTCAAAAACATGTTCCCAGACACACATCTCACCGTTGCTCCCTTATTTTGTCTGCTGAGCCCCCCACCAAAACCCACTCAAAACCTACTACCCCCAACTGTACACCACTACAATAGCCCTTATGGGTAAAGGGGACACCTATTTGTGGGTACAGTGAGTTTCTGGTGAGTTTTGGAGGGCTCACAGTTTCCACCACAAATGTGACACATTGAGGGAGATAGAGATCAGAGTCCCCCACGCCATGGTGCACTGCATTGACCACTACACTACACCAGGGACCTGCATGCTGCTCTAGTAGACCTGGCTCTAACATCTGAGGCTGTCATAGAGGCTGGGAAGTCATATTTTTATTCACATTTTTGGGGAGTGGGAAGGAGTCAGTGGCCACTGGGGGGCATTGGGGGGGGTCACCCCTGATTCCCGCCAGTGGTCTTCTGGTCATTTAGGGCACCCTTTTGTGCCTTGTTTGGTATAAAAACAGATCTAGCTTAAAACATCCAGGACGTCAGACTCAGAAACAGAATGAAGGAAGAAGAGGACCTTGGCTGGCGGGGGTTGGGGTTCCCCGCCAGCAAAGGTAGCAGACGGCGACGGCGGGTTGATGGCGGGTTGGCGGCGGGAGGGGGGTCAAGAGGGTCGTCGGCAGGGGGTCCAGGGCCCAATCTATGGGGGCCCAGGCCTCCATGGCCCCACGTACCTACGCCCCTGGTTTCTGTCCCTTGTGCACATTCATTTCTTTTAAAGCCGATCTACTAATTTATAGTAAACAGCTAGTCTGGGAATTAGTACATGCTAACAGCATCATGGTTTGAATGCATGCAATAATTACCACATTAATTACTTAGGGCCCTATTTACTAAGCTGTGCTAGAGGCGTGCTAGTATTTTTAGCGCGTGCTAAGCATTAGCGCGGACTAACCTTGTAGATGCCCATAATATTCCTATTGGTGTCTACATAGCTAGCACGTGCTAATTTTTAGCACGCAATAAAAACGCTAGCACACCTTAGTAAACACGTTCCTAAATGCAGAATGGAGGCGGGAAGGGGTGGGGACTGTGCCTTACAGTAAATATGGAGGTAGATTTTGTGTGTTTAACTGCTAATGTCCGCCTTTTTTTTAGGGCGGGTTTTGTAGTTCATAAACCTATGAGGTCTGTTTTAGAACATATCTGTTGTGTGATTGGTTATCCTCTGTTTTGGGGGGGCGGAGCTACATCTTTAAATTTTGAGTTGGCGTTTTTCACCAGTCGCCTTGTTTTTAATGCAGTGGTCATGACGTGGGATCTTTATCCCTGATGCAGCTTTGGCGAAATGAGGATTCCCTGTTGGGTTTTGGAGACAAGTTTCCTGTGAATTATTGAAGAAATGAAGACAGCATATAGACAAGTAAATTATAAAACTGGGTCAGTTTGAACTGATGAACTGGAATAGTTTGCTTTGGAGCATTGAAAACTACACGCAGAGGCAGAGGTATTACTCTGTTTGAAGATTATGAGACGTGTTTTTTGTGCTATATTGAAGGTGGAGTTTTTTGCTGACCTGTGATGTTGTGCTCTATCAGTTACAGTGGAAGCTTGAGCCTAGTTTAAACAGCCTTTTTTCTCCACTTTTTTTTTTTTTTTTTAGTATTTAAATATTTATTTCATCCAGAGTGTTACTACATGCATATTAATTATGATGCATTGCTTTTCATAAGTACATAAGTACATAAGTAGTGCCATACTGGGAAAGACCAAAGGTCCATCTAGCCCAGCATCCTGTCACCGACAGTGGCCAATCCAGGTCAAGGGCACCTGGCACGCTCCCCAAACGTAAAAACATTCCAGACAAGTTATACCTAAAAATGAGGAATTTTTCCAGTCCATTTAATAGCGGTCTATGGACTTGTCCTTTAGGAATCTATCTAACCCCTTTTTAAACTCCGTCAAGCTAACCGCCCGTACCACGTTCTCCGGCAATGAATTCCAGAGTCTAATTACACGTTGGGTGAAGAAAAATTTTCTCCGATTCGTTTTAAATTTACCACACTGTAGCTTCAACTCATGCCCTCTAGTCCTAGTATTTTTGGATAGCGTGAACAGTCGCTTCACATCCACCCGATCCATTCCACTCATTATTTTATACACTTCTATCATATCTCCCCTCAGCCGTCTCTTCTCCAAGCTGAAAAGCCCTAGCCTTCTCAGCCTCTCTTCATAGGAAAGTCGTCCCATCCCCACTATCATTTTCGTCGCCCTTCGCTGTACCTTTTCCAATTCTACTATATCTTTTTTGAGATACGGAGACCAGTACTGAACACAATACTCCAGGTGCGGTCGCACCATGGAGCGATACAACGGCATTATAACATCCGCACACCTGGACTCCATACCCTTCTTAATAACACCCAACATTCTATTCGCTTTCCTAGCCGCAGCAGCACACTGAGCAGAAGGTTTCAGCGTATCATCGACGACGACACCCAGATCCCTTTCTTGATCCGTAACTCCTAACGCGGAACCTTGCAAGACGTAGCTATAATTCGGGTTCCTCTTACCCACATGCATCACTTTGCACTTGTCAACATTGAACTTCATCTGCCACTTGCACGCCCATTCTCCCAGTCTCGCAAGGTCCTCCTGTAATCGTTCACATTCCTCCTGCGACTTGACGACCCTGAATAATTTTGTGTCATCGGCGAATTTAATTACCTCACTAGTTATTCCCATCTCTAGGTCATTTATAAATACATTAAAAAGCAACGGACCCAGCACAGACCCCTGCGGGACCCCACTAACTACCCTCCTCCACTGAGAATACTGGCCACGCAATCCTACTCTCTGCTTCCTATCTTTCAACCAGTTCTTAATCCATAATAATACCCTACCTCCGATTCCATGACTCTGCATTTTTTCTCATGTGGATTTATTAACTGTTAATGTGACAGGTAACATGCAGCACTTAATGCTACTTAATCTTATTCAACTTTACATTATCCAGATTGCAATGGCCTCAAATACAAATCTACCTACGCATCAAGCTTCTCCTTCATAGGAACTCAGCTATGGAATGTACTGCCTAAACTCCTCGAATCAACTCAGAATCATCTAAACTTCAGGAAATTATTGAAGACCACCCTGTCAGTAGCGTACCAAGGGGTGGAGGCGGTGGGGGCGGTCTGCCCCGGGTGCACGCCGCTGGGGGGGTGCCGGGCGCCTGTCGGCTCTTCGTTTTCATGCTCCCTTTGCCCCGGAACAGGTTACTTCCTGTTCCGGGGCAGAGGGAGCATGAAAACGAAGAGCCGGCAGGCGCGCGGCACCCCCCCCCCCCCCAGCGGCGTGCACCCGGGGGGGTTCTTTTGCCGGGGGATCGGGGGTTCTTTCGCCGGGGGGCGCAGCGCGCTGTTCCGGGGGGCGGGGCGCATTGGCGATCCGCCCCGGGTGTCAGCCCCCCCTAGGAACGCCACTGCACCCTGTTCAAGAAGGTGTACCATCCAGACGTTGCTTAGTTTATTTCTTATCTGTTCAGCAAAATTTATGGACCCTGATGTTTTTCCATTATCTTTTATTATCTTTGTTGTTTTAGACGATACGTTTATGATTAATTTTTTACTATGACATTGTTTAATGATATTATACTGAACTGTAGCCTACCCATGTTATTGTGTAAGCCACATTGAGCCTGCAACTAGTGGGAAAATGTGGGGTACAAATGTGTTAAATAAAATAAAATAATGCAACCTCATTACATGTAGCTAAATGCATCACATCTACAATGCAGTTAACATGCAGTAGCCTTATTGTCTCTATGTCAACTGTATGGAGAAAATGATAAGAATACCTCCTACAGTTAACAGAGCTGTAATTTGGGGAATTACCACATGGTAACCACAGGTTAGGAAGTGGGCCCCTTAATGTGAGTTAACAACAATTTTAGTACATGCTAAAATGACAGAAGCTAATAATATTTCACTGTTCCTGTGTTGTTTTAGACAGAAAGCAACATAAAATGATACATTAGTTGCATACCTGTCACTGGAGGATGTGGTCAAGGCAAAGCAAAAGAGGTTTGGACAGGTTTCTGGAGGAAACAGCCATAGAAAATATAAGCCAGGTAGATCTGGAAAAGGAGATACAAGAAATTGGATCTACTTTTTGTGACCTGGACTGAGCTCCATAGACCAGTGGCGTAGCTACGTGGGGCCACGGGGGCCTGGGTCCCCCGTAGATTTGGCCCTGGACCCCCCCCTGCCGAAGACCCTCTCGACCCCCCTCCCGTCGCCAACCCGCCGTCGCCGTCTTTGCTGGTGGGGGACCCCAACCCCCCGCCAGCCAAGGTCCTCTTCTTCCGGCGCAAGGCTTCGTTCTGTTTCTGAACAAAACAGAACGAAGCCTTGTGCCAGAAGAAGAGGACCTCGACTGGCAGGGATTGGGGTCCCCCGCCAGCAAAGTTAGGTGACGGCGGGGGAGGGTTGGCGGCGAGAGGGGGTCAAAGTTGGTGGTGGTGGTGGCGGCGCCGGGGGGGTCGTCAATGGTGGGGGGGGGGTCGGCAGTGCCGGGGGGGCTAAAATGTGCCCCCTCACCTCAGGCTCTGGACCCCCCTCCCGCCGAAGTCTGGCTACGCCCCTGCCATAGACCACTATACCCTTTAAGCTGAGTGGGAGTCCTCCACCTGCAGTCCTGCCAGTGGGTGGCGCTGATTCACTATCACATTTTCAATAGCGAAGGACAGGCAAGTTCTGCAGGACACCAGGGAACCTGCCTGTCCCTAGCAATAGAAAGCACAATATTGAAGCACCACCCACTACTGGTAGCAATGCAGTTGGAGGACTCCCACTCAGGTTAGAGGAAACAGTGCTATAGACCTTGATCTGACTCCACACATCCATAATTTTTAGATAACGTTTCTGCTAAGGATAATGAGCAATAGATTTTTGAGGGTGAAAGACATCCTAGCATCTCGCCACATCCTTGCAGCTGGTATGTGAATATTGCATAAAAATCCTTCTTTGGTGCTCAAGAGACTTCCATATTACGAAGTATATGTCCTTTCTTCACATTTCAAGCTTTATGGAATCTGTTTTGAAAGATGAGTTTACAAAAAGCATGTATTGATTATCTTTGCATGGATTTGTTAACTAGAGTTCAATTTCTAAATTTGGTCAAGTCCATGCATTAATAAAATGACACATTTGGTAAAACTTAAACCTACTATTGGCCATGGTCAGCCTGCTGCATCAGCAGTTCTCTCAGAATTCAGGTTACTTCCATTGGAAGAAAGAGCATAATTTTATAATGCTGACGATATTGGAAGAATCCGACACAGCTGCGTTTCGGTATAAACATATCTGGCTAAAAGATGATGGTAGAATGAATCAGCAGCTGTTTCTTAATACTCTTTAAAAACGTGTAAAAATAGTACAACAAGGGATGGTGCTTAGTAAACCGCCCAATACAGAACGCCTTGCTCATAGATGCAATGCTCTATCTGTGGTTTGTTCCATCCGAGGAGGGCTTTTCCTTGTTTTATGCTGCTGACAATCAAAGGAATTTTGTAGATCTGTTTCGGTCAAAATCACGGCAAATGTACCGTTCAGATGAGGAAACCTTGAGAAACCTTTGGAACAATTACAAATTGCAGAAATCTTACAAAAAATGCTAGTTGCATCTGCCAATAGGCAGATACAACTAGAGATGTGTTTTCTATAGTTTTGTTACTAGATGTATGAGGTATAGATGCTATCTACTATAATAAAACTCACCCTCAACGTTCTGAAGACAACGTTCTGAAGTCACTCAGTCAGTCACTGAAGGGTTCATGGATTCATGGTGGTGAAGCCTCAACACTGACCATGTCTCTCTGCCCCGCCCTCACATGATGGACCAATCAGAAAAAACACCCTCAACATTCTGAAACACAAAGGACCATCACAACACCGTTCCCAGGCAACACTAGGCAACGTAAGACGGACCAATCAGAGGAAAGTACGTGACAATAAGGGAGGAGCATTCCCCAGCAGAATGGCTCATTAACTGTGCAGCACAGAGAGCACAGAACCACCGCTGGAACGAGAGAAGAATATTCCTGCTGTGGGTATGTGCAAAAATTTACATTTACATTTCACATTTACATTTCACCAACAGAAAGACCCCCTCCACAAACCTCCTTGACAGACAAAACCACACACACATAATACAACAGAAACACACCCTCAAAGCCACACACCAATCCAACCCACTTTGCCAGCACAGCACATCCCCCAACCCCCAAGCAAAAAACAAAACAAAAAAAGACACACATCAACAACCTACACACACACCGCACCCTCACTCACACACACACACACACACACAAAATAGTGACACATGCACACATACACACACACACAAAAAAAACCACATGCTAGCGCCCGTTTCATTGGTTTCAGAAACGGGCCTTTTTTACTAGTATATATATAAATAAATAAATACAAGCAAAAAAAGCAACACTGGGCCTTCAAGACTGGGACAATTAAAGTTCTTTATTGATGACCCCGCATAATGTAGTTCATATCTAATGGTGTTTTGTCTGAGATCAATTACATCATTCCAAAGATCTTGTAGGGATTCTTCATCTTCTTCATCCTCTTCTTCAAACACTGCTGGTTCCTGCAGAAAATTGTGTAGTCGTTCTTCAGAGTAGCTGAGTACGTTGTCCCAGTTCTTGAAGGCCACTTATTGGTGAGGGATGGCCTTCAAGAACTGGGACAACGTACTCAGCTATTAGACACCATTAGATATGAACTACATTATGCGGGGTCATCAATAAAGAACTTTAATTGTCCCAGTCTTGAAGGCCCAGTGTTGCTTTTTTTTGTTTGTATACTTTCTGTGTATGCTGTATAACCCTCTCTATTTGTGTTATAAATAAATAAATACCTTACCTAGCTAACCAATCATAGCTGAATCCTAGTAGAGCTGTGTCCAGTGGTACTCAGAAACACAGCAAGTCATGTTAGAAGCCTTGTGCAACATCTGTACAAGAAAATAGCACAGGGTGCATTCAGGTATAAATAGTGATTTCAGAATGCCACTATTTAAAAAGTGGATGTGCCTTGGGCGTGGTCTGGCTGGGCAAAAATATGGGGTCAGTATTCAAAGGAGGCAATATTCTGGAAAGATATAAACCAAAACTCCCCTAAATCCCCTGAAGCAGTACACAGCAAAACAAGGACCCTTGTTGAGATTTAGACATGATATTGTGCATAGATAAGTGAACGTGATTGTTTCTCTGTTTTCGGTCATCTAGCAGTCCAACTGATTCTTTTGCCGGCTTCTTGCTTTTAATATACCTGTGAGTTTTGATGCTCCTTCTTGTCCACGTTCTGTTTCCTTGGCTAGCATTCTCAGCTGGAACGTTAAATATGGAGTTTTATTGTGAACGATGGTTGAGTACATTCATGCCGGATGATTTTCATAACGAGCATTGAGGTTGGCTTCTGAGGTCCTTTTTCTCCACATTTGACATTGTTGAAAGTTGATTGATTTTGGAATATGAGGGCCAAAAATGTTTTCTGTTTGGATGGCCACTGTAAAATAAAACAACTTGGTAGCAGGTTTCCTGACTTTGCAATTGTGAACATCCCAGCCTGGACCTCCCAGTTCCAACTTCAGCATACTATGCAAAATGGAGTTTCACATCTGTCAAGAATGCCCATAATTAACTTTTGAATTAAACATTTTCAGCTGAGTATTTGTTTCACAAAAATAGCTGTCCTATACTTTCCTTAGATATCACATTTGGTTCACATCAAATTTTTTGTCATCCTTTTTAATTCCCAGAATCACATTTTGAGTGATTTATATCCATTTAGTTTGATGCTTTTCCAATGGTAAATAAACAGAGACCTTCAAAGTATATGAGCTCATATTTGGTTAAATGACAGCATATTCCCTGCTTGCCGCCAAATGGGGAAAAAAAGACATGTTCTGAATCTTTTCAAAAATCAATGGCAAGTGAATTATACTTTGCTTCCTTCTTTTCCTTGTAATAAGCCAAATAAAGAGATTGTGTAATGGACTGAGGTTTTATCTTTTTGAGCTTACAATGAGACGCCAGTCAAGTCCTTCAGGGCCGCAGCTAATGAATGAAAATAAAATCTTGTCAACTCACTCCTCCTCTGACACACTGTTTTCTGACTGTCCTCCTTACTTTCAGAAGCATTTTGACATGTACTGTAGACAGAATGGGACAACCTCTTTCTTTCTTGTTTGAAACCTAAAAATACAATCAGAGAACATCTTAAATTGTAGTCAGTTGAGCGGTCTTGAAAGGCGCAAGAGTAGAAACCAGATATGCCGTGTCAGCCTGAGGCCTCCACACTACCCTGCTTTTGTTTCTCTATCCTTGGAGTAATCTCCTCTACATGACAGTAGGATAATTACGCTTTTGGGCTCATTTTCAAAAGAGAAGGGCGCCCATCTTTCGACACAAATCGGGAGATGGGCGTCCTTCTCCCAGAGTCGCCCAAATCGGCATAATCAAAAGCCCTCAACTGCTTTCCGCCGCGGGGATGACCAAAGTTCCCAGGGGTGTGTCGAAAGCATAGCGAAGGCAGGACTGGGGCGTGCTTAACACATGGGCGTCCTTGGCCAATAATGGAAAAAAGAAGGGCGTCCCTGATGAACACTTGGCCGACTTTACTTGGTCCTTTTTTTTTTCACGACCAAGCCACAAAAATGTGCCCTAAATGACCAGATGACCACCGGAAGGAACCGGGGATGACCTCCCCCTACTCCCCCAGTGGTCACTAACCCCCTCCCACCCTAAACAAACAAAAAAATTAAATATTTTTTCCAGCCTCTATGCCAGCCTCAAATATCATACCCAGCTCCATGACAGCAGTATGCAGGTCCCTGGAGCAGTTTTAGTGGGTACTACAGTGCACTTCAGGTAGGCGGACCCAGGTCCATCCTCCCCTACCTGTTAAACTTGTGGTGGTAAATGTGTGCCATCCAAAACCCACCAGAAACCTACTGTACCCACATGTAGGTGCCCCCCTTCATCTCTAAGGGCTATGGTAGTGGTGTACAGTTGTGGGGAGTGAGGTTTTGGGGGGGGGGGGGTTAGGGGACTCAGCACACAAGGTAAGGGAGCTATGCACCTGGGAGCTTTTTCTGAAGTCCATTCCAGTGCCCCCTAGGGTGCCCGGTTGGTGTCCTGGCATGTGAGGGGGACCAGTGCACTATGAATGCTGGCTCCTCCCATGACCAAAGGGCTTAGATTTGGTCATTTCTAAGATGGGCGTCTTTGGTTTCCATTATCGCCGAAAACTGTGAAAGACCATTTCTAAGGTCGACCTAAATGTGGAGATTTGGGCATTCCCGACCGTATTATCGAAATGAAAGATGGCCACCCATCTTGTTTCGATAATACAGGTTTCCCCGCCCCTTCGCGGTGACATCCTGCAAGTATGCCCTCAGGAAAACTTGGGCGCCCCGTTCGATTATGCCCCTCTTTGTGTCAATTCAACCATGTCCTTTTTCACAGAATCTACTATTATTCCAACTAATGGAAATGGTAAATATAGCATTTGTTTTGTGGGTATTTCTTCACTAGACTTAAATGAATGTAAGAGTAGCCATACTGGGTCAGATCAATGGTCCATCTAGCCCAGTATCCTGTTTCCTACAGTGGCCAAAGCCAAATCACAGTACCTGGCAGAAACCCAAATCATGGCAGCATTCCATGCTACAAATCTCAGGGCAAGCAGTCACTTCCCCATGTCTGTCTCAATAGCATAAGAAGAACATAAGGACAAAAGTATTACCATACTGGGACAGACCGAAGGTCCATCAAGCCCAGCATCCTGTTTCCAACAGTGGCCAATCCAGGTTACAAATACCTGGCAAAATCCTAAAACAGTACAATACCTTTTATGCTGCCTGAAATAAGCAGTGGATTTTCCCCATTTTAATAATGGTTTAAGGACTTTTCTTTTAGGAAGCTATCCAAACCTTTTTAAAACCCCGCTAAGCTAACTGCTTTTACTACATTTTCTGGCAACGAATTCCAAAGTTTAATTACTACTACTACTACTACTTAACATTTCTAAAGCGCTACTAGGGTTACGCAGCGCTGTACAGTTTAATAAAGAAGGACAGTCCCTGCTCAGAAGAGCTTACAATCTAAGGACAAAATGTACACCTTGAGTGGAGAAATATTTTCCATGAATATTTTAATTACTTAGTAGTTTCATTATGTGCGTCCTAGTCCTTGTATTTTATGAAAAAGTAAACAAGCAATTTACATCTACCTATTCCATTCCACGCAGTATTTTATAGACCTCTATTATATCTCCCCTCAGCCATCTCTTCTCCAAGCTGAAGGCCCCTAGCTTCTCTAGCCTTTCCTCATAGGAAAGACATCCCGTCCCCTTTATCATTTTTGTCGCCGTTCTCAGTACCTTTTTTAATTCCACTATATCTTTTCTGAGATGCGGTGACCAGAATTGCACACAGTATTTGAGGTGCGGTCACCCCATGGAGCGATACAATGGCATTTTAAAGTCCTCATTTTTCTTTTCCATTCCTTTCCTAATAATACCTAACTTTCTATTTGATTTCTTAGCCGCCGCCACACACTGAGCAGAGGGGTTCAATGTATCATCAGTGGTGACACCTAGATCCTTTTCTGGGTTGTTGACTCCTAATGTGGAACCTTGCATCACATATAGTTCGGATTAGAGAGCTGCACGGGAACGGGGTTCGCGGGAATCCCGCGGAACCCGCGGGATTCCCGCAGACACGGGGGCAGCTCCTGCGGGGTTCCCGCAGGGATGGAAGCAGTTCTGCGGGGTTCCCGCGGGGACGGAGGCAGTTCCTGCGGGGTTCCCGCGGGGATGGAAGCAGGTCAGCGGGATTCCCATGAAAGTATAAGCTACACCTGCATCAGCCTCTCATCTACCGAATACCATACTGTCTGTGCTGTCTTTTCCTCTTCCTCTTCTTCCTTGCTTTAATAGCACAAATGTGGAAAGTCTTCCATTAAGGAGGTGGTAGAGTCACAAATGATGACGGAATTCAAAAAGGCGTGGGATGAACACAGAGGATCTCTAATTAGAAAATGGAAGTTGTATAAAACCTAACCTTAAATGGTTGCATGTGTGTGGATGTGTCAAGTGACGCTTAGATGGCGACTCTGGCTGTGATGAACTAGGGCTGACACCGGGCAGACTTGTATGGTCTGTGTCTTATACATGGCAATCTGGTTTAGGATGGGCTGGAAAGGACTTAGACATCAACTTCAGTGGCTGGAACATGAGGACAGTGCTGGACAGACTTTTACGGTCTGTGTCCCACAAATGAGAACATGAATAGGCTGGAGTGGGCTTCGATGGCAACTCCAGCAGTTGGAACATAAGGATGGGGCCAGATAGACTTCTGTGGTCTTTGTTCCAGAAACACGAAAGAAAGACCATAATCGTATATAATATCACACTCGTTGATTTAATGATGAATTGATAATGAGTGTGACTATTGGGCAGAGTGGATGGACCGTTCAGGTCTATTTGCTGTCACTTACTATGTTTCTATTAATCCTCTTTGCACCCAGGCTGGTGCACAGACCTCAGCTCTGACACAGGCACGAGAATCAGATGTTACCTGACCTACTGGCATGTGCATGTGGCGACCTCTCAGCACACAATGCCAGTGAATCAGAGACAAATCTTACACGTGCGCACCAGAGTGTTCCAAGTTCCAACTTCCGATCCTTCCTTGCCTACAGTGCTGTGGCTCAAATCCAGAGACAGACTGAGGGAGCTGACTGGAATTTTCTTTTATGTACCATTAAATTTTACGGGGATGGGTGGGGATGGGTTAAATTCTTGCGGGGACGGGTGGGGATGGGTTGGGATGGGTTAAAATTTTGCGGGGATGGATGGGGATGGGTAAGATTCCAGTGGGGACGGGTGGGGACGGGTGGGGACGGGTGGGGACGGGTAAGATTCCAGCAGGGACGGGCGGGAATGGGTAAGATTTCTGTCCCCGTGCAACTCTCCAGTTCGGATTCTTCTTTTCCACATGCATCACTTTGCGCTTGCTTACATTAAACGTCATTTTCCATTTGGATGCCCAGTTGCCCAGTCTCTGATTCTCGTAAGGTCCTCTTGTATTTTTCACAATCCTCTTGCAATTAAACAACTTGGAATAACTTTGTGTCGTCAGCAAATTTGATTACCTCACTAGTTACTTCCATCTCTAGATCATTTATAAATATGCTAAAAAGCAGCGGTCCTAGCACAGACCCCTGGGGAACCCCACTAACTACCCTTCTCCATTGAGAATACTGACCATTTAACCCTACTCTCTGTTTTCTATATTTTAACCAGTTTTTAATCTACAATAGAACACTTCCTCCTATCCCATGACTCTCCAATTTCCTCTAGAGTCTTTCATGAGGTATTTAGTCAAATGCCTTTTGAAAAGCCAGATACACAGTATCGACTGGCTCACCTTTATCTACATGTTCGTTTACCCCTCCAAAAAATTGTAATATATTGGTGAGGCAAGATTTCCCTTCACTAAATCCATGTTGCCTTTGTCTCATAAATCCATGCTTTTGAATATGCTCTGTAATTTTGTTCTTTATAATAGTCTCTACCATTTTGCCCGGCACCGACATCAAGCTCAACAGTCTATAATTTCCCAGATCACCTCTGGAACCTTTTTTAAAAATCAGCATTACATTGGTCACCCTCCAATCTTTCAGTACCATGCTTGATTTTAAAGATAAATTACATATTACTAACAATAGTTCTGCAAGTTCATTTTTCAATTCTATCAGTACTATGGGATGAATACCAACTGGTCTAGGCAAATTGCTACTCTTCAATTTGTCAAACTGCGCCATTACATCTATCAGGATTATACAGATTTTGTTCAGTTTCTCTGACTTGCCAGCTTTGAATACTATTTGTATCTCTCCCAAATCTTCCTTGGTGAAGACCAAAGCAAAGAATTCATTTAGGGGTCCTTTTACTAAGGTGCACTGAAAAATGGTCTGCGGTAGTGTAGATGCGTGTTTTGGGCGTGGCAGAATTATTTTTCAGCGCATCTACAAAAAATGCCTCGTTTTTGCCGAAAATGGACATGCGGCAAAATGAAAATTGTTGCGCATCCATTTTGGATCTGAGATCTTATCGATAGTCATTGACCTAACAGTAAAGAATCTGGGCGGTAATGACCTACACGTACCTTCCAAAGTCAGAGTCCAGCTTCTAGCAGCAGTCTCCAGATTTCTACATCCGGCTTCCAGCTACCAGAGTCATCTTTCAGCTTCCATCAGCAGTCTCCAGCTTTCCGTGTTCAGCTTCCAGCTTTCAGAGTGATCTTCCAGCTTCCAGCGGCAGTCTCCAGCTTCCAGCATCTCGCTTCCAGCTTCCAGAGTCAGCTTCCAGCCCAGCCTCCAGCATTCAGCTTCCAACCTTCAGTCTCCAGAGCCATCTTCCAACTCCCAGCCCAGCTCCAAGCTTCCTGCGACCAGTCTCCAGTTGCCAGTGTCAGCTTCCAGGTTCCAGCTTTTGGCCTATAGGTCTCTGTCTACCTTTGCCTGGGTGATTTGCCTACTATCAGTTGAGTGGTTCTCTCCAACTACGGTCCAAGGGTCACCAAACTCTGGGCACGACAAATATTTATATCGTGAGCCCATTTGAGACAGAAAGTACTTGTACAGATATTTGTGTGTGAACCGCTCTATGCCTATGTGTAGGCCTCAGTGGTATATCAAATGGGGAAAATAAATAAATAATCATTGATTACCGGTTGCACATGGGATAACCTTTAAAATCCTAGTACTTAAGTTTCAAGTTTTTTTAAATTCTTGATATACTTCTCTGGAAAGTACCATCTGAATGGTTCACAATATAATAAATCAGGAGAAAAGAGAATGACAAGTACTACAAATGTTGATGGGAAAGAGAGAGGCAGGAACAGAGAAGGAGGGAGAGCAAAGGAGGGAAAGGATATATTAAACAGACTGCTGGTGACAGGTGCAGACTCCGAGGAGAATGAAAGGAGGGGACCAAATGCATAAAGTGAACAGACATTGTCATTGCAGTTCAGGTGGAGAAAGCATCTTGGAACAGAAATGTTTTAAAGGCTGTTCTAAATAGGGAATGAGAGGGCTCTAATCTTAGCGATAGGGGTACAGAATTCCATAGGGTGGGAGCTGTTACACTAAAGATCTGAGAATGGATAGTGCCAGGTCTACTACAATGAAAAGAAGGAACCATTAAGCAATTACACTGTGAAGACTGGAGACATTATTTAGGGACATAGGGAGTCAGGTACTGTGAAAGGTACAGTGGTTGTTAGGAATTATGAATCTTATGGGTGAGGACTGGAATTTTGTATGTGATCTGATGAACGACTGGTAGCCAGTGTTCCTATCATTCAGAACAACCGTTATATCATTTTTGATTTTTGATACCTTACACTCCCCCTCAGTCCCTTAGGTCATCACAACACAATCAGTTAACAATTCCCTCCTTTCAATTATAAGACCAGACACTATCCGCTCCCAGATTTTTAGTTCCATAGCCCCTACTCTGTGTAACTCCATGCCAACCTCCCTAAGGTCAGAACTTCCTCACCCAACATTCAAAACAGTTTTAAAGATACGCCTATTTCAAGAGGCATTTCGTACTTGAAGTACAGATTATGTAAACCTGCATGGTTTTTTTTTTTGTTTGTTTCCATACCTTCACTCCTCCAAGGTTTGGGATATGAGCAACCACCTCTCACTATATTGGTTTGTTTTATTCTTTTAATACTTTAACGGCACACAATGAAACTACTAAGTAATAAATTTAAAACATTCAGGGAAAATATTTCCTCTACTCATTGTATTTGTAATTAATTCTGAAATATATTGCCAGAGAATGTGGTAAAAGCAGTTAGTTTAGCGAGCTTTAAAAAAAGGGTTGGACAAGTTGCTACAAGAAAAGTCCATATGCTATTATTAATAGACTTGATCGACTTACCGATTAGAAATACATCCGAATCAACACGATCTTATCTAAATCTGCACTACCCAAGCTGCAAAGGACTTAAATACAAAACAACTTACGCATCTAGTTTTTCCTACATAAGCGCACAACTGTGGAACACATTACCAAAAGCCTTGAAAACGACGTAGGACCACCTAAACTTCCGGAAATCACTAAAAACCAACCTGTTTAAAAAGACATACCCTACCGATCCAACTTAAATGCCTAATCTCTGCAACACAACCAAACTAAAGCTCGTAATGGACATAACACAACTCTTCCGTTCTCCGATTCCCTAATGTGGCTGTGCCACATGAACTTGGTCTTACCACAACATCACCCTGTATTTGTTCACACCTGAGGCTGCAAAGGCCTCTCCGGTACTATGTAAGCCACATTGAGCCTACAAATAGGTGGGAAAATGTGGGATACAAATGTAACAAACAAATAAATAAATAAATAAAATGGGCTTGGGAAAATCCACTGCTTATTTCTGGGATAAACAGCACCAAATCCATTTTACTCTTTTGTGATCTTGCCAGGTACTTGTGACTTGGATTGGCCACAGCTGGAAACAGGATTCTGGGCTTCATGGACCTTTGGTCTGTCCCAGTATGACAATGCTTATGTTCTTATGTTCTTAACCTCTACGCCGGCTGCAAAGAGCAAATACTCAAAAAACTCCAAACAGCCCAGAACAAGGGAGCCAGACTCATATTTGGAAAATCAAAATACGAAAGTGCAAAACCCCTACGAGAGAAGCTACACTGGCTCCCACTCAAAGAACGCATCACGTTCAAAATATGCACCCTAGTACATAAAATCATCCATGGCGATGCCCCAGCCTACATGTCAGACCTGATAGACCTACCATTAGGAATACTAAAAAATCATCTCGCACATTCCTTAATCTTCATTTCCCCAACTGTAAAGATCTAAAATACAAATTAATGCACGCATCAACCTTCTCCTATATGAGCACGCAATTCTGGAACGCATTGCCACTCAACCTAAAAGTGACCTATGAACTGACCAACTTCCGTAAACTACTAAAGACCCGTTTCTTCGACAAGATATACCACAAAGACCAAAACATGTGAAACTCCCACATATATCCAGAAATGTTAATAATGCCTTCTGTTATATTACTATCATGTATTCCATTACCATGTAACCCAAAATCCTTCTGTAATACCAAATGCCTATTCTCTTCTCATTTCCACTATCCATGATATATTGTAAGCCACATTGAGCCTGCAAAGAGGTGGGATAATGTGGGATACAAATGCAACAAATAAATAAATAAAATAAACCTTCCAATAATTTATATTTGGTCTAGCCGCACTGCAGAAATTATAAGGGTATAAGGGTACCCTGTTTCCCCGAAAGTAAGACATACCCCGAAAATAAGACCTAGTAGAGGTTTTCCTGAATTGGTAGATATAAGGCCTCCCCCGAAAGTAAGACCTAGCAAATTTTTGTTGGAAAGCATGGCCGCCGAGAGCCAGACAAGGCCGCCCCCCCCCCACCCGAGGTCGCCGGGCCCCCCCCTCCACCCGCCCTCCGTCACTCCCGGAACTAACCTTAAACGCCTCCTTTCACCTTCGCAGCAAGCAGCAGCAGGGCAGACCTCTTCTTCCTTCCGTGCCCTGCCCTCGCGGACATTATGTCAGGCGAGGGCGGGACATGGAAGGAAGGAGTGGCCTGCCCTGCTGCTGCTTGCTGCGAAGGTGAAAGGAGGCGTTTAAGGTTAGTTCCGGGAGCGACGGAGGGCGGGTGGGCCAACCCCGATCCAACCCTGATGTTTCCCCGAAAAATAAGACAGCCCCTGAAAATAAGACCTAGCGCATTTTGGGGGGCAAAAATTAATATAAGACAGTGTCTTATTTTCGGGGAAACGCGGTAGCAGTAAAATATCAATGCTATGGAAAATATTTCTTTGCAGTAGGGCATAATTGCTTGAATCTACAGAGAGGTTGTTTTTATCTGGATTAAATCCAGTCAAATGAACAGGCTGAAGAAAGTTGAGCTTGATGGATTCTTTCTTTCACCTGACTGCATGGGACAGTTAAAACACTTCTTTAATCAACGGGCTGTTGTGATCCTTTTGTCAAACCCAAGTCCACACATGGCTGGTTTTTCTCAAGAAAGGTGATTATTCAGTTTCAATAATCAAACCAGACTCTACCCAGACTAATTACTATAAGGAATATGTTCTGCCCATCTATCCAAGGTACAGTTAAATGAAACTTTCCACAGAGTTACCTTATAGTAAGATAGTTTGGTAAATGCAGAAACACAGTACAGCATGCTCTGAATGTCTGAACTGCCAGATGAATGTTCCATGGGAGCAGGCCGGATTCCAAACCAGCAGACCACACAGTGCCCTACCACCGGGGATTCCCTTCTTTTGAGAGGACCACAATTATTGATGCATTCTGGAGAGTGAATTTCCATGACTACAGTGTTATAGAGCAGGGGTAAACCTCATCTCTGAAAACGTGAGCTGCCAGAGAAAAAGGTCATTTTTGAATTACTCATCTGGACCTGCACTATACCAAAATTACTGCAAAATGTCAACCAGGAATTTAATATAGTTTAACCTAAACAGGAGCAATGAAAACATTCCTGATTTCCTTTCTGCACTGCCTCTCCTGAAACAATGATGTAAAACCACTTTAGAAAATGGATATTCGATGTAACCGTTTCATTAACACAAACAGTCTACAAGTTCATCACAACTAATTCAACAAATACAACTATTACTAATATCCCCTGAGCTTGTTTATGTCTTTTGCCCACATAATCGTGGGCAGCAGCAGCTGCTTCCAGCACGTCAGTCCTCAGTGCTGGTGATTTTATTGAGCCACGGAAGACCCCAGGCTATTGGCAAGAACATCTTACCATCTGCAG
This sequence comes from Microcaecilia unicolor, assembly GCF_901765095.1. Lineage (NCBI taxonomy): Eukaryota > Metazoa > Chordata > Amphibia > Gymnophiona > Siphonopidae > Microcaecilia > Microcaecilia unicolor. Next base: position 32,650,160 of record NC_044036.1, read on the forward strand.
AGACTCCGCCAGCTGAATAGCCAAGCCAAGTGCCAGGGCTGTCCTACTGCACTGTACCAGTCAGCCCTCTTACCCTCTCCTTTCTTTATTTGCAAACAACTCAGGAGCTCACCTTTCTAAATGGTCTTTGAGGCCTGAAAATCACTGTTTACATTTCTATCTTTGCTAATGTGCTCTGTCAGCTAAGTACCCACTTAATTCTAGTCTCTGCCACCCACATATAGGTCAGTCACATTCAAAATTTTAAAGTTAAATATGTCTATTCGTGTATACAATAGATTCCAATTAAACAGATAATGGGGGGGAATAGGGAACAACAAATCGCTAGAATATGTATTACAAAGTTCCCAAATAATAAGATGCTGCCTGAACTGATTTTAACAGAAGGGAAAAAAACGGCCTGAAAGAGCTCACGGATTTTGCAGCCCAAAGTCCTTCTGTAACACCAAATGTCTATTCTCTTCTCATTTCCACTATCCATGACGTATTGTAAGCCACATTGAGCCTGCAAAGAGGTGGGATAATGTGGGATACAAATGCAATAAATAAATAAAAATAAAATAAACCTGAGGAAATAATTTTTCACAGAAAAGGTAGTGAATTCGTGGCAGGGACAGACTGATCATTTGGGCAACTGGGCAGTGCTCAAGGACAAAAAACAGTGGGGGGGGGGGGGGGGCTCAGTACTTTGCTCCCAGGTGACATATCTGACATCCCTCTCTCCCCTCTGTCCGGGATCGGGACATCCCTTCTCTCTCCCACTGACACTCTGGTGCAATTCTGTAAGGAGAAGCCGTCCACACTTACTGTCTATCTTGAGGCCTGTTCCGCTGATGCTGGAACTTCTCTCTGCTGCGGCCTGCCCCTCTTCTGATGTATCTTCCTTCTACCGCAAGGGCAGGCCGCAGCAGAGGGAAGTTCCGGCGTCAGCAGACCAGGCACCTGGGCAGTAAATACAGACTCAGCTTCTCTTTCTTACTGCTTGGAAGGCAGGACAAAAGTGGGTGCAGATTAGAATGATCAGGTAAGCATCTCTACCATACAACCCCAATTTTGTGGAATCTTCATTTCGCTAGCGATAGGCTATCATATTTAGCTTAAGAGCTCATGTTTCTTATTTCAGGCTCTTTTTGTGATGGTCTAGCTTATTTGCACTTTTCAATCCATGCATATGTGCATGATTCAAAGCAATTTCTTTTGCACATTTCTGGGACGATCAGTAGGCTTCGAGTTACTCGTTAACGGGCCTTGTCCATACTTGTTCCCTAGTTGGTTTTTAATGAGAATATTCTTGGTTTTAAAAGAGTCTAAATATCGGGGGAGGGTGGGGGGTTACAGGACTTGAATAAGCCAGTTTTGTCTATGGACTGTGTTTAGACAATAAACATTTTAGGATTTACTAATATTTATTGTATTTATTTAATTGTTACACACTTTTTGATCTTTTTGGTGAATGTATGCTACTGAATTTAGGGGCCCTTTTACTAAGCTGCGTAGGCACATACGTGCGTCCTAAGCTCACCAATTTTGAACTACCACCCGGCTACCGCGTGGCCCGGGTGGTAATTAAATTTTTTACGCGCGTCCACCAAACGCCTCAGAAATTTTCCGGTGCGCAGCGTTAACCGGGCGGTAATCGGCATTGTACGCATGTAGACCATTACCGCTCGGTTAATGCATGAGAACTTACCGCTAGGTCAATGGGTGGCGGTAAGATCTCAGGCCCAAAATGGACACGCACCAGTTTTCATTTTGCCGCACATCCATTTTCAGCCAAAAGAAAAAGGCCTTTTTTGCAGGTGCGAGGAAAAATGAACCTGCGCGCGTCCAATACACGCATCTACACCAGCGCAGGCTATTTGTTGGTGCACCTTAGTAAAAGGACCCCTTGGTGAAAGCAAAATGAAATAAAGCTGTTCAGCTACTTGCTCAAAGTATACGATCTGAGTGGGATGGGATGGGGCCCAAATGATCCTTATTGCCCAGAGGCCAGGATCACTTCCAGTCCATCCCTGATTCATGGAATAAGTACATAAGTAATGCCATACTGGGAAAAGACCAAAGGTCCATCGAGCCCAGCATCCTGTCCCCGACAGCGGCCAATCCAGGTCAAGGGCACCTGGTAAGCTACCCAAACGTACAAACATTTTATATGTTATTCCCGAAATTGTGGATTTTTCCCAAGTCCATTTAGTAGCGGTCTATGGACTTGTCCTTTAGGAAACTGTCCAACCCCTTTTTAAGCTCTGCCAAGCTAACCACCTTCACTACGTTCTCCGGCAACGAATTCCAGAGTTTAATTACGCGTTGGGTGAAGAAAGGTTTTTTCCGATTTGTTTTAAATTTACTACACTGTAGTTTCATCGCATGCCCCCTAGTCCTAGTATTTTTGGAAAGCGTGAACAGACGCTTCACATCCACCTGTTCCACTCCACTCATTATTTTATATACCTCTATCATGTCTCCCCTCAGCCGTCTCTTCTCCAAGCTGTATAGCCCTAGCCTCATTAGTCTTTCTTCATAGCGAAGTCATCCCATCCCTGCTATCATTTTAGTCGCCCTTCGCTGCACCTTTTCCAATTCTACTATATCTTTCTTGAGATGCGGCGACCAGAATTGAACACAGTACTCAAGGTGCGGTCGAACCATGGAGCGATACAATGGAATGGTCTCCTGGCGAAGGTGGTGGAGATGAAGACTGGATCTGAATTCAAGAAAGCTTGGGACAAGTACACAGGATCTCTGAGGGAGAGGAAGGGATAGTAGATGGTACAGATGGACAGACTGAATAGACCATATGGCCTTTATCTGCTCTCATTTTTCTCTGTTTCTCTCCTTTATTTTTTTTCCCCTGTACTTATCTGCGGACTTTTATTATACCACTTCCCTCCATAGACTTCTGGGGATTTGTATGTGACCAAATTATAGTTACTCCCTTTAATGTGTCTTTTATCAAAACCTGCTTTTATTTTTTAAAATCAAATCTACCTTTCCTGTTCTACAAAAGTCATTTCATGCATTTTCCCTCCATTATATTACTAATATCCCCAGAGCTTAATTATTTCTTTTGCCCACATAATTATGGGCAGCAGCTGCTTCCAGCACATTCCTGTTTTGCCCAGGGGCGTATCTGCGTGGGGCCACAGGGGCCTGGGCCCCCGCAGATTTTGCCATGGCCCCCCTCCCCGCTGCTTACTTTTGCTGGCGGGGGGCCCCAACCCCCGCCAGCCGAGGTCCGACCCGCAATCTCCATATTTCGTCTTCCTCCGTGGCCATGTGCTTCAAGGAAGTAACGCTGCAGTGCTGATTTGTTGAATCCCCCCCTCTCTGGCTCTGGCCCCCCCTACCGCCGGATTCCAGATACGCCCCTGGTTTTGCCCATTCTATGAATCACCAGAACTTTACTTACCAGCCCCACATTCTTACCAGTGAATATAGACCCCACCCACCATTAGTTTAAAAAAAAATGAAAAGATGGCCATAGATCAGAAATATGCACATTTTGGGGGTAATTCTATAAAGTTTACATTTAGATGCCAATCAGTGGCATAGTCATGGGTGGACCCAGGTGGGCACAGCCCCACCCATTTTGAACTGAGGTCTATCCAGCAGCGGCACAGCTGTGATATGGCCGACGAGGATCCCCAGCCCTGCCAGCTGAACACTCTCGGCATATCGCCCTTCCCTCCCCCTGTGATCAGGGGTCTTTTAACTCAACAGTGCCTTTTAAATCCTTCAGTTCTTTGCTGGCAGTGTTGCCAGGTACTCGGCCCCGAAACCCGCCCAAAAAGTTCACACCCCCACCCCCGCCGTCATCAACCCCACCCCCGCCGTCATCGACCCCCACCTCTGCCGTCATCGACCCCGCCTCTTCCATCACTGGCCCCGCCCAAAACGTCACCGGCCCTGCCCAAAATGTCACCGGCCCCACCCAAAACGTCACTAGCCCCGCCCAAACTGGCCCAAAAAACCGCACAAAAACCACCAAAGAACCCGAAAAACCAGCCCAAAAAAACGCCACGGGTTGCGGAAAACTGCCCAATTGGGCGGGAAAACCGCCCAATTGGCAACCTTGTTTGCTGGCAGTGAGCAGCAAAGCATACCTGCTACTCACACCAGCCCCGAGCCTTCCCTCTGATGCAACTTCCTGTTCACGGAATCAGGAAGTTGCATCAGAAGGAAGGCTCAGGGCTGTCGCAGGCAGTGAGTATGAGTTGCTGCTCACTGCTGGTGAAAAACTAAAGGATTTAAAAGGTTCTGGGGATTGGGAGAATGGAGTTGAGACCTGCATTCAACTGGGGGGGAGGGGAGAGAGAGATGCTGGGTTCTCATGCACACCCAGTTTGGTCTCAGGCCTACCTAAAATTGGATATCTGACTACGCCCTGATGCCAATTATGTGTGCAAATGTTTAGAATACTGGCACATACATGCAAATATGCATTCATACACATATAAATATTAGATACGAACCTGCACTCTATTCTGTATCTTTACAGATATCTTTCATAGCATGTAGTTTTCAGGCGACTACACATTTGTGTGGGCTCTGGGTGAAACATAAGTAGCATGCACAGTTATACACATAACTTATAGAATGCTATAAGTTACACATTTATCTTTCACAACTAGGTGCACGCATTTACTCCAGCTCACACCTAAGTGACATGCATTTATATATCCGAGTTCACTATTATTTTACAATAGAAAGTAGGCACCCAAGTGATATACATTTATATATCCGAGTTCACTATTATTTCACAATAGAAGGTAGATACCTAAGTGATATGCATGTATATATCCAAATTTGTAGGCACTATTTCCATATAGGCGAGAACACATCAGAGGGAAGGCTGCGGGACGGTGCGAGTAGTATGTATCAGTCGCTGCTCGCTGCAGGCGAAGGTCTGCTATTTACAAGGTATGCAGGAGGGACAGTTGTTGGGAGTTTTCAGCTGGTGGGGCGTGGGGATCCCTGCCAGCAACATCATAGGTATGCTTCTACTGGGTGGCCCTGAGCCCAAAGTGGGTCATGCGATTAAACTACAGTGTAGTAAATTTAAAACAAATCGGAGAAAATTTTCTTCACCCAACGTGTAGTTAAACTCTGGAATTCATTGCCGGAAAATGTGGTGAAGGCGGTTAGCTTAGCAGAGTTTAAAAAGGGGTTGGACGGTTTCCTAAAGGACAAGTCCATAAACCGCTACTAAACGGACTTGGAAAAATCCAAAATCCCAGGAATAACATGTATAGAATGTTTGTACGTTTGGGAAGCTTACCAGGTGCCCTTGGCCTGGATTGGCCGCTGTTGTGGACAAGATGTTGGGCTCGATGGACCCTTTGTCTTTTCCCAGTATGGCATTACTTATATACTTATGGGTGGGCCTGGGCCCACCCTTGGCTATGCCACTGCCTCACGCACCTTTGCAAAAGTGCCCCTGAGTGAGCAACTGCTGGAAATATCACCAACAGTTAATGCAGAGGTGTTTTGCAGGTCAGGTTTGGCAGTTACCTCACATAACTGCAAAACCTGATCACATACTAGTAAATATTAGCTTAATGCTAATAATGGTGAAACTTCTCCCTAGTGGCATTCATGAGTAACATATCATTTGAATAAGAGCTTTCAATGGTGTATTATGCAACATATTCTACATTGCCCAAACACAATTAATATAATTACAGAGACATCTTTAACAGGCAATTCCCTAATATACACTTTTGTGTGGGAATAAAACTATGATTTGCATCTTAATAGAGAGAGCAAATTTACAGTAATGTTGGAGGGAGAGAGTGCTGCTGGCAATAATAATACCAGCTGGCTAACAAGACGTTGTGTATTCAGAGGAGCCAGAAAATATTTTGCAATCTGCATTTTCAAAAAATATTTATTAAGTTCTCCCTCTTCTTGACTTTTCTGAGTGCATTTTTCACATAGTCTAGTCGGGGTTTGAAAGCTACGTTGCAGGCATGACATTTAACAGCATCTCAGGATACTAAACTCAGTCAACAGAAAGTGAGTCTGTGACAAAAAAAGTAAGCTTCTGTTTTCAATACAGTTGTATTTGTACACACAACATACCAGAGAATGGCGCGGGGACGGATACATGCAGTAACCACGGGGATAGAGCTTGCGGGGATGGGGCGGGGACAGATCCCACGGGGACGGGGTGGGGATTGGGACAAACTTTGTCCCCGTTTCATTTTCTACTTTGAAGCCTGTTATTTATTTATTTTATTTAGTTATTGCATTTGTATCCCACATTTTCCCATCTCTTTGCAGGCTCAATGTGGCTTACAATACAGCATGGATAGTGGAAACATAATAGAGAATAGACGTTTAGTATTACAGAAGTATCTTGGGTAACATGATAATGATAAAGCATGATAGTAGTATAACAATCAAATATTAAAGACAATTCTGGATGTATGTGAAGGAGTTCACATTTGTTGATCTTCATGGTATGCCTTGTTAAAGAGATGGGTCTTCAGTAGTTTGCGGAAGTTCGCTAGTTCGTAAATCGTTTTTAAGTTGCGCGGCAATGCGTTCCATAACTGTGTGCCCAAGTAGGTAAAGTTTGATGCGTGCATTAGTTTGTATTTCAGACCTTTGCAATTAGGGAAGTGCAGGTTAAGGAATGTGCGGGATGATCTTTTGGCATTCCTGTTAATGAACTGGACTGTTATTTATGTTTGAGTGAAGCAGACAATGATATTTTGATTTTTTTGGAAAAACAAGCAAGCACGCTGGCCACAACTAGCAAAATTTGCATGTGGGATCCTGTATATCCTGCTACCAGCACATCTTCTATTGCAGGAGGGACTGTGGAAGACAGGAGAGCTAGACTGAATCCTGAGATTGTTGATGACTTCTTATTCATCCACAGATTAAGAAATCTGCTTCATAGGGCATATTTCTCTCCTCTAGGGCATACAGAACGGGTTGTATTTTGTACCCCTGGACATTTTAACAGGGTGGATTAGGATTCCTTGGGGTAGTAGAGGTCAGCTATTGTTGGGGTTGAGAGGGTGTGTGTGTGTGTGGGGGGGGGGAGGTTATTATAGTCTCATGTTATTTTCTATTTGTGATTTATAAACAGTTGCACAACATATTCCTTTTTATACTTTAATAAAAAGATTTAAATATAGTAACATAGTAGATGACGGCAGAGAAAGACCTGCACGGTCCATCCAGTCTGCCCAACACGATAAACTCATATGTGCTACTTTTTGTGTATACCTGACCTTGACTTGTATCTGCCATTTTCACGGCACAGACCGTATTAGTCTGCCCAGCACTAGCCCCGCCTCCCAACCATTAGCCCTCCCCCCCCCCCCCCCCCCCCCCGGCTCTGCCACCCATCTCCGCTAAGCTTCTGAGGATCCATTCCTTCTGAACAGGATTCCTTTATGTTTATCCCACACATTTTTGAATTCCGTTAGCGTTTTCATCTCCACCACCTCCCGCGGGAGGGCATTCCCACCCTCAGACTGTCACTGTCCACCACTCTCTCCGTGAAAAAATACTTCCTGACATTTTTCTTGATTCTGCCCCCCCTTCAATCTAATTTCATGTCCTCTCGTTCTACCGCCTTCCCATCTACGGAAAAGGTTCATTTGCGGACTAATACCTTTCAGATATTTGAACGTCTGTATCATATCACCCCTGTTTCTCCTTTCCTCCAGGGTATACATGTTCAGGTCAGCAAGTCTCTCCTCATACGTCTTGTAATGCAAATCCCATACCATTCTCGTAGCTTTTCTTTGCACCGCTTCAATTCTTTTTACATCCTTAGCAAGATACAGCCTCCAAAACTGAACACAATACTCCAGGTGGGGCCTCACTAACGACTTATACAGGAGCATCAACACCTCCTTTCTTCTGCTGGTCACACTTCTCTCTATACAGCCTAGCAACCTTCTTGCTACAGCCACCTCCTTGTCACAATGTTTTGTCGCCTTCAGATCCTACCACCCCAAGATCCCTCTCCCCGTCCGTACATATCAGACTCTCACCACCTAACACATACGTCTCCCGTGGATTTCTACTCCCTAAGTGCATCACTTTGTATTTCTTCGCATTGAATTTTAATTGCCAAACCTTAGACCATTCTTCTAGTTTCCACAGATCCTTTTTCATGTTTTCCACTCCCTCCCGGGTGTCCACTCTGTTACAAATCTTGCTTGCAAAAAGGCAAACTTTACTTTCTAACCCTTCGGCAATGTCACTCACAAATATATTGAACAGAATCGGCCCCAGCACTGATCCCTGAGGCACTCCACTACTCACCTTTCCCTCATCCGAGCGAATTCCATTAACCACCACCAGTTCCTAATCCAGTTCACCATGTCAGGTCCTATCTTCAGCCTATCCAGTTTATTTAAATATAAAATCATACTTGTTCGAGGCTTCTGCAGATTAGGACAGAGACCATGGGTACTGGGCGGGGACGGAGACAGAACCTGTGAGGATGAGGCGGGGACAGAGACAGAACCCACGGGGATGGGGCGGGGACAGGGACAATATTTGTCCCTGTGTCATTCTCTACAACATACCATGAACTTCAGAAAGTAGAAACAGTCTGATCCAGTGCCGCACCCCACCCCCTCCCTTCAGCAGAAGAGCTCTTTCAAGAATCTTGGTTTTGTTTCTCCAGCTGGAACATTTTCTGTAAAATTTTTGCATCCAGTACATTGTCTCTTGTCCACTGGGCCCTCCCTGTCCCTCACCTAACCCACCCTCATCCTGTTAGACTGTCACTGAAATGCTTTGATGTTTCACTTATACTTACTGTCATTTATCAAAATTTGCTTATTCCTGATCTGACGAAGAAGGGCTACCTTCGAAAGCTAATCAAAAAAATGTATTAAGTTAGTCCAATAAAAAAGGTATCATCTTATTTTCTTTTCCATGTTTTATTTTATTCTATTTCTATTGAGCACATTGTTAGAAAGTGCTTGTGTGTGAGTTGAACAACTGCAGAGCATTTGCCTGAGTTTGGAGCAGCTCCAGGTTTTCATTAACCCCCTTATAAAGTGAAAATGTGGTCCTGTGAGTGTGAGGCTACATCTGGCAAAAGAGGCCATCTGTGATTCATACCGTTTTGCTCCAACAAAATGACAACAGTGTGAAAAACTCTTCTCTCTGGTCTGCAGTGAACTGTAAAAGTAATATTAGGAATAGCTTCTGCAGGCCCCGTAATTGACACTGGCTGAAAGCAGAACCCACAGCTGCATGTTTTCACCAGAGTTCCAAGTCGTTCCAACCCTCAAATCTAGGTCATAGTTAGTTAATGGCGCACCGAAGCAGCCCTTCCTAACGAACCAATGGGTTTTTCTAAACATTGTTAAACCAATTACGTAGGAAAAGCCTCAGAAAAGATGCACGAAATGCAAATAACACTTCCCAGTAAAGTGGATGCCGTTTGACATCCGATCTCCCTTTTTTTTTTTTGGCTGGAAAACTGCAGTTTTGTAAAGAAAGGCTAGTATGAGAATTAGCTTACCTGAAGCCACAGGCAAATTTCTTCTAATGTATTCAGCCTTAGCAGAGCATTTTTCCTTTCAAGCAATAAGGAGGAACTCTTTGCAGGAGGATGTGGCAACAGTAGTTAGCGTATCTGGGTTTAAAAAAGGTTTGGACAAGTTCCTGGAGGAAAAGTCTATAGTCTGCTATTGAGACAGACATTGGGAAGCAACTGCCTGCCCTGGGATTGGCAGCATGGAGTTTTCTGCTCGAGATGGTGCATACAGAATGCCTAGCATAGTACTTAACAATTTTACTTGCCTCCATTCCAGTGGATTAATTACTTCAAATTTTCACATTTTTTTATTAGCGGTCCTCCTGTTACACTCACAGAGTCACACTGAAAGAAGCCACTTTAAGTAAATTTGGAAGCAAGAAAGTCAGTGCCTCTGTAACTGTGGATACACTGTGAGAGGCAGTGGTCGAGGCTTGAATTCCTCCACAGCCCATCCCCCTATGAGATAGACTACTATTTCATCCTCTTAAGTAGAGACAGTCACATCTAAGTTGCCAACTGAGGAAAAAGCTAAGTTAGGCTTGCAGTGTTCCTTGGCCCTACATCAATGGTACTAAGCCACGTTGACTACTGCAACGGAATCTATGCGGGATGCAAAGAGCAGCTCTTAAAGAAACTTCAGACCGCCCAAAACACAGCAGCCAGACTTATATTTGGAAAAATGCGATTCGAAAGCGCCAAACCCCTCCAAGAAAAACCACACTGGCTTCCTAATCAAAGAATGCATAGCTTTCAAAATCTGCACCCTAGTCCACAAAATTATCTATGGCGAAGTCCCGGGTTACATGGCCGACCTCATAAACCTCCCAACCAGAAACGCAGCCAGATCAACACGAACATACTTAAACCTCCACTACCCAAGCTGTAAAGGACTCAAATAGAAATCGATCTATGCATCCAGCTTCTCCTACATAAGTACTCAATTGTGGAATGCATTACCAAAAGCTGTGAAAACAACGTACGACCGTCTCAGCTTCCGAAAATCACTAAAGACCCACCTGTTCGAAAAGGTATACCCTACCGACCCAACTTAAGCGCCTAAATCCTGCAACACAACATAACCTAAGCTCGTAATGAACACTTTATATCTCTTCTTCTCTATTATTCCCAATGTCTCTGTAACTATGAACCTAATTAGACCACAAGACCACTTTGTATTTGTTTCTCTACCGGTGTTGGCGTACGCTTTCACAGTCCCATGTAAGCCACATTCAGCCTGCAAATAGGTGGGAAAATGTGGGATACAAATGTAACAAATAAATAATTAATAAATAAATCTAAGATGGAGTGAGACTCAGAGCTGGCAGGAATTTGTGGAACAAGCCAATCCTTTGGGGGAAGGTTTAGGTGTGTGTGGTGGGGGAGGGGACTATGAGTGTAGAGGGTTCTAGAGCTTCTGTGGATGCCGGGAGTGGAGCTAAGGCAGTGTGTGTGTTGGTGGGGGGGAGAGAACAGTGTCTATGAGAAAGGGATGTGTCTGTGTTAGGGGAAGGAGTGCGTGCGTGGACAGGGATTAAGTGTGTGTGGGGTGGGTGAGTGTTTGTAAGATTGATGGAGTGTATGTTTTGGGTATGTGTATGCAGGTCACAAATAGTTTAGTGGGTTATATTCCTTCTTCCCTCCCTCCAGGCTCCAACTTCTTAGTTCCCCACCAGTTCCCTCTACTCATCCCATACCTCTGCGTCCCATAGTTTGGAGAATCACATTTTAAAACACTTGTTTTCATCATGTAGAGGGTAATATCTTACACTAAAAAAAAAGTGTAGTCATTCACAGGAAGAGGGGAAGAGAAGAAATATTTACGGAAGAACCCCACACGGCCTGTGTTTCAGTGAATTGCCTTCATCAGGGGATATTCATGGTTCTCATTCTCAGAATGCTTTCTGTAACAACTACTGACTATATCAATCCAATGTTTGGAAAACAGAGACCAACTACTGTCTCCATGATCACAGTCTAATAGTAAATAATAGTAGATCACACACACCCACTATTAGTAATCATAGCAACTCCTCCAGGCATCTCTTCAGTGGGTGTGCGCGATCTGTCAGTCAGAAAACTGCTCTGTAGTAAAATACTCTGTGCATGATACAGGTATAATCCCAAACCTCTGTACACACATCTGGATCTCTCTTCTGCCTTGTTAGAACACAGGAGAGCAATCAGCTCTTTACAGTGTTAGATCTCCTCCTGTATAGGTACCAACAGGTCAAAATGATTAGGGGTGCCAATCACAATGCAAAATTCCCCCTCCCTGGACAATGAAGGAGCTTGCTCAATACTGAGGGCGCTCAGCACTCACTGGCTCCCACAGAGCTGGCACCTATGGCCTCCTGATACTTCCCAGTAAGGTACAGAAATACTCTAGGATTCCTTGCTTTCTTCAAAAGTAGCATATTTTTTTTCACTTGCATTAATAAGCTAAAACCCAGCACAGCTGTAGCAGAGATCAGAAGAAGTAAAGCCAGACTCAGTTTTCTTCAGCTGGGCTACTGCAATGTAATAGTACAAGAAAAGGGGGGGTCCACTCCTTCCACAATCACGCAAACAGAAATTGACACAGAGTGGAAGAAAAAACAAATCCAAGTGACCGGCAAAATACAGCGGTGAGAGCTTACAAGAAAAGGGGGGTCTTACATTCATTGAAACATCTATGCGATGATGGCAGTTTAAACTATCGTATATTTTATGTATTTACGTGGTTATGTTTATAATTTTTATATATTTTTTCTAATTTTTTAAAAATTTCTGATTTCTGACTTTTATTATTATTTTGAATTGTATATTGATTTTAAATATTTGTGTGTTTTTAGACCCCTGAGGAAGGCTTTTTGCCGAATCACGGACCGTGTTGGGTCCCAATAAACTTTGTTTGGAGCTCTCACCACTGTGTTTTGTGGATTTGTTTTTTCTTCCACTCTGTGTCAATTTCTAGCGCAATGTATGCAATTTTCCCTCATGAGCATTATGCAAAATGACAACTGTGTTATTATTGCAAAATACGGCACCACACACCTCTCTAAGTTCCCCCCAGCTGCCCCTACCATACATGTACCCCATTATACCACAATATCACTTTGTATTCATTCATACCATGTATTTGTTCAGACCGTAATGCTCTTCGGCCGGCCAGATGGAGTCACAGTGGAGGAGGTGCCTGGCTCGGAGAGTCCTGACAGTTGGGGCTGTGGAGGATGACCGTTTGTCCGCCATCTTGTTTCAGAGGATGCCTGCCTTCGGCTTCGTCCAGCCTCTGTATGCTGCTGCTGGCTCTTCAGTGCTTCATTTGGGGATCACTTTGCAGGACTTATTCACGTCAGCCTGGTCTTCCATCATCCCTCTTGGCCCGCTTGGACTTCTGCTGTTCCTCTTTGCCTCCCTTGCCTTTCCCTTCTTGCCTTGTCCTCCCGCCCTTACTGACGAAATGTAACTGTACTGTATTTATTTTAATGTATTTATTTTAACTAGTTCATTGTAAGCTGCTTTGGGGCTGCAACACTGCGGCAAAAGGCGGGGTATAAATGATCTGAAATAAATAAATAAAATATGTAAGCCACATTGACCCTGCAAAGGGTGGGAAAATGTGGGATACAAATGTAGCAAATAATAATAATAATAATAATCATGTAATTTAAACTTGAATATTCTCAGGGACTTGATAAAGATGTCACTGTGACCAGAGATAATTTGGAGTCAGACAAATAGCTTATAACTTTGGCCTTCAGCATTCAGTTTGTTTTCCCCTTTCTATCATTTTTGCTACAGTTTAACTCTTTCGTGCCTTTGGGGATCCGTGAATGGGCTCCCGCTGCAGCAGTAAGCATCGCATGCAGTATCTAATACACTACGAGGAAGAATGTTGTACTGTGTTCTGTTAGTAATCGGCAACACATGTATAAAGCATGCTTAGGGAATGATTCAGACTGGTGATATAACAAAGAAATATATCTGGTTTGTGCTGCCAGTCCACTGCGGATTGCTCCATGGCTGTCATAAATGAACCACGTCAATACAGCTCATCTTAAGTGCTGGGAGATGAAAGAGTTATAGCAGCCATAAGCTATACTGGATTCAGGGGCGTAGCCAGACTTCGGCGGGAGGGGGGTCCAGAGCCCAAGGTGAGGGGGAACACTTTAGCCCCCCCCCCCCTGCCATTGCCAACCCCCCCCACCGCCGCCAACTTTGACCACCTCCTGCAGCTGACCATTTCGACCCCCCCTCCGGCAGCCAACCCTCCCCCGCCGTCGCCTAACTTTGCTGGCGGGGGACCCCAATCCCCGCCAGCTGAGGTCCTCTTCTTCCCGCGCAAGGCTTTGTTCTGTTTCTGTGAGTCTGACATCCTGCACATACAACGTGCAGGACGTCAGAAACAGAACAAAGCCTTGCGCGGGAAGAAGAGGACCTTGGCTGGCGGGGGTTGGGGTCCCCCGCCAGCAAAGGTAGCCCACAGCGACGCTGGGGGAGGGTTGGCGGCAGGAGGGGGGTGGAGAGGGTCATCGGCAGGGGGTCCAGAGCCATAATCTACGGGGGCCCAGGCCCCCATGGCCCCATGTAGCTACGCCACTGACTGGATTCATTACAACAATTTACTTTAAACACTTAGGGGCTCTTTTATTAAGCTGCGGTAGGACTAACACACAGCGCATGCCAAATCGACACTACCGCCGGGGTAGCATGGGCACCCGGTAGTCATTTTGAAATTGGCATGTGCTGTTTCTTGCAGTAGAAAATATTTTCCTATTTTTAACCGTAAGGGGCGATCCTGGTAGTAACTGGCAGCAAGACCACATTGGCACATGCTGCCTGATTACCACACGAGTAGCGCATGAGCCCTTACCAATAGGCCAGTGGGTGGCGGTAAGTGCTCAGGCAGTAAATAGTCACACGCTACGTTTAATTTTAGCACACGACCATTTCCTGTCCCATTAAAAAAAAAGCCCTTTTTCCCAGCCACAGTAAAAAAAAATAGCCTAGAATGCGCCGATTTCACACGTCCAGACTATCACAGGCCACTTTTTACCGTGGCTTAGTAAAAAGGCCGCTTAGGATTTTGTAATATATGTGCAGGGGCATTTTCAAAATTACATCTATATCTGATTTTGGACATTTTCTTGAAAAAAAACGTCCAAAACTCCAGCAGCGAACATGACCTTTTCAAACCAGAACACTGCTTGCCCTGGGATTGGTGGCATGGAATATTGCTACTATTTGAGATTCCGAAATCTTTCTATTAATTGGGGTTAATGTTGCTACTATTTGGCTTTCTGCCAGGTACTTGTGACCTGGCTTGGCCACTGTTTGGAAACATGATACTGGGCTAGATGGACCGTTGGTCTGACCCACTGTTGCTATTCTTATGTTCTTATGAGATGGGCCATGTTTCAGCGGAGAACTGCCTGCCTCAGCAGTCAAAACGTTCTGTCGACTGTAATTTGAAGTGGAAAGATGATTCTGAAGCAAAGTAGAAATCCAGCAACAAGAGCAGGATACAGTAAAAAGAGTGAAGCAGCTTCTGGTGACAAAACTAAGCGGTAAAGCAATTACTTTCTCCTGTGTTTTGCCACTTACTTTTGTCGCCAAAAGCTGCTTCACTCTTTTTACTGTATCCTGCTCTTGTTGCTGGATTTCTACTTTGCTTCAGAATCATCTTTCCACTTCAAATTACAGTCGACAGAACATTTTGACCCCTGAGGCAGGCAGTTCTCCGCTGAAATACGGCCCTGTATTGGGTCTCTCAGTACCCTTCTCCACCACCGCCAACTCCAGGCTCCGCTCATTCTGCCTCGCCTCACCCTATGCTTGGAACAACCTTCCCGAGCCCATACGCCAAGCCCCCTCCCTGCCCATCTTCAAGTCTTTGCTTAAAGCCCACCTCTTCAATGCTGCGTTCGGCACCTAACCCTTACCGTTCAGTGAATCCAGACTGCCCCAATTTGACTGCCCCTATCGGACCGACCATTCACTTGTCTATTAGATTGTAAGCTCTTTGAGCAGGGACTGTCTCTCTTTGTTAAATTGTACAGCGCTACATAACCTTAGTAGCGCTCTAGAAATGTTAAGTAGTAGTAGTAGTATTACATATAGCAGTGATTTAACCAGAGCTGAGATTGTGATGTCATAATGCCTCATTCCACCAATGCCTGAGAGCCAGCCTCATCAGTAATGTCACAATGGCTTGATTGTCCTATATTTGTCTCACTCTTATCTATTAGATTGTAAGCTCTTTGAGCAGGGACTGTCTCTCTTTGTTAAATTGTACAGCGCTGCGTAACCCTAGTAGCGCTAGAAATGTTAAGTAGTAGTAGTAGTCTTTGGAAATGTGGCTGCTTTGTCAATAAAATGTTGTTCATAATCTGAATGTTAACACACAACTGGTAACACAAAATAGTGGGAATGCCCCAAATGGTTTCTGCATTAAAATTTGCAGCCATCTCATAGGCATTTTGAACTCTGCTGTGTGACCACATGATTTCTTAATAGCGATTACTTTGTTTTACACAGTACTTATGTGTGAACAAACTAAACTCTGCCTGATTGCTATTTATTTATTTTTCATGGATCACATTCTTTTACAACAGTGCAACCTATAAATTGTTCACCTATAAAATCTGACAGCTTTTCAGGTTTGTTTAATAAAATTAAAGCAGGTACTCTGGCAACTCAAAGCCATAAGGAAAATAAGCCAGCACTTTTTTTAGTTGGTCAGAGCTTTGTTGACAGGTCTCAAAATAGTATCTCACTTCAAACTTGCCAAGTCTCCCAATTTGGAGGGTCATCTCCCACAGATTATGGGAGACTCAGGAGTCAACCACTCAGGCCCAGATGCATTAAAGACGTCGGTAATTCCCGTTCCCTACCGATTCCATAGCGAATCGGTAGGGAATGGGAATGCATCAACGATAGGGAATGCAAATGAGCTACTCGTTGTAGCTCACTTGCATTCTCTAGTCCTTCGGTACCTGAGTCGGAGAATCGGGACGTCCCTTTAGATTAGGCTCCTCTTCCTGGTCTCTTCAGCCAATCAAAGCGGGCTTAGCTGGCTGTTGTCAGCGAAACGCTCTCTGATTAGGCTCCTCTTCCTGGTCTCTTCAGCCAATCTAAAGGGACGTCCCGATTCTCCGGCAACCAGGAAAATAGAAAAGTTTTGCTGTGGAGGGGCGGCGAAGACAAAATAGAAGGGGGGAAAAAACACCAGCGCCGGCAGAACTAAAAATAAATGCGAAAAAAAGACGTCTCTCAGAAGCGCAGGGAGAGTACGTCCTTAAAGGACACCCCTCACATGCGCTCCCTGCTTTTTTTTTAATTCTTTTTTACCTTTTTTGGGGGCCCTTTTCCTTTCCGATTCCCTCACAGGAGCCCTAACGAGAGGTCAGACATCTCATTAGGGTTCCTACGGTAAGGGAATCGGAAAAACGGTAGTGCAGCTCATTATAATAGCTTTTCCATCATTTGCATTCCGTTTTTGTTGCCTGCTACCGTGGCAGGGAAAATGCCCTTAGTGCATGCCCGGGGTGAACTACTTGCGTTTTAAACTGGTTGGAACCAGTTTAAAACGCAAGTTGTGGGCTGGTTAGGCTTTGTGCATCTGGGCCTCAGTTTCTTCTCTGACTGCACATGACTACAAACAACTTCAGGGCTCAAGGTCCACACTTCCTGCTGTGAAATGAACAAAGAGGAAGAGACAGCTGTGAGATCTGAAGCTGCTCATGTACACAGTGCTGACAGAGAAATGTATTTATTTATTTGCTGCATTTGTACCCCACATTTCCCCACCTATTTGCAGGCTCAATGTGGCTTCAAACAGAAACGGGCCTTTTTTACTAGTATAAAATAATGAGTGGAGTGGAACAGGTGGATGAGAAGCGTCTGTTCACGCTTTCCAAAAATACTAGGACTAGGGGGCATGCGATGAAACTACAGTGTAGTAAATTGAAAACAAATCGGAGAAAATTTTTCTTCACCCAACGCATAATTAAACTCTGGAATTCGTTGCCGGAGAACGTGGTGAAGGCGGTTAGCTTGGCAGAGTTTAAAAAGGGGTTAGACGGTTTCCTAAAGGACAAGTCCATAAACCGCTACTAAATGGACTTGGGAAAAATCCACAATTCCGGGAATAACATGTATAGAATGTTTGTACGTTTGGGAAGCTTGGCAGGTGCCCTTGACCTGGATTGGCCGCTGTCGTGGACAGGATGCTGGGCTCGATGGACCCTTGGTCTTTTCCCAGTGTGGCATTACTTATGTACTTATGTACGTAGTACCATCAAAGGTGATTGCCCAGTTGGTTGATAACAAATACAGGTTGTATAGTGATCGAATGAGGTATATGTGGAAGATCGGAAGGGATGAGGATTGCATGATGTCCAGTAAAATCATTAGTCATGTTATGTTCCTGGGTGAAGAGGTTTACGTGGGGTCGTTGGGGTAGGCCTTTTTGAAGAAGTTGGTTTTTAGTGATTTCCTGAAGTTCAGGTGGTCATGGCTTGTTTTCACCGCTTTTGGGAGGCCATTCCATAGTAGTGCGCTTATGTAGGAGAAGGTGGATGCGTAAGTTGTTTTGTATTTCAATCCTTTGCAATTTGGGTAGTGTAGGTTTAGGTATGATCTTGACGATCCGACTCTGTTTCTTGTTGGTAGATCTATAAGGTCAATCATGTATCCTGGGACTATGCCGTGTATCATTTTATGGACTAAAGTGCAGATTTTGAAGATGATCCGTTCTTTCATTGAAATGTTGCAGAGAGGTTGAGGGTGGGGCATGGGTAGAATAGGTCAAGGCACGAGTTGGGTTGAGGGTGGTAGTCAAAATTTCTAGCATAATTTGTTCTCTCTTAGCAGCTCTGGGGATCATTTTCAAAGCACCGAGGGGCCCTTTAACTAAGCCGCGGAAGCATCTACGCATGCCCAGTGCAAGCCAAAATAAAGTTACTGCCCGACTACCACGTGGCTCTTGCGGTAATTTCATTTTGTTTTGGTGTGCATCCAATACGCACATCTGAAAAATATTTATTTTCAGGCACGCGTAATGGACGCGCGCCAAGTGGCATTCGACACTCATAGGTCATTACCGCCTGGATTCTTTACCGCTAAGTCAATGGCTGGCGGTAAGGTCTCATACCCAAAATGGACTCGCGGCAATTTTCATTTTGCCGCATGTCCGTTTTCTGCAAAATAAAAAAAAGGGCATTTTTTTGTAGGTGTGCTGAAAAAAAATTCTGCGTGTGCCCAAAACACGCATCTACACTACCACAGGCCATTTTTCAGTGCACCTTAGTAAAAGGACCCCTTAAACTTACAAAGTTCCATAGGTTTCTAGGTAACATTGTAAGCCTAAGTGCTTTGAATACACCTCTCCATCACTTATGAAGGTTTGAGAACATGGCGCCCAATATACAGCCAATGGCGATTAGCCTTTCCTGACTGCCGCTGGCGTTATGCCTATAAATTCAAGGTCAGGCCATGTCCAGGTTCTGGCATTGAATTTCTGGGTTTATGGGTGTGTGTGTGCAAATATAGCCAATTAAGGACAATATTCTGCACTTAAACAGCTATGGCACACCTTATAGCTGACGCCATCCCCAGACACTCCCCTTCCCCCCCATAGCCAATTTCAGCTTGGACACTATCCGGTTAAGTGCCACTGAAATGCCCGGTTAGCCCTGGACAGACGATTGAAAGAGTCAGGAGCTTCTCCTGACCATTTAAATTATTTTAAATATGAGGATCATAGTTTATTGCTCTTCAATGCTGCGTTCGGCACCTAACCCTTACCGTTCAGTGAATCCAGACTGCCCCAATTTGACTGCCCCTATCGGACCGACCGTTCACTTGTCTATTAGATTGTAAGCTCTTTGAGCAGGGACTGTCTCTCTTTGTTAAATTGTACAGCGCTGCGTAACCCTAGTAGCGCTCTAGAAATGTTAAGTAGTAGTAGTAGTATTGCTATTTTAAAGGCAAAATCAGGAGTAACATTCAGAATGCAAATATTTTTCTACAGTTCTTTGCTGCACTGTTACTGGTATATTTTAAACTCTGAATAAGAGATCACGAGAGTATCCTGAATGCTAACAGCTTTTTGAAACATTAAGCGTTTTTCCATGGCCTATGTTATGTTTCCAAAAATGGTCAAGGTCTGAAATGTAGACAGGGTAGAGGAGAAGGTGGAACAGAAAAAGCTACGTCTCTCTCTTCTCTCAATTCCTGCCTGATCCCTCTTCTCTTTCTAGGAACTGACAAAAATTCAACTTTTTCAGCAAACCACTAGTCGTTTCTTGCCCAGATTTTGTAGCCAACTCAGAATCTAGCTTAACTGGTTTCGTCCCAGAACTTCATTTACAAGCTCATTTATTAAATTATGGTTTTGCAATGAGTGGCCACATTTATGGGGGAATTCTGTGTATGGCACCTAACATTAAGTGCTACTTCTGCACTGAATTTTCAGTGTGGAAAATCTTTCTAATGGCTGTGAAGAGGCAAAACGGGGCAGAAATGGCAGATAAATGTGAACCCCCCCCCCCCCCCCCACACACACACACACACACACAATTATGTGCACATATATAGAATAGCACCTAAGTGTTTCCATGCAGATCTGCAAAGGGGGTGTGGCCATGGGAGGGGCATGGCTGGGTCAGGGCATTCCCTTAAAATGCATAGCGGCCAGGATTCGTTCCTAACTTGCGTGCCAAGATTTGTAGCTGGTTTCAGTTGGTGTAACTTCTTGCACCCAAAGTTGAATGCAGTTCCCAGCACTATGCACTATTCTATAAAGGGAACGCCTATTATTGAATACCGTTCAGCGCTGATTTTTTTTGTCATCAAATTTTGAGCGTTATTTATCGAATGCAGTGCTTAAAGTGCAACAACTGCAGAATCCCTGCAATTCTAGCATTTTGCTATTCAGCTAATGCAGAGAAAAATTCTTACTGCACATTGACTGAATGGCAGATAACCCAATGTCAGTAGCTGCACCTATTCAGCTGCCATTAAGGGGGGGGGGGGGAGATGTCATTGTGAGATACGGTTAGTTCCAGGTTATTAGTAACTAGGTCTCATTGCCAGTAGCGTACCAAGGGGGGGGCGGTGGGGGCGGTCCGCCCCGGGTGCACGCCGCTGGGGGGTGCCGCGGCGCGCGCCTGCTCTGAGTTCGCTGACTTCGCGCGTTCACTGCAGCTCCCTCTGCTCTGCCCTGGAACAGGTTACTTCCTGTTCCAGGTCAGAGGGAGCTGCAGCGAACGCGCGAAGTCAGGGAACTCTGAGCAGGCTCGCGCTGCGGCACCCCCGCCCCCCCAGCGGCGTGCACCCGGGGGGGGGGGTCCGTGCTGCATCGGGGGGGTGCTGCACCCGGGGTATAGATGGAGAAAAGGAGGGGTCCAAGGACAGAACCCTGGGGGACACCAACTGAAAGCAGGATGGAAGTTGAAGAGGAACCGCCAGAGTGAACACTGAAAGTGCGAAGTGAGAGGTAAGAGGAGAACCAGGAAAGAACAGGGCCCCGGAATCCAATCGAGGACAGCGAATCTAGGAGTATGGTGTGGTCAACAGTGTCGAAGGCAGCAGATAGCAAGAAGGATAAGGATAGAATACAGACCTCTGGATTTAGCCTAATTATTAACCCTAGTTATTAGTAACTAGGTCTCATTGTATAAAATGGAATCTGTGCTAAAATAGCAAAAGGTTTTGATAAAAATAACCCATCTTAACGGAAGTTTAGGTTGATAACATCCCCCTACATGCCCTATTTTATCTGCAACAAGCAAAAACGCCCATTTCGCGTGAAAAATGAAACGGGCCTAGCAAGGCCATTGTCTAATTGCCATTATCTTTTAAATTCTCTGCCTTTCAAAATTGATGTTTCTTTCTCTATTGTTTGCTCTTTGCTCATCAGTCATATTCGCCACCCTGCACCTTTTCCTTGCAATGCCTTGTTCAGTTTCATGGACCTTTTGGTCTTCACTCATACCTGCACACGTGTTTCTTTGCACTTCGGCTCTTCATGTGCATCTCCTTCCTGTCTTCCTTCTCCTCCATCCATGTCCTGCATTTCTCCTGTCAGCGCAGAGAGTGCCCTCCAGACTCAGTTGAACATCTTGACACAAGCATGGGAGTCTTTTGACTGTCTGGGTGTCAATCAATATCAATGTGATTGGCTCTTAGGCATTGGTGGAATAAGGCATTATGACATCACAATATCAGCTCTGTTTTCCAGAGACTGAAACTCTTCATACTAAGGAGTGGAGTTATCTATGTGAGCTACCGTTAATAAATGTTAACTACTAACTCGTGCTATGTTAGCACAGGTCCCATTTTATGCAATGAGACCTAGTTACTAATAACATACTTACATACCGCCGCTCTCCCCGAATGGGCCTGGTGCGGTTTACATCAACAATAAAAATAATAACAATCTAAAATACAGTACATAAAACACTTACATCTCACCATAGTCAGATTAAAGTTAGGAAAACAAGTAAGTCTTAATTTTCTTGTGAAAAGAAGAATAATTAGCATCTGTCCTGATATCAGTGGGGAGCACATTCCAAAAAGGGATCATGAAATTAGAAAAGATTGTCTTCTAATTACGGAACTGTTTATAGTTTATTAGGTTGGGATGGTGGGGGACATAGAAGGGGAACTGTATAAGGCACGAGTGCTTGTGTGTATAATGAAGAGTTATTCAGGTGTGAGAAATTAGCACATGGCCATTAAAGAAAAATATATAAATGCGGCTATTTTACTGCAGCGCTAAAAGTGGTCGCAATGTGTGGAAAGCCCACACGTAAATAACAGCACTGGCCACTTTTTTTAACATGGTTTAGTAAAAGGGCCCCTTAACTGACTGTGTGTTAGCTGGCTCCACAAACCCAGAAATTCAATTCTGGTGCCTGGACGTAGTCTGGCATTGAATTTCAGGGTTTATTGCCAGTGGTGGTCAGCAAAATACTGAGCAACACCAGCTGAATATTGACCTCTAAATGATTTATTTGCCTCAGTCTTAACTAAGGAGAATGCCCATACCCATACCAGAAACTTCTTTGATGGTGAGGATTCAGGTCGACTAACGCACAGCACTGTATATATAAAAGATGTGATAGATCAAATCAACAAACTAAGGAGCAACAAATCACCAGGACCAGATGGCATTCATCCTATAGAGAGATTCAAAAAAAGGATTGGACATGTTCTTGCAGGAAAAGGTCATAAAAACTTATTGGTGAGGTAGACTTGGAAGAGCCAGTGTTTACCCCTGAAAATTAATGTATGAGAAATACAGTAAATCTACTTTCTGAGATCTACCAGGTACTTGTGACCTGGTCTGGTCACTGTCAGGGGGAAAATACTTTGCTCAATGAATCTCAGTCTGAGTCAGCATGACTTTTCTTATGTTCTTATTATAAAAATTGCGGTAAACATTCCAACCATCTTGGCACCACTAACTTGGCAACAATTCATTACCAATGCACGTTGCTACCTTCAGCTTCCAAAAAAGTCTTTCTTGAGCAATAGGGGATACCAGTACCAGAACCATCTCAACAACAACTAGCAGCACCCTGACACAAATAATCTTCACACTTTGTTTAATTACAAGACCTTGAAAACTAGGTTTAGTAGTAAGTCCCTCCTCTAAATTGCTAAAGCCATGCATGCCATCAGCTACTGCTTCCCTGATGAGTATCTTGTTAAGTTCTCTGTGCTGGTAAAGACAAAATCATATTCTGAATGTATCCATCTCGTTCACAATCTTTTACCTTTGAAACAACTAACTCACAACCAATCCACTTTCAGTAGACTAGTTAAGTCAATAATTATTACTCTATTTACCATTAACTTTCTCTTTGTTTCATGTACAATTTCTCATTCACAATAGATTTTCTAAATGTTAAATATCCATAGCTATCCCAGTACGTTTATGATACTGTATTGTGTATTGTAAAATTGGATTCTTACAACAAATTACTTTCTTATGCATTATTCCTTGTTATGTATCCTATACTGTTTATTGTAAGCCACATTGAACTCAAACTTGTTTGGGATAATGTGGGATATAAAATGTCACAAATCTAATATAATAATTTGCTCCTCCAACATTCCAATGTGTCTCACTGGGATCGTAACCACCTGCTGACATCACTCCTCCAACGTTCTCCACCAACGTTCCAATGTGTGTCACTGGGATTGTAACCACCTGCTGACGTCACTCCTCCAATGTTCTCCGTCCCCCCTCCCTCCCAGTTCCATGGGAGCCTGGAACTGGGAGGGAGGGACAGAGGGAGGGGGGACCCTGGAAATGGGAGGGAGGGAGGGGGACACTGGAACTGGGAGGGGGAGGGAGGGGGGCCTGGAACTTGGAGGGAGGTGGAGGGGGCAGGGGAGAGATGCTGCACATGGATGGATGGAGGGGGCAGAGGACGTTGCCTGCATATGGATGAATGCAGGGGAGAGAGCATAATGCAGGGGAAGGAGGGGACCCTGAAACTTGGAGGGAGGCAGGGAGGGGACGACCCTGGAACTCAGAGCAACCCTGGAACTCGGAGGCAGGGAGAGAGGGAGGAGACGACCCTGGTACTCAGAGGGAGGGAGGGGGACAACAACCCTGGAACTGGGAGGGAGGGAGGGGGGGACGACCCTTGAACTCAAAGGGAGGGGGGACCCTGGAACTGGGAGGGAGGGGGGAGCCCTGGCACACACTCTCATGCTCACACAAACACTCTCTCTCACAGACACACTCCCACCCAGACTCACTCTGTCTCTCACACACACACACTCGCACATTCACTCTCTCTCTCACACAGTCACTCTCACACACACTCTCTCAAACATACACACTCCGAGGAAAACCTTGCTAGCGCCTGTTTCATTTGTGTCAGAAACGGGCCTTTTTTTACTAGTAAATAAATAAAGTGCTAGCTGTTATGCTTGGCCTAGAACAGTGGTCCTCTTTCTCATCCATGGGGATCCTCTGCACAGTCTGGTTTTCAAGATATCCCCTATGAATATGTGTATGTTTATTAGCCTAGGCATTAGTTTTGTAAATGTATCATTCAGCAAGCACCGTTGTATACTGGCACAAAGAGAAGTATGAGTGAGTGAGTGAATGAATGCATGGTAACTAGTATTATGCACTTTGATTTAGAGAGGAATAAATATGAATAAATTATTTTTGCTTATATTTTGAAAGCAATTGGTTTATTTTATTACATTTGTACCCTGCGCTTTCCCACTCATGGCAGGCTCAATGCGGCTTACATGGGGCAATGGAGGGTTAAGTGACTTTGCCCAGAGTCACAAGGAGCTGCCTGTGCCTGAAGTGGGAATCGAACTCAGTTCCTCAGGACCAAAGTCCACCACCCTAACCACTAGGCCACTCCTCCACTGTTGCTACTATTTGAGCTATTCCACTAGCAACATTCCATGTAGAAGTCGGCCCTTGCAGATCACCAATGTGGCCACGCAGGCTTCTGCGAGTCTGACATCCTGCACGTACATGCAGGACATCAGACTCACAGAAACAGAAGCCTACGCAGCCTTCTACATGGAATGTTGCTAGTGGAATAGCAACATTCCATGTAAAATCTCCAATAGTATCTATTTTATTTTTGTTACATTTGTACCCTGCGCTTTCCCACTCATGGTAAGCTCAATGCAGCTTACATGGGGCAATGAAGGGTTAAGTGACTTTGCCCAGAGTCACAAGGAGCTGCCTGTGCCAGAGGTGGGAATCGAACTCAGTTCTTCAGGACCAAAGTCCACCACCCTAACCACTAGGCCACTCCTCCACTTCTTAGAACTGTTATCATTAGTTAAAGGATTATTATTTGATTAGAACAGGACATTAAATGACACTCCAGATTGAGGGCTATGAATATACATGAGATATATTTGCATACAAGAAAGGTAGTGCATACAAAGGCTTCTCAAAAGTATCACTGAAGATATACTAAAATCCAGATTGATCAACGGATCCCCAGGAATCAGGTTGAGGACCACAATTATAGACTGTTGCTCCTTCTTCTGTTTGATCTTTTTACATTGTTTCACTAAACCACAGGGAGACAAAAACAGCGAGTAACCGTAAATTTCTTGCTTCGCCATCAGCAGCTGTACTCAGAGAGTTATGTTCATTCTCTGTCGGCCTTTGATAACGTTACTTGTAAATTGTGAGTGATGTTCTTGAATTGTGGCTGTGTCTCTGCTTAACTTGCACCTCTCCCAGCCGACTGATGCCTCTGGCAGAAGTGTACAAATGCTGTTTCCTGGAACATAACTGGTAAAAAAAAATTTGTATAGAGCCATCATAGGACTGGTTTTAGTCCCCACATTACTGTGGTACTCTTTTTCATTTTCTCTTTGAACCTGGGTGTGTGGCTCACATTTTCTTCTAAATGAGAATTAGTCTATTTGAAATTCTGTACCCGGAAATGGCGATCGCCATCATGGCATAACGTAAGCCACATATAGCCTGCAAATAGGTGGGAAAATGTGGGATACAAATGCTACAAATCTCTCTATGTAAAAGGCAACCCCAACGTTCTGAAGCCTCCACGGAAGTTGAGGCGCCCGATATATCCGGTGTGCCCTGGAGTGTCTGCACCGCCCTCGCGTCAAAACGTCATGACGTCGAGGGCAGAGCTATGACACTCGAGGGCTGAAACGGAAACGCCACAGCGAACAACTAACAAGGCAAGTAGCTCGGAGGGACGGAGGGAGGGGGCCCCTTGCTAGTGCCCGTTTCATTGCGCTCAGAAACGGGCATTTTTTCCTAGTAAATAAATAAATAAGAAATTTAAAGAACTGATTAGTAAACCTCACTTGGCAGGACAGAAGAGTGAAAATACTATATATTACAAGTGAAAGGTCTAAAACAAAAGAAGGGAGAGACCACAAAAGACAGACATCTTACAGAAGGGGCCTGTATTGATGCTGAAGGAGATGTTTAAAAGAATTTAAACCCTGAGAAACTTTTCAAGCCAAAAGGTTATCAGAAATATGGTCCACTTCAAGGCACCATGCTGACAATTGCTCTGATCTAATCTAGGTGAAATGATTTCTGCAAATCCTGTTATAAGCATTACCTCATTTGACAGGGAATATTTAATGCTGTTCCAAAGAAGTATAACTCTATCCCTCAGTGCCCTGTTGACTAGTTTTCCTTTCTCTGCATTTCATCTTAAAATAACTTTTCCTGTCATTTTGGCTTCATGAATGAAAGTATTAGATGGTAATAAAATATAGCTCAGAAGATCTGTGTATCTTACAAAAAAAAAAACCAACTATACCCCCTTTGTGCTGCATTTTAAGCAAATTCGCCCCCTCAACCCTGCATCACATAATAAATTATAAGACTTCTTACAATAGTATCTGCTTCTTAATCCTTTTCTTGATATGCAATCACTTTCCTGATAGCACTAACATCTGGAACTGGCAGAAAATGTAATCTCTGTGCAAACGTCGTTGGTCCCTTTGACCAGGCCTATGTGCTTCCCTGCAGAGAACAGACGGATAGTCAAGTGAAGTCAAGTCAACGCTCGACCACTAGCAAACCAACAATCAAAAAACTGAAAATTCCCAGATTACCTCTGGTAAAATCCTAAATACTAATCATACAGACCAGGGTATGGTATAATGGAAACAATGCAAGTGAAAGGATTGACCCAAGAGTATGCCAAAATAAGGTGCTATATGGATATATAGATAGGTGAGGTTAAGGGAGTTCTCAGAGTATAAACTCACCCAAACAAGACTACACCAAGCGTTTTATGTCTCTAAGGGTGGACAAGTATCTCAATCATATAACTTCTCCTTTGTATCTTTTTATCATTTTTATTTTGGCATACTCTTGGGTCAATCCTTTCACTTGCATTGTTTCCATTATACCATACCCTGGTTTGTATGAGTTGGTAGGGTGGATTCACAGCTGCTATGGCAGCTGTAGCAAGGGTGTTCCACTCCGTAACGATTCTCTCCCAATCCAGTCAGTCCTGGGCTGTTGCAGTAAATCATCCATGCAGAAGTGAAGCTGTTTTGTTTCAGCCTGGATTTGTCTGTGCTAGCTCTTTCTTGGAGCACTTTTTAGAGCCTTTCAGCCAGGGGGTTGATGCTGTTGGTGTAACTGTCTTGGTAGTCATCTCCATGGCCAAACCAGCAGAGGTGCGATTGTCCTACCTTTTCTTCCACTGTAGATTGCTGGTTGCAAATTTCTTGAATATTTCATTGTACCAGTGGTCACGTAGCAAGATGCTGAGAATCATATGCACAAAAGTGTAAAGTGAAGGAGTGGGAGGTTGGCCACGGATCCCAAAGACTGGAGAGATGAACACTTTTAATCAAACGTTTTATTGATAAAAAAAGATCGACACAAACGTGTTTCGGCCGCTAGGCCTGCATCAGGAGTCTACAAGAAAATATACATATATATAAAAAATATATAAAAATAACAGTAAAGGAGGAATAGCGAATAATGGCAAATAAAACATGCTGATGTATAGAGAAATCAAAAAATACATAAAACAATATATATTATCACATCATTTAAATACATTTGGGA
Organism: Microcaecilia unicolor; assembly: GCF_901765095.1. Taxonomy (NCBI): domain Eukaryota; kingdom Metazoa; phylum Chordata; class Amphibia; order Gymnophiona; family Siphonopidae; genus Microcaecilia; species Microcaecilia unicolor. Next base: position 32,678,245 of record NC_044036.1, read on the forward strand.
TCCGTGGTCAACCTCCCATTCCTTCTCTTTACACTTTTGTGGTTATCAGTGGGGCGTTTGAGTTCTCTGCCTCAGGCAGATTCTTCTCGAGCATCATATGCAAACATTTAATCAGGAACATATGTAGTCTAGAGTGCATTGAACAATGCTTATAAAATGATCCCTTTTTAGGATAGCCTAATAATTAGATTAAGGGGGCAATTATATAAATTGGCACTAAGATCTAGGCACCACAATGGGGTGTGCTTAGTACCAGTTCTGTAACGGTTTCAGGGAATACCTAAGCCATTATATAATTCTAGCACAAAGCCATTATGGAGTGCCAGAACTTAGGCATGTCAACTTATGTCATGTCAGAAGGAGGGGGCGCTTTTCTTGTAGTGAACTGTGAGGAGTTTTGTGTGTCAACGTGCCTATCTGCAGTCAAGGGCTGACTTGACCTCCAGTGCTGCCAGTGATGTCATCCTTAGGTGCCCAGATCAGCATAAAGTATACCACATTTGCAATGCAGCCATAGGGTGCGGCTGCAGAATGTGGCCTAAGGGGTGTGCCTTAAGGGGCACGCCAGGCCCCTTGGGAGTTCCTTGGAGTCATGAAGAAGCTATATGAGCCACTTTGAAGTATTACATCTCTTCCAGGTACTGTTACATTTTTATTATGGAGAAGAGGAATGCGAAATCTACAAATTCTATAGTATCCAGAACACCACAAGGCCCTATGGATAGACACCTTGTCCCCAAGGTACAAAATAGGTCCCTGACTCCAGGTGATTGTCAAGACCAGGCATCTTCAAGTTCTGCAGAATGAACCCCTCATCCTATGCCTACTACCTCCAATCTTGATCCTGTCCCATTAAACAGGTCATCTGCTGAGGAAGTATTAGGAGAAGTTTCATCACAAGAAGTTTCTTGTAAAAGATATCTGAACTGTTGTAACTTGGATTGAAACTAAGATGGAGGAGTGGTGAGTCAACTTTGCCAAAGTGTGTCTAAGCTGGAGGATATGGTGAAAAAACAATTATTCAATGGAAATGATGCTCAATAAAATGGAGCCTCAAGTTACAAGTTTTCAGACTACTAGGTCATTGGCGATTAAAGATAGCCTCTCCACCTGTAATGGATTGGAGAGGGTGGAAAATTCACTGAGATCCAGGAATCTGAGAATTCATAATTTTCATTGTAACAGATTACTTTCAGCTCAAATTTTAATTTCAAAATATCTTAAGCAAGTGTTATCTATGAATGTGGAAGTTCATAATTCCCAATGTTGCTATCTTCCCTCAAAAGTCTGGGTTGTGAGTGGGGAGGAGGGAGCTTTTGACTCACTCCAGGATGATAGCTTTAATTTGACTTATTTCCTAGACTTGTCTACAGATCAAATTTCCTCTAGATGCTCAGAAGCAAGCATTGGTTCTAGAGGCCATTAGCGCCAGACTAGCGCCGCATTACTGTCGCAAAATGCTCAGAGGCCCTTACTACGGGAAACAATGAGCTCATCGAAGAACAGCACTAATAGCATAATAATGTAGTCAAAAGGATGTAGATGAGGTCATTTGCTAGTCCCTTCTATGCTCAGAAAACAGCTCACTGAACAAGGGCACCCTTACCGCTGGAACCCTACACTAGCTTGGAGCTGGTGTTAGGGTGTGTGAAGAATATCTTTAAGAGAATATATACCTTTTTCCACAAGTAAGGTCTGTTGTCAAACCAATGCTTTTTTGAGCACCGGGGCACGATGGTTGGTGCTTGGTTATACCAGTGTGAGGTGCTGGCGGGACTTTGAATCCTGGTTTCAAAACAAACAGGCTTAATGGGGGCAGGGGGAAAGATCAATGGTGTAGCTGTGCTGATTGCTTTCACTTACTGCTGGTTCGCTGCGACTTCGGGTATGTAAATTAAAAATTTCAAGGCAGGGAGCACGGTTGCATGAATGGAAAGTCGGGGAGCTGAGGGCGGACAGGCAGGCGGACAGGCAGATGGGCGGGGGTTTGAACGAATTGCTGGACATGGAGGGGAGGAGAGGGCAGGGGAGAGAGGAGAATCGTTGGACATGGATGGCAGAGGAGGACAAATTCCACTGCAGAGCCACACAGGTTGTGCAAAACTGCTGTCCCCATACACGAGTGTTGCACAACCTATGGTCCTCCAGCAGATCTCCGCCAAACCTTTTGCTTCAAAATTTTTTTTCCTATTTTCCTCCTCTAAAACCTAGGTGCGTCTCATGGTCTGGTGCGTCTTATAGTCTGAAAAATACGGTAAATGCCGGCACCTAAAGTAGACATGGTTGAGCTGAAATCTGTATTTATGTGCGTAAATTTGTGCAACGTCCTTGGAACGCATCTGAAACACCCCTAGCCATGCCCCCCAAAATTTACGTGTGATAGAATACGATCTATGCGTAAATCCTAATTAAGGTCAATAAACACCAAAGAATTGGCTTTTAGCAGCCAATTATAGGTGCTGATTGGCTTGTGCAAAGTTGCATGCGCAAATCAGTTACGCTTTCTATTTGCACACGCAACTTTAGTTGCTGTTTATAGAATCCAGGGATAAGTCAATGAGGCCGTGATTGGAAAGATTTAGCGTATTTGAGTATTATCAAATGCAATGTTTGGATTGTTGTCCTCCTGCTTTGCAAGAGGTCATTACATCATTGCGTCCTTAATGAGGTCAAGTGGAAGAACGTTAACTCTCTAAAATTAATCTCCCATATGCAATAGGATTGTACATTGATTTGAAATACGAAATATCAACATTCCATTTAATTCCATTCATTTACTCGATGTACCAACTTTAAAAGTAATTAAGTGGGGGCACAATATTTCCTATGCTGTTTCATTGCTCATATGAAATGACACAAAAGTCCCAGATTTTGGGGGTTGGGTTTGTTCTTTCAGTAGAAGCACTTTTTAGCATATGTTAGACTACACTGAAAAACAAAATGAAAGAAAGCAACAAACCAAAATATTAAATAATATGACACACCTCATAGACTTACCAATAAGAAACAAAGTCAGATCATCAAGATCCTACCTAAACCTACACTACCCAAATTGGAAAGGACTGAAATACAAAACAACTTATGCAGCCGGCTTCTCCTACATTTATTTATTTATTTTTTATTTTTGTTACATTTGTACCCCGCGCTTTCCCACTCATGGCAGGCTCAATGCGGCAGGCGATGGAGGGTTAAGTGACTTGCCCAGAGTCACAAGGAGCTGCCTGTGCTGGGAATCAAACTCAGTTCCTCAGTTCAGGGGCACAACTATGAAATGGGCTCTCAAAAGCTGTGAAAACAATCCACGACCACTTGAACGTCAAGAAATCACTAAAAACCAACCTCTTCAAAAAGGTCTACCCCAACGACCCCACATAACCCTCTTCACCTACCAACACAGCTTGACTATGATCGAACAGGGCAACACGCAATCTTCATCCATTCCGATCCTCCACTTATACCTCATACAATCACTATACAACTTTGTATTTGTCATCCACCGACTGGGCAAGCACCTTTGACGGTACTATGTAAGCCACATTGAGCCTGCAAATAGGTGGGAAAATGTGGGGTACAAAGGCAATAATAAATAAATTAATTAAAAGGAAATGAACATTTCAGCCCCTCATGATAAACAGCATTCAATCCCTGCCGAAAGAGTAAGAAGCCCCTTCACTAAAGCTTAGGACGTGCTAAATTCTAAGAAGCCCATAGGTATATAGGACTAGATTCTATATATCACGCCTAAAAAATCAGCATAAAAAAAAAAATAAGCGTAGGCGTATTCAATAAAGTAGGCCTAAATTTAGGTGTAGTGTATTGAATGCCCATTTCCTGTGACTATATTTAGTCATGGCCAATTAGGCCAACTAAAACCTGGTGTAAGTACCGACGCCTAAGTTAAGCACGGAAAGGGCATATTTTATAACGCTGCACGTAATTTCTATGACCACCCATGACCCGCCCATGATCACACCCCCTTTTCAGATCTACCTCTTAGAATTTACGTGCAGCACTTTATAGAATATGCCTAGAAAGTTGTGCGCATAATTTCTAATTAAAGCCAATTAGTCACAATAATTGCTTGTAAAGTGGCAATTATCGGCACTGATTGACTTATTAAGCCAATTAAGTTGCACATGCAATGCAAAATATGACCAGATTTGCACGTGCAGCTCTAATCGCCATATGTAGAATCCAGGGGATAATGGGATTCTTAGCACTTCACGTGCACTAATGTCCATTAGCTCAAGCTATGTTTTAGTAAAAGGGCCCCTAAGAAACAGAGCACACATTAAAATAGTGCTGGACTGGTGGTAGCTGATACCATTTTTAGTGGACCTGCAGTGGAGCAGGAGCACCTGGTGGTCATTCATGCCCTGTACAGACATTTAAAATTATGCAGAATCTGGGGTAAGTCTGGGTGTGTGGGGGGTGGGGAGGAGTGAGTGTTAGAAGTTGTCTGTTAGTGGGAATTACCTCTTCTTGATGCACCATTAGTTTTGGGTTTGCCGTGCATTAAAAATCTGTGTTATAGCATGTTAAGCCCAAAACTTAACGCATTTTAATAGGACAGCCCCTTAGGTACGTTTTAAGAGTGGAACAGAAGTCAGTATATGATTTGTGATGTGTAGTACCTGTACACTTTATAAATACAGGCAAACATTTATACCTGCCTAGGAACAGGTGTAAATATGTACAATAGCATTTCTGTGGTATAACCCAAGTAGCTTACATACGGGTACTTTCTCTAAGTTTTGTACCTGGGGCAATAGAGATTTAAGGGGCCTGTACTAAATCATGTTAGGAAATGGACTTAGAAATGGGCTTAACACATGGGAAAAGCTTGTGTTAAAATAAGCTAACACAACAGTATTTAAGGAATTTTCAGTTATTATTTTCAGGTCATGCACTAATGTTCGCATTAGCGCAAGTTACCTGAAAAATATTAATGCCAGAAGTATTTACTGCCTCCTGTTTAAAAGGTGCCCTAGTGCTCTGGTGTTAACTCTGCTTTATCTAGTTAGTATGTGCTAATGTGAATGCACTGGATGGATAATGCTTCCACACCCATCCCATCCCCCACCCAAATAAATTACCAAAAGAAAGAAATTAGCACACGCTGACAGGCAATTTACTGCAAAATATTTACCATGTTTATAAGAACATAAGTTCTGCCATACTGGGACAGACCAAATGTCCATCAAGCCCAGTATCCTGTATCCAACAGTGGTCAATCCAGATCACAAGTACCTGGCAAGAGCCCAGAAAAGCAAAACTGATTTTGTGCTGCTTATCCTAGAATATGCAGTGAATTTTCCCAAATCCATCTTATTAATGTTGTACGGACTTTTTTTTAGGAAAGTATCCAAACCTTTTTTAAGCTCTGCTAAGCTAACTGCTTTTACCACATTCTCTGGCAACAAATTCCAGAGTTTAATTTATTTATTATATTTGTATCCCGCACTTTCCCACTCACAGCAGGCTCAATGCAGCTTACATGGGGCAATGGAGGGTTAAGTGACTTGCCCAGAGTCACAAGGAGCTGCCTGTGCCTGAAGTGGGAATTGAACTCACTTCCTCAGGACCAAAGTGCACCACCCTAACCACTAGGCCACTCCTCCACTCATTGAATGAAGAAATATTTTCTCTGATTCGTTTTAAATGTACTACTTAGTAGCTTCTTTGTGTGTTCCCTAGTACTAGTAGTTTTGGAAAGAGTAAATAAGCGATTCACATCTACCTGTTCTATTTCACTCAGTATTTTCTAAACCTCTATCATATCTTCCCTCAGCCGTCGTTTCTCCGAGCTGAAGAACCCTAGCCACTTTAGCCTTTCCTCATAGGGAAGTCATATTTTTTTTGTTAGTGCTTAACACAGTTTAGTAAAAGGGTCCTTAACTGATTTTCCCAGGGTCACAAGAAGTGGGAATCAAATCCAGTACTGCCCGAACCATTAGGCTACTCCCTGAACAAAATGGAGGTTGTTCCATATTGGGGATTCTCATTTCATTTCATTTATTACCATTTATATACCACCCTTATCCAGAGCGATGAAGAACTCAGACATACATAAAACATGCAAAACAGAATACATCTAAAACAATACAAACTCATTTAAATCACCAATGTTGGCAGTGAAGCTGCAGAACAAAGATGAAAGGAATAAAACCAGGAGATAACGTGCATTTCCATTCCTACTGTAACACTGCTTAATGTATAGATGCCCCTATGAGAGAGGCTCACATGGCTATGATATCAGATTGTTACGTATGGATGAGACATCATATTATCCATGTGATGAAGCCACAGAGCCTGTGAACTTTGTTTTAGGGTGGTCTAGACTCTATGGAGCCACTTGTGAGGTCAACATTCAAGAAACTAGAGAAAGAAAACTGGAGCCAAGGAAATTAGGAATCTCAGAACAGTAAACAATCTTATATTTGTTTCTGAAATTCAGAGGAGGGTTTTTTAAGACTATCCTTTGGCTTGAAAGCAAGAAAAATGTCCAAACCAGCAAATGCCTTGAAGAAATGACAGGTCTTGCATAAACCTGCTGATGGGGGCTTAAAGTGTTTCTCAAGGTTTATCTCCTGCGATGTTTACTTCCTGCAAGCTGACTGCTGCATGAAGTCCTTCTAAAGGGACATTTGGCAAAGGAAACCCTAGATTGTATTCTTTGCACCAAATAGGATTTCAATCCCCTGAAAACTTACATTATCCAACTAGGCACTTCATATTTAATAAGAGTTCTGTTTCATTCCAGAAACCAGTTCCAGGAAAAATACTGGATAATATTTTTGACATGAAACACTGCATCTCAGGATGGAAAAGGCTCTCCATGCAGTAAAGAAGAAAAGCTTTTGAACAGTTTCCCTAATGTGTGAATCATAGTCTATAATGTGTGAAGTCCCTTGTAGCTTGGTGTTTCTAATGTCTTGTGTCAGTGTCCACAGCAAGGTAAGAGTTTCTGCTCATTTGAAAAAGACCAGATATCCAGCAGTCCCTTTCTGAAGGTCAACAAGTGTTTGTGGCTCAAGGAACTGCTATAAAAATGAATTGCAGATTTTTTTAAAGCAGCCACACCTTGATTTGTCGCAGGAGGTAGCATCATCCTTGTGGCCCAGAGCATTGGGCCTCAAAGCTGTGGCCTGGCTCTCAGATGGTATCATCTAGAAGTCATGGTGCTGCCCTCACCCCCCTTTGACCCCAACCCCACTCCAATCACGCCTTCCCTCCCCATCAGGCACCCCCTTCTGATCAGGCCCCTCCTGCTAATTAGGCATCCCCTCCCAATCCTCTGATCAGGCCCCCTTCCCCCCTCCCAATCAGAGCTCCCCTGAACAAACACTCCTGCCTATCAGCTCCCCCTTCCCGAACAAGCCCCCAATCAGGCCTCCCTGAGCAAACCCTCTCTGATCAGCACCTGAGCAAGCCCGCCCCACCCCACGCTCGATCAAGCCTTCTCCCCCATAGGATATCCTCCCTCACTCACTTGGTCATACCTTAATCTCTGGTGGTATACTTATCCCCAGGCAGGACTGATCCCAAGGCACTCCTGCCAATCTGACACCGTCTCTCAAAATGGCGTCTTTTGAGGTAGTCTTGCAGTACTACCACTAGGGGGGCCATGTTTCCGCCTGATTTAGATTGTAAGCTCTTTCGAGCAGGGACTGTCTTTCTTCTTCATGTTCAATTGTAAAGCGCTGCGTACGACTGGTAGCGCTATAGAAGTGATTTATAGTAGTAGTAGTAGGATATAGGTTCCTTTATATAATACTAGTGTAATTGTCACAGACTGTCACAGAGTCCGGAGTAGTGAGCCCTTGGGCCACTGTCAATGACCGGCGGCAGCAGCAGGTGAACCACCCAAACAGGAAGCGAGGCTGAACACAGACAGGTTGGTACAAGCAGGACCGGAACTAGCAGGATGGGACCTGAAGCTGTAGATGAGCAGGGCTAGAATAAGCAGGACTGGAGCTGAAGCTGTAGATAGGATTCTCAAACAGGATTCAGGATTCTCAAACAGGCTTGGCTGGAACAGGATTCAGGCAGAGCTGGAATGGAAGCTGAAAGCAGACAGGGCTGGAACAAACAGTGGAGGAACTGAAGCTGAAGACAAACAGGGCAAACACAAGCAGGATTAGAACTAGCTGAAGGCTTGAAGGACTCGAACAAGCAGGGTTGGAGTAGAAGTTGAAGACTGGCAAGACAAGAACTAGCAGGGCTGGAAATGCAACAAAAACACACAGATGAAAACTCATCTGAAGACCTCTGTTGCAAAGGCAAGCCTGAAAGTTTCCAGGTGCTTAATAAAGGCAATTACAGATGAGGTCACAAGTAAGTCTGGAATGCTGGAACATCAGAATAGGACTGGAATGGGCTTGGCTGGAACCGGATGCTGGAACGGGCTTGGCTGGAACCAGATTCTGGAACATGGTTGGGAAACAGGGAGAAGACAGTCCACAGCAGCCATAGGGCCTGGTCACCAGGAGGCGAGGTGAGTGTAGGCATGGGATACAGTCACAACCGTGACAGTAATCCAGAGTCAGCCCACCAAACATCTTTGCATCTGCAGTTATACCAGTCATAGACGTAGTGTAACTGTGGGCACATATATGCTGTAGAGGCATGTACAAATACAGTAGTCCCTTAGTGGGAGCCCTGCCAATGTGCTGCCTATGGTCCAATCATTTACACACTCTGCCTCCTTGAATTTGTGTCCTATGCCACTTACGTGCATCTTTGGGCATCCTGTTTGCACCTTCATAGGTAAGTGTGCAGGCTTCAGAATGTTGGAGGTGCATTCTATTAAATAGGATTGGTCAGTTCCTTGACGCACAGACAGAGCTCAGCGTCCTGCACACACAGTAACACTCAGATACCAGAGAGAGGGGGGGGGCTGACACCAGAGAGAGGGAGGGAGGGGGGCCTGACACCAGAGAGGGGGGAGGCATCTCTGTCACGCACACACTCTCTCTCTCTCTCACAATGTCTTTCTCTCTCTCACTCTCACACACTCTATGTCTCACACTTTATCACATTCACTCTCTATGTGTCACACAGTCACTCACACACTCTCTTGGTCTCATACACTCAGTCTCACAGAGTCTATGTCTCACACACACTCTCTCACACACACTGTATCTGTATGAAACACACTCTCTCTCACACTGTCTCACATACGCACTTGCACACACTCTCATTCTCACACACACACTCTCTCTCTCTCACAGACACACTCGCACCCAGACTCACTCTCTCTCTCTCACACACACACACACTTGCACACTCACGCTCTCACTCACACACAGTCACTCTCACATACACTCTCTCAAACATACACACTCCGAGGAAAACCTTGCTAGCGCCCGTGTCATTCAGCTCCAACTGTTCTACTGCTACTTTTCCTTAGCCATCATTATTCCTGGGACTCATCTATATACAAACAAACAGTCAGGAGACAAAGATCCCCCCCCCCCCCCAAAAAAAAAAAAAAAACCATGCCTTTTACAACCAGACTTGAAGAAGAAATAAATATATATCACAGAACTGGAAAATGTTGTCACATTTATACTGACTCTGGACAATATTAAGGGCATTTTTATAAAATACCACTGCATTCCACAAAACAAAAGAAGAGGGTTCCCACAAACCATCTTTCTCTTTTGATCCAGGCACAGGAAAAAAAAAAAAGATTTTAAAAGTCCCCAGGCATTGTTTAATGTGGGATAGAAATGTCATAAATAAATAGGAACACTGAATGTTGAGCACCTGATTCTCATAACATGATGTCTGTTTTAGTGGCCCTTTACCAGGAGAAAAAAATCTGTGTATGAATATAACTCATGCTAGGGTGTCCCTATAACAAGCCCCCTCCAAATGACATACTGATTACGACTTATAACAAATTAGTACTCTACGTATGAAAAGTTATTCCGTTATTATACTTTCTCTATGTACATCCGCATGCTGCAGAAGCCTCCATGTTTGAAAATATAAGTGGGATCAAATAAAAATGCTACCAACAATAAAGAACGGCAATGTGGATGCAGCAGCTCATAGGTTTGTTTGCTTTGTTTTGAGTGTACTAGATGATGACCGCACTGGGAAGGCAAAACATAGACGACCCTAATTTGACTTCAACTTTTTGATGTCATCCCAGCTCCTGTTTTTTTCAACCTCCTTCAATTTATGAGCAGCACTGGGACTTCCTCTCTGAGCCATCACGCTCTTCAGAAAATAGGAAGTTTTGGTTTTTTTTGTACCCCACACTTTCCCACTCATGGCAGGCTCAATGCAGTGGGCAATGGAGGGTTAAGTGACTGGCCCAGAGTCACAAGGAGCTGCCTGTGCCTGAAGTGGGAATTGAACTCAGTTCCTCAGGACCAAAGTCCACCACCCTAACCACTAGGCCACTCCTCCACTGTTGCTACTATTTGAGATTCTACATGGAATGTTGCTATTCCACTAGCAACATTCCATGTAGAAGTCGGCCCTTGCAGATCACCAATGTGGCCGCGCAGGCTTCTGCTTCTGTGAGTCTGACGTCCTGCACGTACGTGCAGGACGTCAGACTCACAGAAACAGAAGCCTGTGCAGCCTTCTACATGGAATGTTGCTAGTGGAATAGCAACATTCCATGTAGAATCTCCAATAGTAGCAACAGAATCTCAATAGTAGCAACATTCCATGTAGAATCTCCAATAGTATCTATTTTATTTTTGTTACATTTGTACCCCGCACTTTCCCACTCATGGCAGGCTCAATGCGGCTTACATGGGGCAATGGAGGGTTAAGTGACTTGCCCAGAGTCGCAAGGAGCTGCCTGTGCCTGAAGTGGGAATTGAACTCAGTTCCCCAGGACCAAAGTCCACCACCCCTAACCACTAGGCCACTCCTCCAGGAGGGGCGGGATGGTTCAGAGAGGAAGTCCCAGTGCAGGCTGCAGGCAGCCTATGACTGCCACTGCCACTGCCCGAGCAAAGACTGGAGCAGAGATGATTTTAAGGTATGGGCTGGGGGTTGGAGGGCCGGGTCTGACAGGGAGTACACATGCATCTTGAATAAATACACCACTGTAGCAATGTTTATTTCACTGTTGGCCCCTGACACAACATCTAGTTGAAACTTGGTGCCGGGTGAGGCTCTAGTGGCATGTAGACTGACTGAGACCGGTATCTCTCAAGACATTGCTTATAATAAGTACTAATGCAACTCATTTGTGTATAAAGTGTCTTATTCTATGCCAGCTCATTGTAGAATAGTTTTACCTGCTATGTTTCAAAGTTTAAAAATAATCAAGTAGATGGACTTCTTTAATGATGCATGGGACTGATGACAAAGAGTGAAGCCCCCTAAAGAAAGCTGGTTTGATATTTGATGGCCCCCTTGTCACCTGCTAGTTCATTGACCTTCACTAAATTTTAGGTTGGGGCCATGCTGGATTCAAATGAGCTGAAGGAGAGCTACCAAATAACTTCCCATGTGAGTCAATAACATCTACCCCACCATCATGCCTTCAAACTTTTTATTGAGGGTATCCTCAAGGAGGTGGGCATTTCCAAATGCATTCTCTTTGCCTAATGAGAAATGCCTTGTCCTTCAAGTTTGCAGCTTTTCCTCCCACCCTACCTTCTCCATTCTGTCTTGAGTTTGGGTAGCGAGGCAAAGAGTAGCAGAAAAAAAGCCTCAATGATGATGAGGGTCGCCCCAGAGGTCTCCAGGGGCTGCCATTGGCCCCTGGGCCTTGCACTGAAGAACACTGTACTAGTTTGTAGAGCAGGATTTTGGATGTTTTAAAATGCTACAGTGTCATTGCCAATGTACTGAACTAGTGATATGCAGAATACTACAGTATTCCAATGGTCACATTAAATGCAGTGGCATAGCAAGGAGGGGCGGGAGGGGCGGTCCGCCCCGGGTGTCAGCTCGGGAGGGGGTGCTCCCTGCCAGCTCCCCCCGTCGGCAAATCGACACCCCCCCCCCCACCTTTAAAAAGAATATCGGGAGTCGCGCCTGCCCTGCACGTACAAGAAATGTGGACCGTCGGCCCTTCCCTCGCTCTGTCCCTCGCAAGGGCGGGACAGAGCGAGAGAAGAGCCGACTGTCCACATTTCTTGTACGTGCAGGGCAGGCGCGACTCCCAGTATTCTTTTTAAAGGTAGAGTGCGGGAGCTGGTCGTCGGGGGGGGGGTGTCATCGTGCTGCACGCGGGGGGGGGGGGTGCAACGGCGAACCACCCCGGGTGGCAGCCCCCCCCTGCTACGCCACTGATTAAATGTAGCAAAGTTATGGGAATACGACTGTGATAATGTATCAAGAGTTTGTCCACATTACCTGGACCAAAGGGAAAGGGCTAATCAGTGTCTCCTTATACCTCCAAAGGTAAATGGCTTTTCTGAGTCCTATCAACTCCAAAAGGCAAAAAGCCTTTCAACCTTCTCTTGCCCTTGAACATCTCTTAAATGTGTATAGGTTTTTTGGGTTCCTCCCATTTCCTTCTGAAAATAAATTGTCCCGCCTTGATCTCCCCATGTCGTCTCCACAAAACAAATAGCCCTTCCAAGCCTCCCTGACTCCCATGAAAGAGAAAGACCTTTGAGGCGCCATGTGCACATAACATAGCTTAAAATGATGTACCGTAGGACATGCTCATGCGTTCTGCAGTAACTACTGAATTAGCACTAATCTGGGTGCTAAAATGTTTTGCAATTTTTGTGGAAGGGGCGTGTCAGGGGCAAAAAGTGGGCATTCCTACACTAATCAGTTAGCATGTCTGCATTGCCTTACTGGTAAAAAGTGGCCTTATCATGCCCTGACATGGGTCTTTCCTGCGCAGTAAGGCCATTTTTACCAGAGCAATAAAATGGTCAATTTTCCATAATTTTAATTAATAGCCATGCACAAATGTTGCCATTAGCGCACAACCATTAAACAAAAATTAGCATGTAAGAACTTACTGCCACCTATATTGTAGGTGGTAAGGGCTCATGTACTAATCCAGTGCTAATCAGTGAGCATTTGGAGTAGAGGAGTGGCCTAGTGGTTACAGCACCAGTCTTGCAATCTGGAGGTTGCTGGTTCAAATCCCACTGCTGCTCCTTGTGATCTTGGACGAATCACTTAACCCTCTATTGCCTCAGGTACAAACTCAGATTGTGAGCCCTCCTGGCACAGAGCAATATCCAGTGTACCTGAATGTAACTCACCTTGAGCTACTACTGAAAAAGGTGTGAGCAAAATGTAAATCAATATTTGAGATTCTACATGGAATGTTGGTCCTATTTGAGATTCTATTGCTACTATTGGAGATTCTACACAGAATGTTGCTAGTGGAGGAGTGGCCTAGTGGTTAGAGCACCAGTCTTGTAATCCAGAGGTGGCTGGTTCAAATCCCACAACTGCTCCTTGTGATCTTGGGCAAGTCACTTAACCCTCCATTGCCTCAGATACAAACTTAGATTGTGAGCCCTCCTGGGACAGAGAAATATCCAGTGTACCTGAATGTAACTCACCTTGAGCTACCACTGAAAAAGGTGTGAGCAAAATCTAAATAAAAAATAATAATGTAGATGTGGTAACCAATAAGCACCCAGTTTCTGTCATTTTTGCTGACCCATGTAAGCATGAAAAATATTTTGTGCACACTCAATGTGCACGGTACAGCCTACGTTCACAATAAAGAAAACCAGCGCAAATTTTATGCGTGCAGTTGCTAGGCGTGTGCGCTCCCTTTCTGACCCACACATGCACACAGCTTAGAGAGAACACTTCTCTCCGCTACGACATGCCCTCCTCTGTGAAAAAAATAAAATATTTTGACCCCCCCCCCCCCCCCATTTTTTTTGTGCCCAGATTTGGATCTTGGCGCTAGATGCTTGAGTGCAGCCCCTAGTAAGCCCTTTTCAGCTGTGGTAAGCACGCTCTAGCACTTACCACAGCTTAGTAAAAGGGCCCCTTAATGAGGCCATCGAATACTTTTTCTTTCATCATTAGCATGTATACTAACATTATTGCCAGGGATTTGGAGGGTACCACAGGGAGCATTGTGTCCCCTTTACTCTTCAATATATATGATACCTTTTAAATTGATTTTTGAGACATCTTGGACTTCTTTTCAGATCTATGCAGATGACATTTTGTTGTATTCCCTCCCATTTCAGTTACAACCAATGATTTTTGAGTTGATTTCAGGGGTAAGCTGGAAAAGATAGCTCAACAGTTGACCAGTTATAAACTGGTCTTTAAACTGATCACATATTAGGCATGAATATTTACCATGATCTAAGTGTAACTTAATCCAAAAAAAACTGTTTTTTGTAAATCTGCTGTTTTCAAATCTGAAATTTCACAGTTCTGTAGAAATTGGTCCAGCCTTGGAGTAACCCTGGCAAAGGTTCCGGTAACAATAGAGATCCCCTGACATGGCTTATTCTAGAGTCTTGCCATTTGTAATGTCAGATCTTCATACATTACCGCTGGCAAAGTATTGTTAAGAGATTGCTGTAATTGCACCCTTCTCCTCCATCGCTAACTCCAGACTCTGCTCCTTTTATCTTGCCGCACCTTATGCCTGGAATAAACTTCCTGAGCCATTACGTCAAGCTCCATCCCTGACCGCCTTCAAATCCGGGCTAAAGGCCTACCTGTTTGATGCTGCTTTCAATTCCTAACCTGTCACCTGCTCGTAACCTTTATCTTGTCTTCCTCTCTTCAATAGTCCCTTATCCCTATGTGTCCTATCTGTCTGTCCTACCCTTATCCCTTATTTGTCCTGTCTGTCTATCCTGATTTAGATTGTAAGCTCTTTTGAGCAGGGACTGTCATTTCTTCATGTTCAATTGTGAAGCGCTGCGTACGACTGGTAGCGCTATAGCAATGATTTGTAGTAGTAGTATTAGGAGAACCAATGGATTTCCCTGCCTTCGTTAGCAGGCTATTCATTGTCTATCTGGTGTCATCCAGGATATTCTAGTTTATGCTGCTCATGCTGGTTTTTCATGAAGAAGATTCCTTATATTCTTGTTTTGACATATAATTTGATACCGATCTTATTTAAGAAAGATACAGACTAGCCCCTGACGCAGCCCTATTGTTGGGTGAAACATGGCCTGTGTCGGGCATTTGTTTCATACACGGTATCCTCAATAAAGTCTTTTTGGATATTATACTGATCTGCTGGTTTGTTTTCTACAACTTTTTTTTTCAGACCCAATTTCAGTCTCTCTCTCTCTCTCTTTTTTTCATCAGTTTTCCTTGTTTGAGGTTTTTTTCAAATTGCTTAGATCTGCCCAAAGTTTCTTGATTTTCAATTCCAAGTGGATTTTCCATTTAGGTCTGCCTTTCTTGGCTTGCCTTCATACTTCAATGTCATATCCAAGTTCCTTAGTGACGATATGAGCAGCACAATACATTAGCTTGTTCATGTCACCAAAGGTTGATGTTGGAACGGTCTCCACTGCCTTGTTCATGTCATGAAGGATCTTAGATAAAATCTAAATCTAATGTGTATTTTGCCTTAACACTGGTGGTCTCAATCTTGATGTTAATTCAGATCATTTTTCTCTGACTTTTGCAGCCAATTTCTTTTTGCATCTTACTCAGCTCAGGTTGCTTGTCTCCACAAATTGTTCCATGTTCTTGCCTAGAAAAATTAGTTTCTTGCAAATCCTGGTTTTCTTGTTCTACTTCCTTTTCCAGACTAGAAGAGCCAATATCATAGATTTCCATCTGCTCAGCTTTTTCTAATTGGTGTTTGATTCATGTGCCAATGCTTCTAGTTCAGTTTCTGTGAAGATATTTAAGCACACACTATCACCGATTGACCAACGCCTAGAACATAATACCCCAGACATTATTGTCATTGAAAAGAACCATATTTCATTTATTGATATAGCCATCTGAGAGACAGTAATTCGAAAGAAACTGAGATCTGCAAATAAAAAATTGTGAAAATTTGGGGAAAGAAATCAACGGTGGAATCCTATTGTGATAGGAGCACTAGGCGCAATACCACAAGGACTCATAAGCATTTTGGACTGTCTAAAATTGGAACAAATTTCAACAGCTAAACTACAGACAGCAGCACTGTTGGGCAGCTCATGCATTATTGAGTGCCGCCTTCATGATTCCAAAGCCCCTGAGTAGGACTCAAATCGTGATGAAGGGAACTGGCCAACATTGAATATGACACACTATTTGTGAATTGTGGATAACAAAAATAATATCACCCCCCCCACACACACACACACACACACACCCATGTACTAATCTGATCTTATCTTCATGTAAAACAACACCTGTTACCTTTCTCTCTACTCTACTATCAGTATTACCTTTCTCTCTGATACATCTCTTTCCATTGTTTTTGCTGGCTTAATTTATTCACATCCAGCTATCCTCTCTCTTCTGTGCATACAACTTACAGAGCAATCTTGGTCTCCCAGAATAACTGTCTGTAACAAACCAGTACCGTCTTGTCTTTGGTTCCAATATCTTCCCACGGATGGACTCTCTGGAGTGACAGTGACTTCCTGAGTCCTCCCTTGTTTGTGAATTCTAAATGAACGATGCTAAATAAATCCTTATCGGCTGGTACTTCCCCTAAAGCAAATCTCCTCCAAAGTGATTTCCTATTGCTGTCAAGTTATTTCTTCCTTTACAGATTGGAGACAGAGCACATCTGGACATGTTGCTTTGTAGGCTTCTTATGAGACTTGCAATAGTTCTTGCTTGACTACAGTGTGAACTGTGGCATATATCATAAAAATCTTGGGCCATTTTCAGGACTGGTCCTGCCTCTAGGTTGCCTCTAGCAACATTTGTGGGCTGTTGGTGGAGCAGTAGAGTGGTATCTCATCTTCTCCTCTTGCTTCTATTTCTGCTGCTACCACCACTGCCACCCTACCTCTTCCCAGCTGCTCCAAAGGTACTTAGGCCAGGATTCGGCAAAACTTGATGAGAAGCCTCTATTTAAGGGCCCCACACTAGCAGCAAGTACCTTTGCAGTGGCTGTGGAAAAGGTAGGGCAACAGTGTCAGGGGAAGGGAACGATGCAGGGAATGAGGTCATGGTATGTAAGGGGAGATGAAATGCTGGTCCAGAGAAGGGAGTAGGGAGGTGAAGGGGAGATATTGGACCTACATGGGTGTTACGAGGGAAAGGGGAGATGCTATATCTTGTTTGTGTGTGTGTGGGAGGGAGAGAGGGTGTTGGGGGAGAAAGGAAAGATACTAGCCATCTTGAGGGGAGAGGTAGAGATAAAAATGGAATTGCATGCCACCTGGGGTTTGGGGAAAGGAAAAGCCAATACTAGGGGATAAGCATGGGAGATGCTAGACCAGTGAGATCAAAAGGCAAAGAAGTGATGCTGGACCTGGAATGATGGTTAGGGAGGGGAAGGAGAGAAGCTGGCAACTTGGGAGAAGTGAAGTAGAGGTGAAAGGACCGGGAGGGCGGGAATGTGCTTGAGATATCCCTGGGGGTTGGAGGAAGGCACATGCCTGAAACTTTGCCTAAGGCATCTAATACCCTTGGGCTAACCCTGGCCATTTTCTTGCCTTTTTCCATCAGACTGGGCATGTGTTCAACTAATCCAAAATACTTCCATTTGACTACTTTATAATGCCAGTAGATAATGATCCTGCCATACCACTACTCAAAGAGCAACACTGGCTACCAGTATTTCATATTTTATCATGCACATTTCAAAATTCTCATTCCATCAAGCTTTGGTTTCTTTATCACCAACATTTATTCTCCATCCCATACACTTAGATCATGTCAGGCAAATTATTCATTCATTCCACCAGTAAACAAAGCCTGGTTTTGAATCCATTTGACATGCTGCGGTCTTCTTTGGGGTCCCCTAGTATTTAGAACGCCGGTCCTCTTTAACTTTGCGTTGAATCTTCCGATCAGCACTTTAACAAGGATCTGAAAAACTGGTTCTTTGGCCTTGTTTTTGATAATGGATCAGACAAGAGGAACGTGATGGCAATCTGGTTATTTCCATAGTGTGGGTTGTGCTGGTGTTGATGATGCCGGCCTGGTCTACATCACAACCCTCACTTTCTTTCCCTATCTCTCTTTTTCTTGTGTATTCACATTTGCTTTATGCAAATGATGTATTATACATATCTCTTTTATGACTTTGTAAACTACCTTAATACGGCAATGAAAATGGTATATCAAATCAAATAAAAAATTAAACTAAATTTCCTCAAGTGAGCTGTATCTCGCCTCTAGGATATGACCTGCAACTGCTTTCAGAAATAGAAAGGTTCCCTTCTCCACTACTGCCAACTCCAGACTTCGCGCCTTCTGTCTCGCTGCACCCTACGCCTGGAATAAACTTCCTGAGCCCCTACGTCTTGCCCCATCCTTGGCCACCTTTAAATCTAGACTGAAAGCCCACCTCTTTAACATTGCTTTTGACTCGTAACCACTTGTAACCACTCGCCTCCACCTACCCTCCTCTCTTCCTTCCCGTTCACATTAATTGATTTGATTTGCTTACTTTATTTTTTGTCTATTAGATTGTAAGCTCTTTGAGCAGGGACTGTCTTTCTTCTATGTTTGTGCAGCGCTGCGTACGCCTTGTAGCGCTATAGAAATGCAAAATAGTAGTAGTAGACTCGTAACCACTTGTAACCACTCGCCTCCACCTACCCTCCTCTCCTCCTTCCTGTACACATTAATTGATTTGATGTGCTTGCTTTATTTATTTTTTGTCTATTAGATTGTAAGCTCTTTGAGCAGGGACTGTCTTTCTTCTATGTTTGTGCAGCGCTGCGTATGCCTTGTAGTGCTATAGAAGTGATAAATAGTAGTAGTAGTAGTCTCTTGTAACCAGAGCTAATATTGTGATGTCATAATGCCTCAGTCCACCAATAAGAGCCAACCTCATCAGTAATGTCACAATGGCTTGATTGTCCTATACTTGGCTCACTTTTATTACATAGCTCTTTGAGCAGGGACTGTCTTTCTTCTATGTTTGTGCAGCGCTGCGTACGCCTTGTAGCGCTATAGAAATGCTAAATAGTAGTAGTAGTAGTGGTGAAGAGTTTCAGCCTTATCAGTCTCATCCATCACTACCTTTCAGTCCATTTCCTTCTTGTATGCATATTGAAATTGTCAGCATTTAACTTCATTTTCATTGTTACTATAACCCTGACTCTTCTTATCAACCGGAAAGAAACAACAGAAGACTAATCCTCCACAGACCTTGGGTCAGAATAGCAAAAAAACAGCAGATGTGACACAAAACTCAAGTTGTACGCTAAAGGTGCCTCAAAATCCTTTATTGTAGGTAGAACTAGACAACAGGGGTCATGTTTCGGCCTTTTGACCTGTTTCAGCGGCCATTTCAGGGGCAGGCCCTTACCATCACCCATTGAGGTGGCGGTAAAAGCTCCTGCGTTAACCTGGCGGTAACTGGGCAGCCCGGGGCACTGCCCGATTACTGCCAGGTACACTCCAGCGCTACAAAAATTAATAATACATTTTTGTAGCGCCAGAAATGACGGTGTGCTAGGGGTGGGAAGTACCACCGGGCTGCAGCGGTAGCCCGGCGGTACTTCCTGTATAGCGAGTGGTAAGCCCACGTTGGGCTTACCGCCGCTTAGTAAAAGGAGCCCTCTGTTCTTTCATCGTAAGATGGGCATCTAAAATCACACCCAATAACCTTATCTCCTGCACAGGCGCATCGATTTCACCCACACAAATAGTCTGAGGTCAACAATCATCCATCATCCTCCCTACAATGAGAATTTTGGTTTTATCTACATTCAAAGCAAGTTTGTTAGATGTCATACATTTACCAATTGCACTCACAGATCCTTTCCCCACGTTGATATCGGGGAAAAAGAACTGGATGTTGTCTGCATACCAGTGACGTAGCCATGGGTGGACTTGGGTGGGCACAGGCCCACCCACTTTGGGCTCAGGCCCACCCAGTATGAGCACACCTATGATGTGGCTGGAATGGATCCCCAAGACCCACCAGCCGAAAACTCTCAACAACTGTCCCTCCTTGCATACCTTTTAAATAGTAGATCTTTGCCTGCAGTGAGCAGCGACTAATACATACTGCCTGCACTGGCCCCATAACCTTCTCTCTGATGTATTCCCACCTATGCGGAAACAGGAAGTTGCATCAGAGGGAAGGAAGGCTGTGGGGCCAACATGAGCAGTGTGTATTAGTTGCTGCTCGCTGTCGGTGAAACTCTGCTATTTAAAAGGTATGCAAGGGAGGGGGAATGTTTGAGAGACCATCTGGCATGCAGGCAAGAGAAGGAGAGACCAAATCACTTGTGGGACAAGGCGGAGTTCTTCTGCCCACCCATCTTGGGCTCAGGCCCATCCAAAATTGGGTGTCTGGCTACGCCCCTGCTGCATACAGCCGATATTCCACACCTAATGATCCAAGAACCTCACACAAAGGGGCCATATAAATGTTGAACAGGAGCACTGATAAGGCAGAAGAACCTTGTAGTACCCCCTTTAGCACAGGGATAGGTTTAGAACCCCCCTCCCCCCCCCCCCCCCCCACCACCACCACCACCAAAAATTGGATGATTCAGTTTCATAATGTCAAGCAGACTCTCTGTTATGAAGCTGAGTGGGCTCTTGTCATTGTGTAACAGTAAGATTGGATTATTGAATGTTTTTTTTCTTTTTTTAGTTTTTATACATTAGTATGGACACATTTTTAGCACTTATTATGGTTTGTTTGTTTATTTATTTATTTATTTTAAAACACATCTGCTCTTGAGATAACAACATATGAGCTTTTTATGGCCTGTGATGGAAAAATATCTGTCAGCAGTGATAATCAGGCTACGAGATTATTTTTCTGAGTTTTTTTTTAAACTCTTTTCACCGTGAGAGTGTAAAGGTTAATTAATTCTGATTGAGGTTTCTATAATATTACTGTGAGGTTCTTTTTCCAGGGTCAGTTTCTGGTTTGTACCGGGAGGGAGGGAGACGGTGGGAGCTGGCTGGGGACAGTGATGACGGTAGAGAGGAAGGACATAGCACAGTTGGCTGGGGAACATTAGAGGGGATCTGGACAGGGTGATGTTAGATTCTGGAGGAAGAGTAGTGAGGTCAGGAAGGGAGATTCTAGGATCTGGTTGGAAAGAGTTATGGGATGGAGAAGCTGGGGTTTGATTGGGGATAATAGAGGGATCAGGAAGCAGGGATACTGGGATCTGACCAGGGTGAATGGACGTTTCAGTATTTTTTATGTTATAGTCTCAAGCTACATAATTGCTAAGTATAATCATACTGGTTATTATACACGTAGCATTGGAGTATAATTTGTGTGGTTTTTCCCCTTGGAGTCTGGTGGTGTTCTGAGTGAGGAGGAATTCCCTCACCACCCCCCACCCCCAGGTGCAGCCCAAGGTTATCTGACACCACATCCACCAGAGATTGGCAGCTCAAGGCCTCCCCCTCCCCAGGGCCGGTCCTAGGGTCTCTGGCGCCCCCTGCAGACTATGAGTTGGCGCCCGCGCGCCCCCCCCCCCCCCAGCATCTCCTTTCTCTCTTCTCCCACCCTGCCCCTGAGTTTGTTCTGCAGTCCCGCCCTCGAGGAAATGATGTCAGAAGGCGGGACTGCGGAACGAACTCACGAAGGGAGGGAAGGCTAGAGGCGGGGCAGGGCTTTCAAATGATGCGGCTGCTGGAACGGAGGTAAATTAAAGATTTAAAGCACCAAGGGCGGCGCGGTATGGTGCCGCAGCGGCGCCCTTGAAGGCAGGCGCCCCCCTGCGGCGCTTACCCCGCTTACTGGGTTTGACCGGCCCTGCCCCTCCCCCACATGGTATCCAGCATCTTCCTCTTTCCCTACTTCTCTCTCCCTTGGTCTCCAGCATCTCTTTCTTCCACTTCCCCGCTCCATCCTTTCCTCCCTCCAACTTCCCCCCTGCCCCATGAGGTGTTCGGGTCTTACCACCCATCCTCCAGGGCAGTGATCTGGCAGTTGGCAGCTATAGATTTTGGTCAGCGCGAGGCCTGAGCATCCACACATGCTCAGGCCCTGCTGGCTCTTGCCCCCTCCAAACTTCAATGCATTTTTTATAGCTGCTGACTGCTGCGTTTTCTCCATGGAGGAAGGGAGGGAAGGGATAAGTCAGGGTGGACAGAGAGAAAGGGGGGGGGGGGAAGAAAAGAAGGAAAGGGAACCTGGAGACCAAATGTCAATGCTACCTCCTAAATTGTGCTGCCGTAGGTGGCCAACTATTCCACCTGGTGGATGAGTTGGCACTTCCCCTCTCCCAACAAACACACACACACAACCTGACCAAAACTGTGAGAAGGACCCCCCTTCCTGTCCCTGGCTTCAATGACAACTACACCTCCATGTACCCTTGTATAAAAAAAAGTTTACTCACCCCACATTCACAAGGCAGGAACAATCGCAGATGAATAGAAATAGATGTGGGTGGAGGACTGACAAACTGAGACATGGCCTGGAAAGGGTTTCCATTTTCATTTTTTTTTTCAGAAATGGCAGGTACTCGGCATTGATCTTGTTTTGTTTGTTTTTCGTTTTCTTAACAATTTCATTTTTTTGTTTCTTTATTTCCATTCCTAGTACAATTTGTAAAAAAACAATGACATGAAAAAACATTGAAAATGTCTATGCGTACTCCACAATTTTACCCAGGTCACAAGCGGATATAGCAGGTGAAAAGTTAAACCATGTTGTTTAGTTTGTACTTCACATATTATGGAGGCCATTTTAGAAGTATCTTGACATGTGCATCGGAGCATTTACACGTCTAGATCGCATACACATCCAAACAGTGATTTCAGAAAGCTACATACAAGCTTCTTTTTGCCTCGTCTTTCCACTACTCCAGCCCGAAGAATTGGAATGCTCTACCTTTGTACTTAAAATCGCAAGGTGATCACCATCTTTTCAAGAAGTTTGCTGAAAACGTTCCTATTCGAAAAAACATACTCCATCAGTAACTCTGCTGTTTAGTCATTATTGTTGTTAGCGTTAAACCCTTATTCTTCAATAGCATTCATGTATTGTACTTTTCTTCTTTTTTATAATTCCTGTAAGCCACATTGCGCCTGCATTTGTGGGAAAATGTGGGGTAGAAATGAACCATAAATAAATAAATAATTTGATGTTTATACCCCCCACACCCTAGTTACAGACAATTAAATGGGTTTGTGCCTGTCTTGTCTTCCGCCAGGGTCGCTTTACTCATACTACCCCTCTCCTCAAGACCCTTCACTGGCTCCCTATCCATTTTCGCATCCTGTTCAAACTTCTACTAACCTATAAATGTACTCACTCTCCTGCTCCCCAGTATCTCTCCACACTCGTCCTTCCCTACACCCCTTCCCGTGCACTCCGCTCCATGGATAAATCCTTCTTATCTGTTCCCTTCTCCACTACTGCCAACTCCAGACTTCGCACCTTCTGTCTCGCTGCAACCTATGCCTGGAATAAACTTCCTGAGCCCCTACGTCTTGCCCCATCCTTGGCCACCTTTAAATCTAGACTGAAAGCCCGCCTCTTTAACATTGCTTTTGACTCGTAACCACTTGTAACCACTCGCCTCCACCTACCCTCCTCTCCTCCTTCCTGTACACATTAATTGATTTGATTTGCGTACTTTATTTTTTGTCTATTAGATTGTAAGCTTTTTGAGCACAGACTGTCTTTCTTCTATGTTTGTGCAGCGCTGCGTACGCCTTGTAGCGCTATAGAAATGCTAAATAGTAGTAGTAGTGTCTTGAACGTACCCTAGATATAGACATGGAAAGACAAATGTAGATTTTTAAAAATATCTATATTAGCTTTTGCACACACCCCGAAGACGCCCAAATGTCAGCACTCAGTTAAGATCTGGGGTCTTAACAAGGTTCAGATGCAAAAAGCTGACAGCATCCCTTGACCCATCTCCTGGATCTTCTGATATCCACCATAGACCTGTACGTACCTTTCTAGAAATCTCTCCCCCCCCCCCCCACAACTCCCACCCTCCACTGGACCTCCTCACCAGCATCTCATACATTCGCGCCATCCTCCCGACCCTCCTGATATAAAGATGACCCCCCTCCTCACCCCTTGAATCACCCCAGCTCTGGTAGCTCTCCCTGGTGTATAACAGGGGCAAGAACGATCCCCTGAATCAAATCTCTAGTAGTAATCTCGCAGTATTACTACTATGGTTCATTGCCACCATTTTCATTTTGGGTGCCCAACAGAGCAGGAGCAACTGGGGAGTACTTCTGTCCCCTGGTAAGAAACAGGTGATTTGGGGGAGTGGTTTGGGGGCCATTATTTTATCAGGGGGGCTCAGTGTAGGATGAGGGGTAAAAGATGTGCTATTGGGAGATCCTAGGGAGAGTGGGGTTTAAGAGGTGCTGTGGGGCAATCGAGGGATGGGGTATGATAAATGTTGGAGGGGTCTAATGTATGTGTGTGTGTGGGGGGGGGGATTTGATCCCACCATAAACTCCTTTTCCAGATAGCGGATCTGACTTGGCACTTGCAATCTGGGTTACTATAGCCAGGCATCCACAATGTCCCTGAAGTATGGGACGGAGACACTCTTTTTCAGCATCTCCATTCCTACAATCATTGCTCCCATGTGTACTCCTATATGTCCTTCAGAGTATTTTACAAATTTATTTATTTATAGCATTTATACCCCGCTCTTTCCCGATCGACAGCAGGCTCTGTGCGGCTTACAATGTATAAGTACAGAGTATCACAGGGCTAACACAATTTGAGGGTACAAAGAGGTAATACAATGTATGGGTAAAAGTGTCACTTAGATAATACAGTTGTGTAGAGAAGAGTAAAAGGAAGAGTTGTGGGGGAAGGATTGAGGTATGTTTAATGTTAGTGGTGTAGGTCAGAGTCATAACTTAAGTTGGGTTGTTTGGATAGGCTTGTTTGAAGAGGTATGTTTTCATCAGCTTTCGGAAGCTTAGAAGTTCGGTTGTAGTTCGGATGAATCTTGGTATGGCGTTCCAGAGTTGACTGCCTAAAACTGAGAAGTTGGATGCATAGTAGGTTTTGTATTTGAGACCTTTGCAATTAGGCAGGTGAAGATTGAGATATGTTCGCGAGGATTTGGACCTGTTCCTGGCTGGAAGATCGATTAGGTTGGTCATGTAACTTGGAGATTCTCCGTGGAGGATCTTGTGGATCAGTGTGTGGACTTTGAAGTGTATTCGTTCTTTAATGGGGAGCCAGTGAAGTTTTTCCCGGAGAGGTGTTGCACTTTCGAATCGTGATTTACCGAAAATGAGTCTGGCTGCCGTGTTTTGGGAGGTTTGGAGTTTTTTTTAGAATGTGGGCTTTACAACCAATGAAGATACTATTGCAGTAGTCAGCACGGGTGAGTACTGTTGATTGAACCAGATTGCAGAATGTTTTTGGGGGGAGGAATGGTTTTACTCTTTTCAATACCCACATCATGTTGAACATCTTCTTTGTGATTGCTTTTGCGTGAGGTTCTAGAGTTAGATGGTTGTCTAATGTTACTCCTAGGATTTTCAAGTTGGGCCTGGTATTCACATGTTCTAATCAGCATAATAGCACCTGATCTCAGGAAACATGCCACTGACCAAGGCTATTCATTGATTTTCAGCAGTGCTATCCATAGAGTGCTAGAGACACTCTTTTTCAGCATCACCATTGCTCCCATGTGCACTCCTACTTGTCATAGTAACATAGTAGATGACGGCAGAAAAAAGACCTGCACGGTCCATCCAGTCTGCCCAACAAGACAACTCATGTGTGCTACTTTTTGTGTATACCCTACTTTGATTTGTACCTGTGCTCTTCAGGGCACAGACCGTATAAGTCTGCCCAGCACTATCCCTGCCTCCCAACCTCCAGTCTTGCCTCCCACCACCGGCTCTGGCACAGACCTTGTCCTTCTGAGTATTTTACAAAAGGCTGTGGGCCTGGTATTCACATGTTCTAATCAGCATAATAGCACCTGATCTCAGGAAACATGCCACTGACCAAGGCTATTCATTGATTTTCAGCAGTGCTATCCATAGAGTGCTAGAGACACTCTTTTTCAGCATCACCATTGCTCCCATGTGCACTCCTACTTGTCATAGTAACATAGTAGATGACGGCAGAAAAAAGACCTGCACGGTCCATCCAGTCTGCCCAACAAGACAACTCATGTGTGCTACTTTTTGTGTATACCCTACTTTGATTTGTACCTGTGCTCTTCAGGGCACAGACCGTATAAGTCTGCCCAGCACTATCCCTGCCTCCCAACCTCCAGTCTTGCCTCCCACCACCGGCTCTGGCACAGACCTTGTCCTTCTGAGTATTTTACAAAAGGCTGTGGGCCTGGTATTCACATGTTCTAATCAGCATAATAGCACCTGGTCTCAGGAAACGTGCCACTGGCCAGGTGCTATTCATCGATTTTCAGCAGTTCTCTCCATATAGTGCTACTGAAAATCATTACAGACCGGTACTGACCAGGTAGTGCCGCAGAGGTATGGAGGCAGAGAATATGGAGCCTGAAGTTATCCTCTTCGTTGAAATATTCAGTCTTCTAACCAGATAACTAGCTAGATAACTAGCTTTTTTAACTTGATCCAGTTTTGCTGTCGGGATAGAAGGCTGACTATCAAGTGGCATCGGTCGCCACTCTATCTGAATATTCTGTGCTGGCCGCTATCTCAACAGCAGCGTTGAATATTAAAGAATTTTCTGAACAACTACTATCGATCGTGGTGGCTGAATATTGGCCTGTCCATTTTTGTAAAATACAGGGGAACTTGAACATCCTGGCATGGATATCTCAGTTCCCCTCTCCACGACGTATTCTGAAATGAGCCTTCACTTGTTAGGTTTGCTCGTAGCAGAGAATTTGAACAAGCCACTGAGCCGTGAGCTCAGAATCATATCCAAGGCAAAGTTGCTCTGCACTTCAGCTGAAGAGCTCTTATCTCAGCTTGACTCCCAATCTCCTTCAGCCATAGACAAAGCATGCAAACTATTTTGTTTTGCTTTATTTTGTTTTTCTAGTTTGCCCTTTTCTTTAATTAAGGCTTGTCCTCGAAAAAGTAGGAAACACGAGTTGATTCGTATACCTATTTGGCAGCAGAGCTGTATAATGGAAACAGCTAAAGAAAGTCATTCAGTCTCTGTTACAGAAGAAGTACTTCTCTATACATCATATCCATAGCTATCACTCTTCATCTAGTATAAGCTCTCTGGAGTAAGGACCTACCATTCACTTATCTGTTTGTGTGTGTTTCCTCTATAAACTAACAATTCTTGGCTCAATAGCTGGAAAACAGCCTCTGTTATCTAACTAAATGGCTTAACTATGCAGGCCTTGGGAAAGAGGAATATTCATAGATACTTCTGCTGTCCCTAGTGGGCTCATAATCTAAGGGTTTTTTTTTCTTTTGATATCTGGGATAATGGAGGGTTAAGTGACTTGCTCAGGGTCACAGGAGTGCTACAGTGGGCACTGAACCCTGCCCCCCCTAGTTCTCAAGCCATTAGGCCAGTGGTTCCCAAATCTGGTCTTGGAGACACCCCAGCCAGTCAGGTTTTCAGGATATCCACAATTAATATTCATGAGAGATTTGCATGCATTTGCCTCTCATGAATATTCATTGTGGATATCCTGAAAACTTGACTGGCTGGGGTGCCTCCAGGACCAGATTTGGGAACCACTGTATTGGGCTAGGCCTCCACGCCCTCTCTGTTTGGATGATGCTACAGAATATTCTTACAGACCACTTTGGTGGCGCAAGGAAAGAGCTGGAAATTATCAACACGGAAGTGATATTTAAATCACTATCCAGATAGCCAACCCCCTAATTCTATAAACGTGTTCTAATGGTAATGACCGGAAAAAGAATGCAGTTACTAATATCAAGATGGAGAAGTAGCCTAATGGTTAATGCAGTGGCCTGAGAATCAGCTCTTTCTGACCCTAGGCAAGTCATTTAACTCTCCATTGCCCCAGATACAAAATAAATACCTGTACATAACATAGGCAGGCTGCCCACACTCTTGCCCCTGGTCCACACATATAAGGCATGCAAATTTTTCTTTTGGAAATAAATGGCCACAGCTTTATTAAAACAATTAAAACACCTTAACATAACCCCTAGGAAGCACCCGAGCTTTGAGTTATAGCTGCAGAGGCTTCCCCTCCCCGCCATGCCTTTACAGCTAGTGAGCATGACTCACTGTTCCATGTGTAGGCCAGCCATATCTCCTCCTCCAGCGTGGCCGCGTGTCCATCTGCTTTGAACTGCACCCCAGTCTAGCATTCCACCTGCCGTTTAGAGCCAGCTAGGCAATTAGTCTGCCACCAGTGAGTGTCCCTGTCCTCGCCTCAAGCGAGCCGAACTCCCTTTGCTGCTCACTGCCAAACAGGCTCCCCTGGATCTTTATTTCATCTTTTGCACCAACGGCTATGATCCCGTCACCTCCCAGCCCCCCCCCTCCCGCCAATCCCCCCCCCCCCCCCGGAGTTTCCAGTGATGTCACTCCTTCCCTGGCGGGGAAGCTGGAAGGGAAGGACAGCACGGGCCAGGAAGCCGCCATGTAATGTAAGGCTGCTCGCTATGCAGCTCGCCGGCCTTCTTTAATATGTAAACCACTTTGATTGTAACCGCAGAAAGGCAGCGTATCAAGTCCCATTCCCCTTTTCCTGAACGAAACCAGGAAAAGATAGGACTGAGTTGTATGCAGCTCTTTTTGTTCAATGCAGAACTTAACTGCCTAAGAGCCAAAGCCACCCCTGGACAACCCCCAAAATCACCAGCTATCCCCTTACCCATTACTGGTGATATTCAGAGGTACTAACGGGTTAAGTGCACTAACAGTTTGTAAACTGCACTGAACCCTAAAGTGGGGATATTAGCGGTATATAAGACCAAATTTGAATTGAATAGCATTCGATAGCCCGGCACAAGAGATGTAACCAGCCAGGAGCTTCTTCTTCCTACTTCAATGGCTTAACCCCATAATTTTTTAATCAGGACTGGTATGCAAGGTTACTAATTTTGACAGAAGTATATAAAAAAAACCAATAAACAGGTTATAGGTGACACCTATGTAATAGGATTAATTCAATATATTTCTGAGTAGGGATTGTGTTTAATAATATACCGCCCTCTCTGAACGAGCAGGTCGGAGCGGTTTGAGCGCCATCCTCATTTCCAATGCTGACTCTTTGTTATTTAAGCTGGGTACAGCTGTGCTGTTGTCTCTTCTCTGATCCAGTGAGAGCAGCGCAGCTCTCCTTAAGCTAGTTCAAAAGAAACATATTGTCTACAAGTCTTTTGTAGGCCCTTTCAAGTTCCCAACGCAGGGGCTGTGAGGCTTAGCTATAAATTAAACTTAAGGCAGGTCTAAAGATGTGGTTATTCTCCAAACCTTTCCCTCAGTGATTGAGTCTGCCAGCCAAAGGCACTAGACCCCTCTTTTCTCTCTCTCAGTCTCTGGCCTCCTGCCCTCTGGCCACCATTAAATGTAAATCAACTTTCCTTATTGCAGGAGTGGAGCAGTAGCCTAGTGATTAGTGCAGTGGACTTTGATCCTGGGGAACTGAGTTCAATTCCCACTGCAGCTCCTTGTGACTCTGGGCAAGTCACTTAACCCTCCATTGCCCCTGGTACAAAATAAGTACCTGAATATATGTAAACCACTTTGAATGTAGTTGCAAAAACCTCAGAAAGGTGGTATGTCAAGTCCCATTTCCCTTTACTAGTTTCTTCCTGGAATCATGTTCCTCCCATCTACTACTACTTAACATTTCTAGAGCGCTACTAGGGTTACGCAGCGCTGTACAATTTAACAAAGAGAGACAGTCCCTGCTCAAAGAGCTTACAATCTAATAGATAAGAGTGAGACAAATATAGGACAATCAAGCCATTGTGACATCACTGATGAGGTTGGCTCTTAGGCATTGGTGGAATGAGGCATTATGACATCACAATCTCAGCTCTGGTTAAATCACTGCTATATGTAATACTACTACTACTACTACTACTTAACATTTCTAGAGCGCTACTAGGGTTACGCAGCGCTGTACAATTTAACAAAGAGAGACAGTCCCTGCTCAAAGAGCTTACAATCTAATAGACAAGTGAACGGTCGGTCCGATAGAGGGCAGTCAAATTGGGGCAGTCTGGATTCACTGAACGGTAAGGGTTAGGTGCCGAACGCAGCATTGAAGAGGTGGGCTTTAAGCAAAGACTTGAACTGCCTGCTCCTGTTGCTGTCACATTGTTTGCTTCCAAATCAGTTTTCAAGATACATATTCATAGGTAATCAATAGAAATAAAATAAAACAGACAAAAGAAAATAAGATGATACCTTTTTTATTGGACTAACGTAATACATTTTTTGATTAGCTTTCGAAGGTAGCCCTTCTTCATCAGATCAGGAATCTCTCCAGTCAATGCGTATTCATGAACTAGATCTATGTGTAGTGTTCTCCCCCTCCCCACCTCCTTGCCTGCAAATTTCTCCCATGCATATTCATTGTGGATATTCTGAAAACCTAACCCCCAGGAATGGAGTGGAGGAGTAGCCTAGTGGTTAGTGCAGCAGACGTTGATCCTGGGGAACTGAATTCAATTCCCACTGCAGCTCTTTGTGACTCTGGGCAAGTCACTTAACCCTCCATTGCCCCTGGTACAAAATAAGTACCTGAATACATGAATGTAGTTGCAAAAACCTCAGAAAAACAGTATATCAAGTCCCAGGGTTACCATATGGCTCCAGAAAAAGGAGGACGGATTGAGCCAGCGGGGTTTTACTTCCATTGCTTTCAATGGAAGTAATTGAGCACAAGTCCCATTTTCCTTTCCCTTCCCTTAAGTTGTCATCAAATGAGTCCAGGTTTTCTGTTTGCCTCCTCTGCCCTCATCTCTTAAACTATAAACTCTTTTCACTGCTTTTTCTTTGGACTTTGTCTACCACTTGCTGGTTTTCTTGACAGCTGGCCAATCACATTAATTAAGCATTAAATTCAGGTAAAACTTAGCATGCTGTGAGAAACCCCAGCATACAATGGCTGCTGACACTGACCTCCTCTCTTGTCAAGCTTGGAGTAAATAGCCCCAAGCCATGGGAGACAGAGGGGTATTTATCTAATCCTCCTAACTACTTGAAGAGCAAGGAGCAGGCAAACAGTGGTCATTTTCTCTGAAGGCATATTGGCCATGCAGTGTGTACTTATCAATTTCCCAGCTCTCAGTGCAGTTGCTCAATGTACTATTGTTTCATTTGCACAGAGACAGCACCATAATGAGACAAAGGTTTATCTCATTAGACAAATAGCTACATCTTGAAATTCACAGCAAGGAGATGGTCTCGGTTATTTTCTAACAGCATAGTAACATAACATAGTAAATGACAGCAGATAAAGACCTGAACCGTCCATTCAGTCTGCCCAACAAGATAAACTCTCCAGGAGTAGCCTAGTGGTTAGTGCAGCAGACTTCAATCCTGGTAACCTAGGTTCAATTCCCACTGCATCTCCTTGTGACCTTGGCCAAGTCACTTAACCCTCCATTGCCCCAGGTACAAAAAAACCTTAGATTGTGAGCCCCCTAGGGACAGCGAAAGTACCTGCATATGTGTACAGCACTGCATACCTCTAGTAGCGCCACAGAAATGATTAGCAGCAGTAATACATGGTAGCTGGGTATACCCGAGTTTGATTTGTCCTTGCCTTTCTCAGGGCACAGACCGTATAAGTCTGCCCAGTAATGTTCTTGTACTAAAAGTTCCGAAGCTATCATCGAAGCCTCTTAAAATTTACACTCCAGCCCATCCGTATCTATTCAGTTACGATCAGGACAGAGACCGTAGAAATCTGCCCAGCACCGGTTTTGCTTCCCAATTACCGGCGTCGCCACCCAATCTCCGCTAAGATTCCGTTGATCCTTTCCTTCTAAACAGGATTCTTTTGTGTTTATCCCATGAATGTTTGAATTCCATTACCGTTTTCATCTCCACCACCTCCCGCGGGACGGCATTCCACGTATCTACCACCCTCTCCGTTATCAGCATGAACTCAGATCAAAATCAGGAAAAAAAAATCCTAAAGGCCGCCCTCAGTACAAGGAGAAATCCTATCAGAAATGTTTTCTGAAACTTCCTACATACATTTCCTGCCTAATAGAAAAATATAATTTCTAAATTGTAACTAAACTTTCTATATGCTGTAACCAACTTTAATTCGTGTTCTCTGTACTTGTTCTAACAAATTGCCAAATGGGCCTACTTGCCCGTCCCTAGTAGTCCAGTGGGTCATCGGGGCAGAAGTAAAGAAAAAACATTTGTTACTGCCCCTGACTACTCTGGCTGTAAACTTGTGGCTGTGACCTCTAGCAGCAGTCTTGCGGTATTACAGCCAGGGTTAGCCTCCCCCAATCCCCTGGCCACTAATCAGACTTCCCCTACCCACTTAATGTTTATAAGTTGAACAACTGGATTTTGAGAGCTGCTTTAACTTTTTGATTGCATAATCAGTTCTCATCTATGTGGGATATATCAGACACAGCATAAAGTTGGACCCTAAATTTCACCACCAGAATGTTGGATAGGAGGAAAAGGTCTCAGATGTCACCAGATCAATTCGCCTTGTACATTCATATCGGGTGAAACAAAGATTCAGTTGGTGACTATTATAATCATTGACCAAATACCCCCTCCTGCCTAATCATTCCAAATCTAATTTTCAATTTTGAAATTATTCATATTTTTAACATTTTAAATATCATGTTTTTGACATTTTCAATATTTTTCATAAAAAAGAGAAAAGGAGTAACTGGCAATTGGCAAACTATATAGAGTGACACTTATCTGTGACCCACTATGTCCCTACGAGCATTCATTTCACTGCCGCTTTCTCAAGGGATATGGGCCAGTGGTCACCTAAAAGAAATTTTATTTTTGTTACATTTGTGCCCTGTGCTTTCCCACTCATGGCAGGCTCAATGCGGCTTACATGGGGCAATGGAGGGTTAAGTGACTTGCCCAGAGTCACAAGGAGCTGCCTGTGCCTGAAGTGGGAATTGAACTCAGTTCCTCAGGACCAAAGTCCACCACCCTAACCACTAGGCCACTCCTCCACTGTTGCTACTATTTGAGCTATTCCACTAGCAACATTCCATGTAGAAGTCGGCCCTTGCAGATCACCAATGTGGCCGCGCAGGCTTCTGCTTCTGTGAGTCTGACAGACGTCAGACTCACAGAAACAGAAGCCTGCGCAGCCTTCTACATGGAAAGTTGCTAGTGGAATAGCAACATTCCATGTAGAATCTCCAATAGTAGCAACATTCCATGTAGAATCTCCAATAGTATCTATTTTATTTTTGTTACGTTTGTACCCTGTGCTTTCCCACTCATGGCAGGCTCAATGCAGCTTACATGGGGCAATGGAGAGTTAAGTGACTTGCCCAGAGTCACAAGGAGCTGTCTGTGCCTGAAGTGGGAATCAAACTCAGTTCCTCAGGACCAAAGTCCACCACCCTAACCACTAGGCCACTCCTCCACTCCAAATAACAACAGCAAGCCATTCATTTAGAAAAAAAAGGTGAACAACAACATCATACTTGGCTAGCACATACGTCATAGAATCATGCACCATGCCTCTGCTGCCAGATTGAAAAACATGGCGGCGGCATCTTAAAAGCACAGCAGCAGGAACCATAGAAGAGTAAACATGCAATTCACATCTACCCGCTTAGTGTGCTGTGGCGGCTAAGAAAGCAAATAGCATGTTAGGTATTATTAGGAAAGGAATGGAAAACAAAAATGAGGAAGTTATAATGCCTTTGTATCGCTCCATGGTGCCACCGCACCTCGAATATTGTGTTCAATTCTGTTTGCCACATCTCAAAAAATATATAGTGGAGCTAGAAAAGGTGCAGAGAAGGGCGACAAAAATGATAAAGGGGATGGGACGACTTCCCTATGCTGCTGCGACTGCTTCCTCTGAGCTGGCCCCGCCTCTTCAGAAAGAGTATCGGAGAAGGTGAGGCCGGCCGGAAGGAAGCAGTCGCAGCAGCATACAGACAGTTGGATATGGGTGGGATGGGGAGAGGGAGGGAAAGAGCATTAGAGTAAAAATGTGTTGGACATGGAAGTGGAAGGGAGGGAGAGATGAGAGGGGAAATGTTGAACATGGGATTGAGCTGAGGGAAAGGAAGGATGGAGAGATGGTGGTGGGTGGGGGGGGGGGGGTAGAGAGAGAGAGATGTTAAAACCAGGGGCTCAAGGCAGGGAGAGGGAGAAAAGTTGGACATGAAGGTGGAGAAGAGGAGAGGAAAGGAGAGATGCACAACCGGGGGAGGGGAGAAAGAGGGACAATGGATCCAGGGAGAGAAGATAGACAATGGATGGTAGGGAAGCGAAAGGGAAAAATGCTGGACAATGGGGGAGGGGAGAGAGATGGGACAGGAAGATGCTGGTGGTGGGAGGTAAAAGGGATAGGGAAACATCAGGCTACAGGGTAGAAAGAGGGAACAGATGCTGGGCTGGAAGGGTGGAGGGAGGGAGACACTGGGAATGGTGGAAAGCATGGGGGAGAGGCCCAGGGAGTGGAGATGGCAAGGAAAAAAATGAGAGAATAGTGATCACAGGGGGTAGAAATATGGTAATAGCGCATAGATCGAAGATGGAAGGGAATGGAAGGCTGAGAAGGAGAGAAATGGGGAATAGAGTGGAGGAGTGGCCTAGTGGCCTAGTGGTTAGGGTGGTGGACTTTGGTCCTGGGGAACTGAGGAACTGAGTTCAATTCCCACTTCAGGCACAGGCAGCTCCTTGTGACTCTGGGCAAGTCACTTAACTCTTCATTGCCCCAGGTACAAATAAGTACCTGTATACAATATGTAAGCCGCATTGAGCCTGCCATGGGAAAGCGCGGGGTACAAATGTAACAAAACAAAAATGGGAGAGCTAGTGGGTGAAAGGAGATGGAAATGTGATAGATATCTGAGAAGGAAAAGATTTAGAAAGGGGATGAAATTTGAGTGTACAGAGGCAGAAAAGAAAGGAAAGAGTGAGGAAATGAAAGGACAGGAGAAAAAAGACAAATGGACAACCGCTTGAAGAATTAGCAGAAGACAGACAGGAAAGTGGGAAAGAGAAATTGGAACCAACATGATGGAAAAATAAAATGTCCAGACAATAAAGGTAGGAAAATCATTTTACTTTAAATGTTTTAAATGGAATATGTTAACTTTGGGAAATGTGCATAGCGGATGTCTTTTTATTGTGTTAAGAAGAAAAGGAAATGCGCTTTTGTTTTGTTTTGCGTTTTTTTTCTCCAATGTTGCAGTACATGCTGAGGTTCCCAGTTCAATTTTGTCTATATATTTTTATTTCTGGATTGTGATCCCTTGTTCTGTAATTTGTGAGGGTCTGTCAGTGTGACTTTAACAGCAGATGAGGAGATTGGAGAGGAGAGGAAATTGGGGGAGGGGCTTTATTTTCTACCCTGGTCACCAGCATGGCTAACGGCAGCCCTGACCCTTGCTGTAGCTAGTGGGGATTCCCAAGCCCTACTAGCTGGGGTCTCTTCTGAAGCTGGCCAGAGATGCCTTCTACTCAGTGCGTATTTCCTATTAAATAAGGTGCCGGTACTCAAATGCTAGGCCACTCTTCAGGGGTGGGGTAATCACTGAGGGACCCATCCCACAATAGCCAAGCCCCCTGCAACTGGTCACAGAATGTATGACAAGGCAGAATTGGTGTGTAGAGCCGCAGCTCTTTCATTAAAACTTGGGATCCATGGGGTCAATTTTAGCAGACAACGGAAAAGGTGCCAGTACTCAGTACCCCCAAGTAACCCTCAAAAAAAGCCCTGCTTCTACTGAGCTTGGCAGATCCTGGAGCCACTGACAACTAAGCATGTATGGGGTGCTGGCATTAGTGGCTCGAGGAGTTGCTGCTGTCTACTGGGCTTGGTGGAGATGAGTTCTGGCCATCTTTACTGGAGGCCTTCAGCTGACAGAGATTGGGGATCCTCATCTGCTAAAGAATTTATATTTTGAATTGGGAAGTGCTGGGGGAGAGAGAAAATGTTGTGCCCACCCACTTTGTGCTCAGGCCCACCCAAAATTGGCTGTCTGGCTACGCCACTGCCCCAAATACTTTGGCTGGCGGGCGTCCCCAACCCCCGCCAGCTGAAGACTTTGTCCAACGCTGGTCTCCGGCACCACCACATTGCCCGCCCTGCTTTCTCTTCCCCTCACGTCCGGCATGCTCCTTTTAGCGAAACTGAGCATGCTCAATTTCACTAAAAGGAGCGGACCTGATATGAGGGGAAGAGAGAGTAGGGCAGGCAATGCGGCGGAGCTGCCGCAGACCAGTGCTGGATGAAGTCTTCAGCTGGCGAGGATTGGGGACCCCTGCCAGCCAACCAGGGGCCCAGGGCAAATTTGGGGGGGCCCAGGCCCCCGTGGCCCCACTGGCTGAAACCCTGATGCTTACCATTTATTAATGCTAGTTTCAATACCCTGTAACACTAACAGTAAGCAAAATATTTTCTTTTCATCCATCTACCTATATCTACATAGACTGCGTTTCATATTCTATGCGACTCGAAAAGACTACAATGTTGCAGTATCGTCTAGAGTCTGAAGGCTCGTAATATGATACAAAATATGCAGTGACTCTAGGAAGCAAAATTTCAAAATGATGTGCTTAAAAGTGGAGAAAACCCTCAGAAACCTGGGACAGACAGTCGCAGGTTTAGAGCGAGGTTACTAACATCAAAAGTGACACCCGCCCAGATTCTATCATTGGGCATAAAAACTCCACTGTTTACTTATTAGAATTTTTTCAAGATTTTATCAAACATTTTAACTTTATCTAAAGATATGATTCTTAATTGCCAAACTGTTAAACTTCCAGCATTGCTTCGCTTAATAACAAAAGTAAAGCACTCTTATCTTTATGTTCGACGGGGGCCACCTCCGTTTCACCCCAACATCAAGGCTTCATCAGGAACAGAGCGCTAGATCACAATGCTGAAAATAGCTTAACGGAGCACCATGCATTTCAAAATGGCGTAAGTTAAAATTGCAGAGACGAGAGGCTCGGTGGATATTTGATTTAGATTCATTAGAACCTAATGGCCTCAACAGCTCTATTGACTGGCATGTTTTTTATTAACTAATCAGTCAATTATGATTGCAAGTCAATTTAGAACTCTATAATTATCAGATGACTCATAGATGACGCTGAGACGCCATTTTGAAATGCATGGTGCTCCGTTAAGCTGTAAGCGGATCCAAGTGTGACTGAGCCAGTGTGCACTTTCTGTATTTTTTGATATTCTATGCGACCTCTGTGAAGATACTGTACTGTAGGCCCTATCCTGCTTATAATCGAACGAGAAAAACGCCCAAGTTCCGACCTAAATCGGGAGATGGACGTTTATCTCACAAAACCGAATAAAGCGGTATAATCGAAAGCCGATTTTTGGACGTTTTCAACTGCACTCCGTCGTGGATGCGGACAAAGTTTATGGGGGCGTGTCAGAGGTGTGGCGAAGGCGGAACTGGGGCGTGGTTATCTGCCGAACAGAGATGGGCGCATTTCACCGATAATGGGAAAAAAGTATGCGTTTTTAGCTAGAATTTAGGACACTTTTCCTGGACCCTGTTTTTTCACGAATAAGGCCCCAAAAAGTGCCCTAAATGACCAGATGACCACTGGAGGGAATCGGGGATGACCTCCCCTGACTCCCCCAGTGGTCACTAACCCCCTCCCACCACAACTTTTTATTTTCACCCTCAAATGTCATACCCACCTCCCTGGCAGCAGTATGCAGGTCACTGGAGGAGTTGTTAGGGGGTGCAGTGGACTTCAGGCAGGTGGACCCAGGCCCATCCCCCCTACCTGTTACAATTGTGCTGCTTAATGCTTATTAGTCGTCCAACCCCCCCAAACCCACTGTACCCACATGTAGGTGCCCCCCTTCACCCCTTAGGGCTATAGTAATGGTGTAGACTTGTGGGCAGTGGGTTTTGAGGGGGATTTGGGGGGCTCAACACACAAGGGAAGGGTGCTATGCACCTGGGAGCTCTTTTACCTGTTTTGTTGGTTTTGTAAAAGTGCTCCCTAGGGTGCCCGGTTGATGTCCTGGCATGTGAGGGGGACCAGTACACTACGAATCCTGGCCCCTCCCACGAATAAATGTCTTGGATTTATTCGTTTTTGAGCTGGGCGCTTTCATTTTCCATTATCGCTGAAAAACAAAAACACTCAGCTCACACATTGTTGAATAAAACATGGGCATCTATTTTTTTCGAAAATATGGTTCGGTCCGCCCCTTCACGGACCCGTTCTCGGAGATAAACGCCCATGGAGATAGGCGTTTTCGTTCAATTATGCCCCTCTATGTATACATGAGCAATAGGTTTCCTATTAATCTGTTAGTCAGCAATTACTAATGTATATGTTCAACAGCCAGTGAGTTAGATCCTTGAGGTTATACATCTGTTTAATTTTAAAACAGGGCTTGATGTTATACGTGAACTTGTATAAATGTAAAACACTTGCACAGTTGCATGTATGTTGTGTTCCTTGTGTGATGAATTGTAAAACTATGTATTTGGCAGTTGCAGCCAGGAAGGGGGACGGAGGGGGACCCTATGTTCTAGTTGGCTCAGGGGCCCAGAAACCTGTGATCCGTCCCTGTTTACATTTGAGTCTCAGCTATGGTTTCAGGCAGCTCTTGGGAAAGGAAGGATATAGATTTGAAGCAAAATCCAGAAGGAGGAATCGGGGGTCTTTTTACTAAGGTGCGCCAAAAAAATGGGCTGTGCTATTGTAGGCGCAATTGTTTTGGGTGCGCGCAAATCCATTTTTCAGCGTGCCCGTTAAAAGGACCTTTTTTAAAAAAAAAATTTTGCCGAAAATGGACGTGCAGCAAAGTAAAAAATTGGCACGCGTCCATTTCGGGTCTGAGACCTCACCGCTAGCCATTGACTTAGCAGTAAGGTCTCACGCGGTAACCGTGCGGTAATCATCTACGCGCGTAGCATGACGATTACCGCTCGGTTTCCCCCACACGCAGGAAAATAACAATTACTTTCCAGCGCAGGTAGCCGGCACGCTTGAAAAATGAAATTACTTCCCGGGCCTCGTGGTAGCCGGGTGGTAACTCCAAATTGAGGCGCATTGGGCGCTCGGAGGCGCCTCCGCGGCTTCGTAAAAAGGGCCCCCCTAAGTTTACTTTGTTTCAGGGCTCTTTCTAGACCAAAACTCCTTTAGCTACTGTAGAGGAGTGTGGTAGCCGTGTTAGTTCACTCTTAAGGTTATCAATAGAAATCAAACAAAATAAAACATGGAAAAGAAAATAAGATGATACCTTTTTTATTGGACATAACTTAATACATTTCTTGATTAGCTTTCGAAGGTTGCCCTTCTTCGTCAGATCGGAAATAAGCAAATGTGCTAGCTGACAGTGTATATAAGTGAAAACATTCAAGCATTACTATGACAGTCTGACAGGGTGGGAGGATGGGGGTGGGTCAGAGGTATGCATGGGGACATCAAAGCATATCATTGATATTCTAACAGGATGGGTGTGGGTAGGTGAGGGGAGGGTGATCAACAGAGACAGGGACAGCACTTCACAGAACCAGGACACTGTATCAGTGATTTCACAGTGAGAATACTGAAAGGTAACTTTAAAACCATACAAGAACGTAAGACCTTTGAAGTCAGAATGATTGAATATTTTAACACCCAACAGAAAGGACTTAACAAGGACCTGGGGTTCCTAGCCCATTATAAACCATAAAACTGTATGTCTCTGTTGATCACCCTCCCCTCACCTACCCACACCCATCCTGTTAGAATATCAATGATATGCTTTGATGTCCCCATGCATACCTCTGACCCACCCCCATCCTCCCACCCTGTCAGACTATCATAGTAATGCTTGAATGTTATCACTTATATACACTGTCAGCTAGCACATTTGCTTATTTCCGATCTGACGAAGAAGGGCAACCTTCGAAAGCTAATCAAGAAATGTATTAAGTTATGTCCAATAAAAAAGGTATCATCTTATTTTCTTTTCCATGTTTTATTTTGTTTGATTTCTATAGATTCTACATGGAATGTTGCTATTCCACTAGCAACATTCCATGTAGAAGTCAGCCCTTGTAGATCACCAATGTGGCCGCGCAGGCTTCTGCTTCTGTGAGTCTGACGTCCTGCACATACGTGCAGGACGTCAGACTCACAGAAACAGAAGCCTGCGCAGCCTTCTACATGGAATGTTGCTAGTGGAATAGCAACATTCCATGTAGAATCTCCAAGAGTAGCAACATTCCATGTAGAATCTCCAATGGTATCTATTTTACTGTCATAGTAATGCTTGAATGTTTTCACTTATATACACTGTCAGCTAGCACATTTGCTTCTTTCCGATCTGAGGAAGAAGGGCAACCTTCAAAAGCTAATCAAGAAATGTATTAAGTTATGTCCAATAAAAAAGGTATCATCTTATTTTCTTTTCCATGTTTTATTTTGTTTGATTTCTATTGATAAACTTTAGCTACTGCAAACCCTCCTTGACCTGCAGTGGAAGGGTACTACTTTCTTAAAAAACAACTGGCCGTTCATTCTGTTCCAACCAGTAGTCTTCCCACAGAAACCTCCAAACAAACAAGGGAGGGGCGAGGAGGGGGAAAAGGAATGCGAGGGCAATGTGATTTTGAACTACTCTGTGAGAAAAGGCAGCAGTACAGCCTTCTCACAGGATAATCTGGGAATCTTTATTAATAGATGCTCATGAGTCCTCACAGCTTGACAGAGGTTTCTGTTACTGAATGAGAGCTGCTTTGGTCACCATTATTCCTCAGCTAGAATTCATGTCACCACAAAGAAAGGGAGCAAATTTATGGTGCCCAAGCCAGGCTTGAATAGCCACAGACAATGCCTGGTCTACAGTCTTTTTTGTCAGTAGTTAGTGGTTGCATGGCTTTAGAAGTTCAGTAGCCAACAGCAGTGATTTGGCCACCATTTGTGATGAGAGAGGATGGGGGTAGAAATTTCTAAAATCATTAGTGGAGTTTAATGGTTAAATAGAGAACCATTGTTTAACCTTTGAAACAGCACAAAAGCAAGAGGAGGTTCCATGAAGCTAATGACCAGTAGAGTGAAAACAAATCAGAGACATTTTTTTTCTTTCAGACAGCATGTAATTAAGCTGTGGAAGCTGTTGCTGGAGAATATGGTCAAGATCATCAACATAAAGGGAAGTTTGGACAAATTCCTGGAGGAAAAATCCATTGAAGATATTAGCCTGGTAGATTTAGGAGACACATTATTAATCTCTGGAAAGGAAGTATGGGCAATAGATGTACTTTTTAGGATCTGCTAGACTGTTCACTGTCACATGATGCTGGGCTAGATGTACCTCATCATATCGCATGTTGATATGCATATGCATGTCATTAACAAATGAAAACAAGCAGGGAAAAAAAACATTTCATGTTTTTTTTTCTTTTGTTTATAATGGTGCGCACTCTTTTCAAAGAATGTGCACACTTTTCCCAATAGTGCACCAATTCAAATCATCGTGCATGCGTGAAACCAGCACATGCGCACACTATCAGGAAACAAGTGTACACTCCTTTCCTAAAAATGCACCAACTCAAATCATCATGCATGCACGAACCCAGCGCATGGTACACTATCAGGAAACAAGTGTGCACTCTTTTACCCAATAGTGCACCATGCATGAACCCAATACATGCACACACTATCAGGAAACAAGTGTGCACTCTTTCCCAAAAATGCACCTAGTCAACTCAAAATGCATGCGTGAACCCAGCATGTGCACACACTATTAGGAAACAAGTGCACACACTTTTCCTAATAATTCACCAACTCAAATCATCATACATGCGCGAATCCAGCACATGCGCACACTATCAGGAAACAAGTATGCACTCTTTTCCAAAAAATGAACAAACTCAAATCATCATGCACACATGAACCCAGTACATGTGCACACTACCAGGAAACAAGTATGCACTCTTTTCCCAATAGTGCACCAACTCAAATCATCATGTATGCACGAATCCAGCACATGCGCACACTATCAGGAAACAAGTATGCACTCTTTTCCCAATAGTGCACCAACTCAAATCATCATGTATGCACGAATCCAGCACATGCGCACACTATCAGGAAACAAGTATCCTTGGAGCAGGGACTGTCCTTTATGTTCAATTTATGTTAATCTGTACAGCGCTGCGTAACCCTAGTAGCGCTCTAGAAATGTTAAGTAGTAGTAGTAGTAGTAAATATGCACTCTGTTCTAATATAATGCAACAACTCAAATCATCGTGCACACGTGCACACTATCAGGAAACAAGTGTGCACTCTTTTCCCAAAAATGAACAAACTCAAATCATTATGCACACGTGAACCCAGTACATGTGCACACTATCAGGAAACAAGTGTGCACTCTTTCTGAAATAATGCATTGTCTTTTCAAATAGTGCACACTCAAAAACCTTGCTCCCATGATGACAAAGAGGGGCATAATCGAAAGGGACGCCCAAGTTTTTCTGAGGACGTCCTCACAAAACGTCCTGATGGAAGGGTGGGGAAACTTGTATTATCGAAACAAGATTGATGTCCATCTTTCATTTTGATAATATGGTTGGGGACACCCAAATCTTGAAATTTAGGTCGTCCTTAGAGATGGTCGTCCCTAGACTTGGTCGTTTCTGATTTTCGGCAATAATGGAAACCAAGAACGCCCATCTCAGAAACGATCAAATGCAAGCCCTTTGGTCGTGGGAGGAGCCAGCATTCATAAAATTGTTACAAGTGCCCCCTAGGGCGCCCGGTTGGTGTCCTGGCATGTGAGGGGGACCAGTTCACTATGATCCTGGCCGCTCCCACGACCCAATGCCTTGGATTTGTTCGTTTTTGAGCTGGGCAACTTCGGTTTCCATTATCGCTGAAAAACGATACCGCCCACCTCAAATCCGCACAAATCCGATGCATTTGGCTGGCACAAACCGTATTATCGGAAAAAAATGGACACCCATTTTTTTCAAAAATACGGTTTGTCCCGCCCCTTCATGTGCCCGTTCTCGGAGATAGACGCCCATGGAGATGGGCGTTCGCGTTCGATTATGCCCCTCTGTGGATCCCTTCACTTTTAACTGTGTGTGTGTGTTTTTCTTTCTTTTTTTTTTTTTTTTTTTTTTAAAGTTTTTCACTTTAAAAACTGTTTTGAAAGATTTATTATGGTTTGGTGCAATGATTAAAATCTATGAAACGTTTTTTTCTGACACTGCTGGAGCTGGTTTTCCTCTCAATAACTACGAGTACTTAAGAACCTTTTTTTTTCAGATTACATTTGATTCTCCAATATCTGTGTGTGGGGTTTTCTTTGATGACAATTTTTCAAAGCATATGCATGTATGCACACTTACCCCTGGGGATTTATGCTCTTTGACCCACACATATTTTCTGTGTTAATTTACATGTGATAAATCAAGGATTTCTCTACATGCAGTCTCTAATGTCCTAACTTTGAATCCATAAAGAAGAGAGATTTGAATAATGCAATTGAGAAATGTACTCCTTCAATCTGGCAGCCAGAGCCAGGACCACTTTCATGTGTGCCTAAGAGGCTTCTTGAAAAGCATGTCATGATATGGAAGCTGTCAGACACAGATACATGGCTAAGCAGTGGAAGCATTGCATTATTTCACATCACTGACATGCTACGATTATATGTACAGCCCCCCTCCCCTACTTTCTTGCTTAAGAGTTTTTCAATATTCTGTAACAAGAGTTGGCAAATTTTACATAAGTACATAAGTAATGCCACACTGGGGAAAGACCAAGGGTCCATCGAGTCCAGCATCCTGTCCACGACAGCGGCCAATCCAGGCCAAGGGCACCTGGCAAGCTTCCCAAACGTACAAACATTCTATACATGTTATTCCCGGAATTGTGGATTTTCCCAAGTCCATTTAGTAGTGGTTTATGGACTTGTCCTTTAGGAAACCGTCTAACCCCCTTTTAAACTCTGCCAATCTAACCGCCTTCACCACGTTCTCCGGCAACAAATTCCAGAGTTTAATTACGCGTTGGGTGAAGAAAAGTTTCTCCGATTTGTTTTAAATTTGCTCCACTGTAGTTTCATCGCATGCCCCCTAG
This sequence comes from Microcaecilia unicolor, assembly GCF_901765095.1. Classification (NCBI taxonomy): domain Eukaryota; kingdom Metazoa; phylum Chordata; class Amphibia; order Gymnophiona; family Siphonopidae; genus Microcaecilia; species Microcaecilia unicolor. Next base: position 32,722,451 of record NC_044036.1, read on the forward strand.
TCCTAGTATTTTTGGAAAGCATGAACAGACACTTCACATCCACCTGTTCCATTCCACTCATTATTTTATATACCTCTATCATGTCTCCCCTCAGCCGTCTCTTCTCCAAGCTGAAAAGCCCTAGCCTCCTTAGGCTTTCTTCATAGGGAAGTCGTCCCATCCCCGCTATCATTTTAGTTGCCCTTCGCTGCACCTTTTCCAATATCTTTCTTGAGATGCGGCGACCAGAATTGAACACAATACTCAAGGTGCGGTCGCACCATGGAGCGATACAACGGCATTATAACATCCTCACACCTGTTTTCCATACCTTTCCTAATAATACCCAACATTCTATTCGCTTTCCGAGCCTCAGCAGCACACTGAGCAGAAGGTTTCATTGTATTATCGACGACGACACCCAGATCCCTTTCTTGGTCCGTAACTCCTAACGTGGAACCTTGCATGACGTAGTTATAATTCGGGTTCTTTTTCCTCCACATGCATCACCTTACACTTGCTCACGTTAAACGTCATCTGCCATTTAGCCGCCCAGTCTCGTAAGATCCTTCTGTAATTTTTCACAATCCTGTCGCGAGTTAATGACTTTGAATAACTTTGTGTCATCAGCAAATTTAATTACCTCGCTATTTACTCCCATCTCTAAATCATTTATAAATATATTGCTCAAAAATCTGCAACACATTTTCATAAAAGTACATAATCATTTTTTAAACTTTATTATATATATATAAAGAAGCCCATCATGTTTTGACATTTCTTTGTCTCCAGTTACTTTATGTGCCCCTAATTTGTAGAAAAGAGATATTAGTGATTGTTGTTAGGAAAGGAGATGGGGGATAAAGAATAGGGGATCGGGGGATGAGGAGAATCTTAGCAGAGGGAGAATAGATCTCCAAGAGGCATATGGAGAAGGGATCTCAGGAAAGAGGGATAGAAGGAGGGTAAGGAGAACCAGGGGACAGGGAATAGGAAGAGAATGGGGGGAGGGGGGTTGTTAAGAAATTCAGGTTAGGAGGAGAAAGGGGATCCAGGCTCAAGACTATACAGATTCCTTCTCGGACTCCTTTAGGCACCCTACTCATTTCTCTCGTTCCCATCTGATCTCCTCACAGCAGTTCCAATCATTTCCTTGCTCTCCGCCCTAATTCTATCACACCTCACATCACCTATGATCTCTTTCCTCTATCTGCTCAAGCACTCATTCTTCCCTTGTCATTCCCCATCCCCCGACTTGTTGTTTTTTGCTGGTCCCCTTCCTGACTCATTGTCCTTTAGTTTCCTTCATCTTTGGACCATCTCTGCATTACATCCGTCTTCCATATCTAGACAAGCTCTCTCCCCCCCCCCCCCCCCATCCCTTGTTCCTCCACCCCTTACTCATTCTCTTTGTCAGAGGGAGGCAGCTATCGGCAAAATGAGGTCAATTCCTCCACTGCTTCTGGCTGGACTGTCAAACTTTGCTGAATCGGGGGGGGGGGGGGGGTGAGTGGTGGCGGCAAAGCCTAATGTGTTGTGTTGCCACCAGGACTATGCCACACTATACTTACCTCTGGAGAGAGATGAGGCAGCTGTCATGATTGTACAACGAGAAGCAGGGCAACCACGGCACTGACCTTTCATATCCTGCTGCAAAAATGACAGTGTCAAATGTCATGGCCAGTTCTCTTAGAGCAGCAAGCAGGTCCCTACTACTACTATTTAGCATCTGAAGTAGCTCATTGGTCAGGGACTGTAGAGAAGGGGATCCAGGTCCCTATCCCACTTTGTGGTAAGTGTGAGCCATCCAAAGCCCACCACAACCTACTGTACCCAAATATAGGTGGCACCTGCAGGCATAAGGGAAAGGGAAATGGGACTTGATATACTGCCTTTCTGAGGTTTTTGCAACTACATTCAAAGCGGTTTACTTATTTTGTACCAGGGGCAATGGAGGGCTAAGTGACTTGTCCAGAGTCACAAGGAGCTGCAGTGGGAATCAAACTCAGTTCCCCAGGATCAAAGTCCACTGCACTAACCACTAGGGTACTCCTCCACTCCAATAAGGGCTATTGTAGTTGTGTACAGTTAAGTACAGTAGGTTTTTGGTAGTTCTTGGAAGGCTCCCCATACAATATAAGGGGGTAACAGTGAGATGGGTACCTGAGACCCTTTATGCGAAATTCACTGCAGTGACCCCTAGGGTACCCCACTGCTCTACTGGGATATCTGTGTAGCTAGTCTACTAAGAATGCTAGCCACCCCCCCCCCCCCCCCCCATATGTCCCAATGGCTTGTTTTTGTGTGTTTTTCCCTTGGACATTTTTTTTTTTTGTCGTAAATGGTCACAAAAGAAAAATGCACTGAGAACAAAACATCTAAAAACGTCTAGGAAATGGCCATTTTCAAAAGAAAAAGACAGACATTTTTCATGTTCAAAAATGGTCGTGTTCGCCCCCTTGATTTCTGGATGTGTTCAGCAAAACGTTCAAAATTGGATTTAGACGTCATATCAAAAATGCCTCTCCACATCATGCAGTATATATTGCTTCTAAAAATTGCACTTCTAACTATCAAGGGTATAATTCAAAAGGAGGTCTATGGTCTCCCATTTTATACTTCTGGGAAAAGTTTTTCAAAATCAGGCTCTGTAGGTTCTCATTAGGTTGATACATGTGCAGGCAAAAAACTCATAAGGGACATGAATTCAAGACCAATGAAAAAGGAGTTGCAAACCTCACGTAACCTCCTTAGTTCTAACCTCACTATTTTGTTCATCATACATGAATTCAATACAAGTTCATTAGTTGTGTGAGCTTTTATTTAAAAAGCACATTTATACAGCAAAGATTTTGCAAATACAAATCTTTATTTATTCTACAAAAGTCTTTGAATATTTTTTTCTTTTTTATACAAAATGAAACCTTACAAAAATACTGTCAATTTATTATGATTTTTAATACCATTGTCTCTAGCTTCAGTTACTTTCTGGGACTACCCCAGAACTACAGTATTTTAGTTGGAAGTAACAACAAACTAGATCAATGCTTTAAAAGTTTTTTTTTTAAGCAGCACAATGTAAATCACACAGGTCAAAACACAGTTTATAATCATAGTGGATATATCTAAAAAATTATTTCAGAAATAATATTTTACATAGTTAATTTTAATGCTTTATACATTATATATAATATATATTTATATATATAAAAATCATAGCTTGCTATAATTGAAATGATAGGGATGAATTCTGTAATGAGGATGTGCAAATGGACAGTATAAATGGTTAATCCCTTTTCAACACAACAAGCTCCTTTTACAAAGCTGTGGTAGTGATTGCCATGTGCCAAATGAGGCACAGCCCATAGAAACTGAACAGTCTTTGTTGCATTTGACGTGCTATTAATCGCTAACGCGGCTTTGTAAAAGGAGCCCAAAATGTTAGACCTTTAAAAATGTCGATACATTGACATTTACTAGAAAATACTTTGAGACATTCACTTAACTAGAGAGTTAAGGCTAAGGCCTAGATAGGTCTACCTGATGAGGAGAACGGGCAAACTCTAATGGGATATCTAGGTTTGACGCACTGCCCAGCAGCACATCTGCAGACTGCAGAGTCATTATTCATTGGGAATCAATCCCAATTTTATTACTCTTAACAGTCTACTATAACCTCATGCCAAGTGACCTCCTAGTGTGGCGGTGATGGTTCTGAGAACACTCTGCTGCATTGGTATTTTGGAGGGAAGGGATGGATTCCTCCTCTCCTACTTATTATAGATAGGATAGATGCACTCATGTCTGGAAGAATTCTAGGCACTGGAAGAGCAGCTGGGATGAACAAGAGACATTGCCATTGCTGGTCTCCAGGAGAAGTAAGAGAAAAGCTGTAAAGGAGGTAAAAAGAAAAAAAGTTGGGGAGAAGAAGGGGAGTATAACAAATATCAAAAGAAAAGTAAGCCAGAACAGTAAATAAAAAGTAAAAAAAAAAATAATAAAAATTAAAAAGCATAAAATATCCTAAAAAGAATATTTTCTTTCTTAGTTTGAAAAAATTTAGCTGGTTAAGTTTCAAAAAAAAAAAAAAAAAAAAATTCCACACTTGGATGCAATTAAGAAAATTCATTGTTACTGCAGTCAGAAAGGTATTACATGTAGGCTGTGGTAGCACAAGGCATAGAAATGATATTTGTGTGTAGTCAAGATATAGTTCTTCCATTCTTCTTGGGATGCAGGGGGCCCCTCCGATAGACCTCAACTGCATGAATTTCTTTCTGAATCAAGGCCACAGTATGCAGCTGAGCCACAGGAAGTGGTGTTGGAAGAGAGGTGAACTCTAGAGGAAGCAAATCCCAAATCTAATTCAGTGCTATTTCTATATAGTGCTATCGTTAGATCAGAGTTTCTCACGTGCATAGAACTCTTCATCCTGGGATGTAGATGACTCACTTAAAATCAAAAGTTAATTATTCATCATGGCAACAACAGTGCAGCGTTCATTATAACATGAACACTTCAGCAACTGCACATCCTGAACAGCGGCTCCACTTTTCCTGTTTTGATTCAGTTGAACACCACCCACTTCACACAGGGCTGCAAGTTAAAAGCCTCAGAGTGACATTTTTTGGCTGGGTAAAAATAAGTCCCTACATTCTACTGTCTGATGAGATATCCAAGCAGCAAACAGCTGCTGTCAGCAGTCCGTTTGCCATCTGACGTGCCAGGTTCACACAATCTTATGGTGATTTGCCAGGTTCACACAATGTTATGGTGATTGTTTCGGTCAATGATGTCCACAGGTGAAATGATTTCCTTTTTTATGGGAAGAGGCAGAGAAATCTTTGTCTTGGGTCTGAAGATGTCAGACACATAGAAGACCTGCAAAGAGAAAAGAATATATTCAAAGAAATTCAACGTTCGTGTTACCGTGGCATTATTTTGCATTTGGTAATGGCGTGAATAAGACTGATGATAATTTCTCCTCAATGCATAATTCAATTGCTTGTAACAGAATAAGGCAATACTGTTAGTTTAACTTAGTGTTCTCATAAACTTGTAGACTATGGTCATGAGTTGTACATTTGTTAAAAAAAAACAACAAGTAACAAACAATACAGATCAGGAAAAAGAAGGCTCCCTCAACAATGGAAGAGTAGCCTAGTAGTAAAAGCAGTAGGCTTGATATCTTGGTTTTTTAGATGGTAGTTGTGACCGAGTGGTTAAGGTGATAGACTAGAAATCGTGCAGGTTCAAATCCTCCTGACTACAGGGCTGCAAATTTGTTTCTGCCAGGTACTTGTGACCTGGATCGGCCATTTTTGGAAGCAGGGTACTTTGCTAGATAGACCATTGGTCTGACCCAGTATGGCTATTCTTATATTCTTATGCTACCGAAAGTCTCAATCAAGTTCTAAGAGAGGAAAAGACAAGTTTATTTTGGGTTTCTACCATACAGGGATCCATCAGTGCTTTTTTTGTAGAAAAAAAGGTGCTGGTACTCATGTGGGCGGGGTCACCACGTATGGCTCCACTCCTACATTAGTCACACCCCTTATACCAGCCATGGCACATATAAACAGACATCACTGAAAATACTATACTAGTATTGGAGAAAAAAAATAACGTGATTTTTTTCATTATAAATTATCTAAGCTGTTACAGCTCCAGCATACCCAGTGCAAAATAAGACAGCAGATGTAAATTCTCAAATTAGACATATTTCAAACACTAAAATGAAAATAAAATGATTTTTTTCTACCTTTGTTGTCTGGTGACTTTGTTTTTCTATCCATATTGGTCCCAATCTCTGATTCTGCTGCTCTCTATCTGTTCCCTTAACTCCGTTTCCAGGGCTTCCTTTCCATTTATTTCTTTACTTTCCTCCTTTTTTCTTCATTTCTTGCCATACATCCATAAGTAAAAGCTAGGTCCTCCTCCATGGACTGGAGGAGGCATAACGTGGATCCAACTTTTGCCTATTTTCTCCATCTATGTGCAGTTTTTCTCTCCTCTCTTTCCTTTCCCTCATCTCCATCCATGTGCATCTTTTTTTTTCCTTCCTCCCCTCCATCCATGCCCAGCACTTCTTTTCTCTCCCACCTCCATCCATGTCCAGCATTTCTCCTCTCTTCCCTCCCCTGTATCCATATAAAGCAATAATTCTCTCTCCCCTCTCCTCCATACAAGTCCAGCATTTCTCCTCTCTCCCCGCCAACCCCTCCATCCATCCATGTCCAGCAATTCTCCTCTATCTCCTGCTTTCCTCTCCATCCATTTCCAGCATTTCTCCTCTCTTCCCTGCCCTCCCATCCATGTGCATCTCCCTCCTCTCTTCCCTCCCCCTCCATCCATGTCCAGCATGTCTCCTCTCTCCCCTGCCCTCCCCTCCCATGTCCAGCGATTCTCCTCTGTCCTGTCCTCCCCTGCCATCCATGTCCAGCAATTCTCCTCTCTCCCCTTCCCTTCCCTCTCATCCATGTCCAACGATTGTCCTCTCTGCCCTGCCCTCCCCTTCCATCCATGTCCAGTGAATCTCTCTTCCCTGCCCTCCCATCCATGTCCAGCAATTCTCTCTTCCCTGCCCTCCCCTCCCATCCATGTCCAGCGATTCTTCTCTCTCCCCTGCCCTCCCATCAATGTCCAGTAATTCTCTCTTCCCTGCCCTCCCCTCCATGCCCAGCAATTCTCTCATCCCTGCCCTCCTCTCCCATCGATGTCCAGCAATTCTCTCTTCCCTGCCCTCCCTTCCCATCGATGTCCAGCGATTCTCCTCTCTCCCCTGCCCTCCCCTCTCCCATGTCCAGGGATTCTTCTTCCCCCAGCCCATCCTCCTCCCAGCCCGTCCTCCGTCTCCACTGCCTGCCAGCGAAGCTTTAGAAAGGCTGCCAGTGTCGGACTCAGCAGCATGAACATTGCAGCGATTGAGAGAGGCTGGCAGCGTCGGAGCTTCCCTCTGCGAGTCCCGCCTACGTTGTTTCAAGTTCCTGTTTCCACATAGGCGGGACTCGTAGGGGGAAGCTCCGACACTGCCAGCCTCTCTCAATCTCTGCCTGCACTGTTCGTGCTGCCGAGTCCGATGTAGTAGTAAGTAGGGGAGTGAGAGGAAGGGTGCAGGAATCACCGGGGAGGGGGGAAAAGGTGCCAGTACGCCGTACCGGTGCATACCGGAGCAAAAAAAGCACTGGGATCCATTATCAGAGGGGATAGGTGTCTAATTTTGGGAATTAGGTACCTAAATTGGTCCCTCAGAAAACTGATTGAAGCTGTCCATAAATTTAAGATGCTAAAAAGGAGCAGCTACAGGGGTGGAGTTAAGGAAGGGAAAATAGATTACACATTTAGGGTGAATTCTATATATGGTGCTGAAGAAATTGAAGGCTGAAAAAACACTATTCTATAAGCTACGCTTAACATTAGCCACGGTTTACAGAATAGCGCTTATGCCCGGGAATCATGCCTAACTTTAGGCACGGCCATTTGCGCCAACTGAAACTTATTCTATAACAATATGCATAAATACTAGGAATGCCCCCGTTCTGCCCAGGACTCTCCCATTTCCATGTCCCCCTTTTTAACTCACTCGTAAAATTTAGGCGTGGAATCTACACCTAAATTTACATGTATAAATTCCAATTAAATCTAATTAGTACCAATAACTACATGCTAAAAAGCCAATTATCCAAGCTAATTAGCTTGTTATTCAATTAAATCGCACACACAAATTGGCCATGTAATGTTTGGTGACTTTTATAGAATTAGGGAATTAGCACTGATTTTTAGCACAAGACACTTGACTTTGTCTCCTAATTCTAGGCAGATGAATTTCAGATCTAATGTTTAAATTGACAAGAATTTTCAGCTCTTAGAGCTCTATTTACTAATGTGTATTAATGCACACCAATGTGCATAAACTTGAGTTAGGAGGGCAGTTTGTAAATAGGCCTCAATGAGATTAATGGGGCTTGTGTTAATGTACACTAAATTGCATTAACACCTGTCAAATGGTGTTAACTTTTATGTATGGATCAGGGGCGTAGCCAGACTTTGGCGGGAGAGGGGTCCAGAGCCCAAGGTGAGGGGGCACATTTTAGCCCTCCCCTGCCATTGCCGACACTCCCCCGCCACTGCCAACACCCACTTTTCCGCCATTGGCGACTTTGCCCCCCCTGCCATTACCAACTGTGCCCCTCCCCGCCGCTGACCCTCTTGACCCCCCCCCCCCCTCCTGCTGCTAACCCGCCGTTGCCTACCTTTGCTGGCGGGGGACCCCAACCCCCGCCAGCCGAGGTTCTCGTGCAGGACGTCAGAAACAGAAGGAAGCCTTTTACGAGAAGAAGAGGACCTCGGCTGGCGGGGGTTGGGGTCCCCCGCCAGCAAAGGCAGGCGACGGCGACAGCGGGTTGGGAACGGGGGAGGGGGGGTCAGGCGGGTCATCGGCAGGGGGGTCCAGGGCCAAATCTACAGGGGCCCAGGCCCCCCTGGCCCCATGTAGCTACGCCACTGGTATGTATACTTGTACCCTGCCTAGAATTGTGGATGCAGCGAGTTATAAATTTTTAAATAACATAAACACACATCAGTAAATAGGTTTTTGAATTCAGCTGAAGATCCGTCTACATTCAGAGAACTAAAATTTAAGAGCCTAATTTAGGCACCATGCATTTTTTCAAACTTTGGGCCCTGATTACAAAGGCGCGCTAGCGTTTTTAGTGCATGCTAAAAATTAGCGCACGCTAACCATGTAGATGCCTACAGGAATACTATGGGCATCTATACAGTTGGCACGTGCTAATTTTTAGCGCATCTTTGTAAACAGGGCCCTTCCTCTCTATGGTTCTCTATGTGTCTGTAACATAAGTACATAAGTATTGCCATACTGGGAAAGACCAAAGGTCCATCGAGCCCAGCATCCTGTTTCCAACAGTGGCCAATCCAGGTCACAGATACCCGGCAAGATCCTAAAAATGTACAAAACATTTTATACTGCTTATCCCAGAAATAGTGGATTTTCCCCAAGTCCATTTAATAACGGTCTACGGACTTTTCCTTTAGGAAGCCGTCCAAACCTTTTTTAAACTTCGCTAAGCTAACCACCTTTATCACATTCTCTGGCAATGAATTCCAGAGTTTAATTACACGTTGAGTGAAGAAAAATTTTATCCGATTCGTTTTAAAATTTACTACATTGTAGCTTCATCGCATGCCCCCTAGTCCTAGTATTTTTGGAAAGCGTGAACAGACGCTTCACATCACCCCATTCAACTCCACTCATTATTTTATAGACATGAACCTTATTCGACCACAACATCATTTTGTAATTGTTTCTCTACCGGAGTTGGTACTATGCCTTCACGGTACTATGTAAGCCACATTGAACCTGCAAATAGGTGGGAAAATTTGTGATGTGGCCATTAATCCCTGGGAAACCATGCTGAAGCCAATATGACACAAGAAAGTGGCTCCAAAACCATGAGGATTAACCAAGATGATGTTGAGTGAACAGTAAACCTCTACCACATAGCACTGAACACACAAGAGAGTCTGCTATTGCTTCACTATTCAGAACTGATGCAATGTATTCCTTCTAGGAATGACACTATTTCTAATATATTAAATGTAAAGAGGCTAGTATGATTAATAATTCTATTTTCTTGTTTCCATGAACTTTATAACTAGGAATCAACATTTTCACTCCCAACAGTAGTCTACAAGTTTTTAAGCTACTCTACATAAAGCAATGTCTTGGAATGAGTCACGGCTGTCTGATGTCCTCTGATGTTCCCTTTCTCATTGATATCCAAGGTTCAGTCACCATGACTTGCATGTTGAAGCCAATGGAAGGAAGAGATATTAAGCCACCTTTTCCTGGATAGCCTATGATGTAAGCTGCCAGCAGGATGTGAAAGGGCGAGCAGTGGACCATTTCAGAGGGCAGTACTGCGGCAAGAAAACCTAAGTAAATAATGAGAGGAAAACCTCTGCAACCTCTACAAAGCAGTTTCCGAAAGGACTGGACTTTGCCAACCGAACAAGGTTTTGGAATCTCTCTCTGCTGCATAATTCACACATCATCTGACAGCAAAAAACCCACACATTTGTCTTTAAAGCCAGGATATAAATACCAGATATCTTTCTGCAAATGATTATAGAAAATAAATAAAAGTACAACTTTATACTGAAAACTTGAAATACGCAAAAACCAAATCGGGTTTTAGTTAACCCTTGGACAAAACGCCAACAGTTTGTACCAGCTAATGGTAAGTATATGAAGCAGACTACTAGCAAACTGAACTGGAAATGACAGGCTGCCCAGCCATGAAATAAAACAAGGAAGCTGGGAAGGCCAGATTCTAAAACCAACTGCACAGGAGGAAAACAGAGGCATGTACAAGCTTTCCTCAGTCCATTAAACCCGGTAGGCTTGAAATAGTTAAACTTAACTAACGCTCTAGCTTTCACCTTCTGCTGTAGTCTAACCCACATCTGCCGTTTCAGGGTCCTGTGGCTGGGTTATCCAAACACTCACATGAAACATAACCTTCCAAGGTTAAAATGCTGCTAAATATCCTGGGCACTTGAATTATTCAGCACCACAGTAAGCAGGAAAGGTTCCTAGCTGGGGCTTGTTCCATTTCCTGTAGAAGGTGCTCTCCACCCACAAAGAAAACCGACAGCAAAAGGTTTGGAATGTGCTGCAGAAACTGAGCCCATGTCTTATGTTTCCTGCAAGCAACTTCTTTCCACTCTGATGTAAAGGTTAAGCAGTCTTGGAGAACTTAAAAAAAAAAAATAATGATAAAGAAAAGGAAAAGACACACCCGTCTCTTTAATTAAAGGCCCACATTTAATCTCGCAAAGGATAAAGGCTACATTGACACAGTCCACTACATTCAAAAGCTGTACGCAAACACACTAAAGCATTACAAAAAAAAAACCTTCACTTTATTTATGTAGAAAATCTGCAATAAATAAATCCAGTATATTAATTTGCTTTAAGAAAGTACATGTCAATGTTGATTGATGACGCTGAGACATACAGCTGGGAATTTGCTAAAAAATATACTGTAATCATTCCTGAACACAGCCCTTGTAACGATAACAGGAATGATTTAGAAATGCCTCCAGCATCCTTGTGAGTCATGGTGTGCATCAATTCAGAAGACTTTAATGATGAAAACGGTTTGAATCATCACAAAGATACAAAGTAGCTCTGTGCATCATCATGGTTCACACGAGTTAAGAGTCCAATCTTCCATCACTATATCAAAACACTTTTCCCAACAAGAAAAAAAAAAAAGAGAAAGGAAATCAGTGATCTAACCCCAAACCGCTTATTATAGAACAACTAGGAAAAAATGCCCGTTTCTGAGCACAATGAAACGGGCGTTAGCAAGGGGTCCCCTCCCTCCGTCCCTCCGAGCTACTTGCCTTGTTCGCTGTGGCGTTTCCGTTTCGGCCCTCGTCGAGTGTCATAGCTCCGCCCTCGACGTCTTGACGTTTTGACGCGAGGGCGGTGCAGACACTCCAGTGCACACCGGATATCTCGGGCACCTCAACTTCCGTGGAGGCTTCAGAACGTTGGGGTTGCCTTTTATATAGAGAGATATCTATGAAGTGTGAGTCTACTTTTAACCCTTTAGTTCAGGAACTTAGATTTTTTTTTCAGCTACTCAGATGCATTATGAGTTCAACTAATAGAAGGAAAAACGAAGCTGAAGATTCCAAAGGGACAGCGAAGGCTGGGGGGGGGGGGGGGGGGGGGGGGGGGGGGGGGTTGCAGCTTATGCCCAGAAATTGATGAGTTTCTGCATTAAAAGAGACTCGAGTGCCACAATTATTTGTTTTATAAGTATACATAAGTATATAAGTGTTGCCATACTAGAACAGACCTAAGGTCCATCACGTCCAGCATCCTGTTTCCAACAGTGGCCAATCCAGGTCACAAGCACCTGGCAATCCCAAAACAGTACAATACATTTTATGTTGCTTATCCTACAAATAAGTAGTGAATTTTCCCCAAGTCCATCTTAATAATGGCTTATGGATTTTTCTTTTAGGAAGCTAGCCAAACCTTTTTTAAAATCCTGCTAAGCTAACTCCTTTTACCACATTCTCTGGCAACGAATTCCAGAGTTTAATTACACATTGAGTGAAGAAAGATTTTCACTGATTTGTTTTAAATTTATTACATTGTAGCTTCATTGCGTGCCCCCTAGTATTTTTGGAAAGAGTAAACAAGCGATTCACCTTTACCCGTTCCACTCCACTCATTATTTTATAGATGTCTATCATATCTCCCTTCAGCCATCTTTCTCCAAGCTGAAGAACCCTAGCTGTTTTAGCCTTTCCTCATAGGGAAGAAGTCCCATCCCCTTTATCATTTTTGTCGCCCTTCTCTGTACCTTTTCTAATTCCACTATATCTTTTTTTGAGATGCGGCGACCAGAATTGAACACAATATTTGAGGTGTGGTCACACCATGGAGAGATACAAAGGCATTATAACGTCCTCCTTTTTGTTTTCCATTCCTTTCCTAATAATTCCTAACATTACATTTGCCTTCTTAGCCACCGCCGCACACTGAGCAGAGGATTTCAATGTATCATCAACGATGACACCTAGATTCCTTTCCTGATCAGCGACTCCTAATGTGGAACCTTGTATTGCGTACCTACAGTCCGGGTTCCTCTTTCCCACACGCACTACTTTGCACTTGCTCACGTTAAACGTCATCTGCCATTTATATTCAGTGTCACTCTCCACCTAGGTGGTGGTGCTCAGAATTCATATTCAGCAGCGGGTGGTGATATTCAGCCACTTTGCAAATAACTATGCAGTTTAAGTTAGGACGGTGGGATTGCTGTCCTAATTTTATGCACATAGCTCTCTGGATAGTGAATATACTGCTGGGAGGACAAGGGGGAGCGAATGGAGCCTTGCGGGATGTACTGAGGCTTTGGGTAGTATCAGAGAAATGTAAGTGGTGGTGGGGGGGGGGGGGGAGGAATCGGCTCTCGGCGAGAGATGTGGGGGATGATGCACCACCACAGCAGTGCTGATGCCATTTATTTATTTATTTTTGAGTGGGCCCATGCCAAGTTACCTGCAGTGGCAGATAGAGTGGGTACTCCCATGCTATCTGCCACTCTAGATAATGCGTTAACAGTTTGCCCTGTGGAGTAAATATAGGGAAAGGGAAATGGGACTTGATATACCACCTTTCTGAGGTTTTTGCAACTACATTCAAAGCAGTTTACATATATTCAGGTACTTATTTTTGTACCAGGGGCAATGGAGGGATAAGTGACTTGCCCAGAGTCACAAGGAGCTGCAGTGGGAATCGAACTCAGTTCCCCAGGATCAAAGTCCACTGCACTAACCACTAGGCAACTCCTCCACTGGAGCTGATACTGTGATGTCATAATGCCTCATTCCACCAATGCCTGAGCCAACCTCATCAGTGATGTCACAATGGCTTGATTGCCCAATACTTGGCTCACTTCTGATATTGTGATGTCATAAGGGAAAGGGGGAAAGGGAAATGGGACTTGATATACCACCTTTCTGAGGTTTTTGCAACTACATTCAAAGCGGTTTACATATATTCAGGCACTTATTTTGTACCAGGGTCAATGGAGGGTTAAGTGACTTGCCCAGAATTACAGGGAGCTGCAGTGGGAATCCAGCTCACTTCCCCAGGATCAAAGTCCACTGCACTAACCACTAGGCTACTCCTGCATTTACTGCATGTTAATTTTTGCTGTCAACATGCAGTAAGTGTAAATCCTATCACAATTCGTAAATAAGCCCCTATGAGTTCCTGCAGGAAGTTTGATAGAAACAGAACCGGATCGGCTTGTGCTGGAAATCTGGAGCCAGCTGGCGACCCTAAATGGTTCTATGGTTGCTCCACTGACTTGGAGGCCTCTTTTCCTCACTGCTATTGTCATACTAAATGATAACGGTCTTCCTTAAATGCTGGGAATCAAGAGTTGAATGGATTTCATCCAAAATACAAGCCAGAGTGGAGGAGTTGCCTAGTGGTTAGGGTGGTGGACTTTGGTCCTGAGGAACTGAGTTCGATTCCCACTTCAGGCACAGGCAGCTCCTTGTGACTCTGGGCAAGTCACTTATCCTCCATTGCCCCATGTAAGCTGCATTGAACCTGCCATGAGTGGGAAAGCGCAGGGTACAAATGTAACAAAAATAAAATAGATACTATTGGAGATTCTACATGGAATGTTGCTATTCCACTAGCAACATTCCATGTAGAAGCCTGCGCGGCCACATTGGTGATCTGCAAGGGCCGACTTTTACATGGAATGTTGCTAGTGGAATAGCTCAAATAGTAGCAACAGTGGAGGAGTGGCCTAGTGGTTAGGGTGGTGGACTTTGGTCCTGAGGAACTGAGTTCAATTCCCACTTCAGGCACAGGCAGCTCCTTGTGACTCTGGGCAAGTCACTTAACCCTCCATTGCCCCATGTAAGCCACATTGAGCCTGCCATGAGTGAGGAAAGCGCAGGGTACAAATGTAACAAAAAAAAACCAAAACAACACAATGTGAAATCCACCAATACGTGAATGACATATGAGGGCTGCCACTTGTATGACAGTTGCTTGGTGGGGTGCGTGCCATTGCCTTCTCCGATCATCTATAGCCCCCTCAGCCCAGGCCAGGTACTCATTTTCTTACAAAACGTAGATGGATAGCTGAGTTGGCCAGAGATTGGCAAACTGACAGAAATCCCAGTGAGGGATTTGAACTCAGGTTTTGGGTGCAGTAGTCAAACGACCTACCAACTACACCATGAGGCCTCATAAATGAACTATTATCATCTTTTTAATTGTGGGCTACTTATATGGATGGCAGTGCTGATTATACAGATTAGGTGTCAGTAACTCTACCAACTGAAAATCTGGTCATTTGAGTTCAATTATTGTTTGACAATGCTGAACTCTTAACACCATCCAAATGTCTTAAAACCATCTGAACATTCTAAAACCAGGAGACCGATTTCCTTGTCCTCGATAGTAATTTTGGTTTCAGCTTGGCTTTAAAGCAGAAGCAGGTGAAATTCCAACTCACCTCCATCATCGACCTAGTTTGAGGGAGATTTGAAGGTGTCTTTAGGTGCTGTTCCTAAATTGTCTCCTCCCCTTATCATTAATATGACCTTCCATCCCTTTGCCTCATTAAACCAAAGATATGGGCTAATTCGTCCAACCCCCCCCCCAGTGCTTATAACCCCCCCCCCCCCCCACACTCAATAATCTATCATAAAATTCAACAACACAGGAAACGTGAAAGACAAATCCTAAGTCATCGCATGTTGTTATCAAATGAAAAAGAGCAGAAAAAAAATATTCATTGCTCGCTGAATGGCGTGCAAATTCCCATGCACAAATTGCATGCTATCCTGAGATACTCATGCAACTAAATTGGCTAACGAGACAATTAGCGCTAATAATTTGGTGCTATCAATTATTGGCGTTAATTAGCAATATTTTTGATTTATGCATGCAACTTGCTGAGAGCTATACTATAAAGACCTGTTCGCAAATCTTATAGCAAGCAAGTCAAAACGGAGCATGGCCATAGGACAGCTATGAGCAGGTCAGGGGCGTTCACTAAGGATCTGCGTAATATTACTGAATACCAGGGATCTGTGTCTAAATTATGCATCACAATTTACACCAGGTTTCAGCTGGTATAAAGCGTCATGTACAGAGCCTAGCATTATGCACTATTCTATAAAGGGCATCAATCCCGGAACGCCTGTTATAGAAATCTTCACTCCCCCAGCTGTAAGGGTCTAAAATACAGATTACCACATGCGTCCAGCTTTTCCTACATGAGCACGCAGCTATGGAATGCATTGCCACTTAACCGGAAAACTATTTACGGCTTAATCAACTTTCGAAAATCACTAAACACTTATCTTTCCAACAAGACATACCATAATAATTAATAATAGGAACTCTATTGCATCACTACTCACCTGATATTTGGACTGTTTCCTTATATACTGAAATGCTTAAATCTATTACGTTATACTTGCTGTTTATGTAATACCTATTGTTTCTTTACTCTTGAATGGCGACTGCCATGATGGAACTTTGTAAGCCACATTGAGCCTGCAAATGGGTGGGAAAATGTGGGGTACAAATGCAACAAATCTCTCTATATAAAAGGCAACCCCAACGTTCTGAAGCCTCCACGGAAGTTGAGGCGCCCGAGATATCCGGTGTGCCCTGGAGTGTCTGCACCGCCCTCACGTCAAAACGTCATGACGTCGAGGGCGGAGCTATAACACTCGGAGGGCCGAAACGCGAGGCGAACCCTGAACAACGCAAGTAGCTCGGAGGGACGGAGGGAGGGTCTGCACCGCCCTCGCGTCAAAACGTCATGACGTCGAGGGCGGAGCTATAACACTGAGAGGGCCGAAACGCAATGCGAACGCCAACCCCAAACAAGGCAAGTAGCTCGGAGGGACGGAGGGAGGGGGCCCCTTGCTAGCGCCCGTTTCATTGCGCTCAGAAACGGGCATTTTTTCCTAGTAAATAAATAAATACCGTTTAATGCCAATTTGGGGGGCCACATTTTGAGCACCATTTACTGAAATCAGTCCTTCATGTTTTTTTCATTCATCAATAATACATAAGTACATAAGAATTGCCATACTGGCAAAGACCAAAGGTCCATCGAGCCCAGCATCCTGTTTCCAACAGTGGCCAATCCAGGTCACAGATACCCGGCAAGATCCTAAAAATGTACAAAACATTTTATACTGCTTATCCCAGAAATAGTGGATTTTCCCCAAGTCCATTTAATAACGGTCTATGAACTTTTCCTTTAGGAAGCCGTCCAAACCTTTTTTAAACTCTGCTAAGATAACAGCCTTTACCACATTATCTGGCAACGAATTCCAGAGTTTAATTACACATTGAGTGAAGAAACTTTTTCTCCGATTCGTTTTAAATTTTCTACATTGTAGCTTCATCGCATGCCCCCTAGTCCTAGTATTTTTGGAAAGCGTGAACAGACGCTTCACATCTACCCGTTCAACTCCACTCATTATTTTATAGACCTCTTTCCTGATAGTGGAACCACCACGCATGCATGATCTATTGCGAATGCACAAACTCAGGAAAACAGTACGCCCTCTTTCTGAGAGAGCCTGTTCTTTTTCAACACAGTGCGCAGTATTACTGGAAACTGACGTAACGACAAAGTAGACAGATAAAAACGAATAAAATGAAAAATTCTCATAAACAACATGGAAAATGACCCGAAACAAAAATGTTCAGCTCCCCATCCTTAGTCTTAACGGAATCAGGACTTCATTATTTTATTTCCCAACTATTATTCCGACATGGGATGAAGAAGAATCCTGCAAACCCTGCCTGACAAGAAATGCCCAAACTAGGGGCAAGCTTTTTGAAGAGTGATTTTTCAGCACAGATTCCACCTCCACCCCCACTCTACAATGGCTTTTCTGCTGCAGGCACAGCTGCTCTGAGTGCTTCACATTTCCTGAGACAATCCAGTATACTTACTTATGCTACCATCTGCAATTTAAGTAATCTTTCAAAATTTCAAAGAACTGATAACACCATGTTTATCAGCGTGCATTCCAAATACGTGCAGAAAAGAGGGCCGCCTAGGCCTGCCTCCCTGTTCCTTGACATCTCTGACATCGAGGTCATTAGGGGAAAAAAAAGTCTGGGCAGACAGGATGGACCAATTCATCTTTTCAGCTATCATCTTTTATATTATCACAGAGATGTACAAAGAACAGGAGAGAAGGTACATGTCCTTCCAAAAAAACAGAAAAGGCGACCATGTGCTTTTAAAAACCAGCACTTAGGAAAGGACTGAATTATTTAGTTAGATAATTTAGCCCATGGGTTCCCAAACCTGTCCTGGGAGATCCCAGCTAGTCGAGTTTTTATGATATTTTATTTATTTAGGGCGTCTTTTACTAAGACGTGTTCACGATGCGAGAACCCCCCCCCCCCCCCCCAACCCCTTCCCAGGGCTGGTGTTAAACTTGCAGGGCATAAACTGGAGAGGGGGCCCAAAGCCTACCTTCAAGCTATGTCTCCTCCAGATTGAGACAGGCATAAGGGCCCAGGGCAACTGCCCTAGTTACCATCCCCTAACGCCAGCCATGCTACTTCCCCCAAATCCTTCTCCTATTTCAAATATGGGGGAGTGGCCTAGTGGTTAGAGTGGTGGGCTTTGGTCCTGGGGAACCGGGTTCGATTCCCACTTCAGGCACAGGCAGCTCCTTGTGACTCTAGGCAAGTCACTTAACCCTCCATTGCCCCAGGTACAAATAAGTACCTAAGCTGCATTGAGCCTGCTAGGAGTGGGAAAGCACGGGGTACAAAAAAAAAAAAAAAATATATATATATATATAGTACACTCTTCCCTTAGGTTTCTGTACATTCAAAGATATGCTTTGTATGTTGTGTTTCTTGATTCATTGTCTCCATCTTAGTCTCTCATCAAGCTTGAAAGGGGAAGGGATTTGAAATGCTGCCTTTCTGTGATTGCAATCAAAGCAGTTTACATATTACACACAGGTACAAAATGTACCAGGGGGGTCGATGAAGGGTTAAGTGACTTGAGCAGAATCATAAGGAGCTGCACTGGGACTTGAACCCAGGTCCTCTGGTTCCCGGTCCCCTGCACTAACCATTCAGCTGCCCATCTACTCCTCATTATTTCCACAGCATAAGAGATCCTAATGTCATCTGCAAAAAAGAAAAAAAAACTTTCCCAAGCAGCTCCTCTGCAGTCCCTCCAGATGGAAATTCTTCTAAGGCCTGAGTAAGGCCTGAATAAACTGAGCACACAATGGTATCTTCACTGCGGATCTGAATGTTTTTGCAGGTCTGTAGGGGCTGCTGGTTTAAACATCGAGGAAAAAATGCATAACCTTTTCAAAATAATTTTTTTGGACTCTCAAGTAATAAGAGTGTCAGTGCTCCCACGATGCTCGCATTAAATGGTAGCCTACGTCACTACCAATTAGAATTGGACAATTCATCCAACAGAAGACTGCAAGCCAGCAACTTGTATAAGAGTCAGCAATCTCGGCTTTTGCAGCCTATTTTCTCACAACCGTTTTACTATATCAAGAATGGTCCTGGTCCAAAGAGCTAAGCCATATATCCTGTTCCCACAAAACAGCCTCAGGTTTAACTATGAAGAGGACAAGGACGCACTGCCCGACTCTTCAGACTGTCTGCCTGGCTACCTAATACACAGAGGAACAGTGGGAAAACAGAGCCTAGAAATTGGTTTGGCAGCTCGCAAATTACAGTGGTTTGCTAGCTCTGGCATCAGTGAAAAAGAAAATATTCTGCTCTGAGTGAATGTGCTGAGCCTCACAGGAGAAAAAGTCTCATGACTTGTTTATCTTTTAGCGTCCCTGGGCTGCCCTGAATTTCGGGGCTAACTTGCCCAGGCTGGCAAGAGTTCAGCTGAATGCTGGGACCCACCTCCTTTCCCGATTCCACTGAATATAAAAGCTGGCTCAACAGCCAATAGACAGGGCTTGATATGAACACCTTCTCAAACACAAACATTTAAAGGTGTATCTGTAGTTGGGATGAGCTGTCCTTTACAACGGCGCAGGAAATGCTGACGACATACCCAGTAGCGTGCCAAGGGCTGGGCGGTGGGGACGGTCCGCCCCAGGTGCAGGCAGCAAGGAGGTGAATGAAGCAGCTGCGCAGCTGTTGGCTCCACCCCCCTTTGACGTTACTTCCTATTCCAGGACAGGGGACCAGCAGAGCCGACAGCTGCGCGACTGCTCCGTGCACCCCCAGGTGACGAGGATGATGCGCTTTAGAGGAGGGGGAGGTGGGTGATACGCTGAGAGGGGAGGATGGGGTGATGCGCCACTCTTTCCTAATAATGGAACCACCGTGCACGTGCAAACTTGTGCTGCAATCATGCACTATTGGGAAAATAGCGCAAGCTCAAAACCCAGCGCTAATTCCCACTTATAACACTAGGTGCGGGTCAGCTGCGTATAACAGCAAAATAAGAAAATGTTAGAAACACAGATTTTTGTTCAAGTGTTTTTTCTGATAGGCAATGTAGAGTTGGAGAGTTTGTGATTGCAGAACTTCATGTTACGTATGTTAATGAAGATATATTTTTATTTGCATTTTAATATGTATGTTTTCATGGAAACTGCTTAGTCGTATTTAAAATAAATAAATAAATAAATAAATAAATAAATAAATATACACTCATGGAACCGGTAACTAGGGCCTTGGTAAAGGCTTTTTCACGTGAGGTTCACAAGCCTCGTGACTTGCACAACTCATCGTTGGTCCATAATGGCTGCCAGAATCCAATTAGTGGTGCTAATTATTGGTGTACACAGCCCGACAATGGTTCCTAGTCACTCTTCAACTGACCCAACAATGACACCCTCCCCTTAAGAAAAGTTCCTCTCTAACTAGTCTGGGCTACCTTAAGAACACTGATCCCGCCCTGGGAGGAAGTGAGCCGGGAGGGGTGGAGTCAATACTTGGGAGTTTAAAAGACAGGGCCAGGCTGAGGTTAAGGAGGCCCAGGGAAGGAAGAGCTGAAGCACAAGTCTATGCCTTTACTAAATGTGTTTAGATACTGTGACCTGGCTGAGGTAAGCCAGCTTTGTTTTCTTGTTAAGACTTGCAAGCCTGGCTGAGGTCTGACTGCAGCCAGACCTGAGTCTCACAACTTATGGGCTGTGTTTGGGGCGGGGCAGCCTCACCAGCCACAGACTGCTTGGCCTGCTAGCCAGAGGCCTACTCAAGATTGGTACTAAATAAGAGAAACTGTTGCATCTGATGTTCCTGGCCTATGAGGCAACAGGGCTCAGGTGAATAAAAACATTTACTTTCACACTTACCGTATTTTTCGGACTATAAGACGCATTTTTTCCCCCCAAAATTTGGGAGGAAAATGGGGGGTGCGTCTTATAGTCCGAAGGTAGATTTGGCTGGCTGGCTGGCTGGCTGGCTGACCGCCCGCCCTCCGAGTTCGGGATCGCCCTCCCCCCGGCCCTGTCACCACTTCTCCCTACTCACGTCACGCGATCTTCCCTGGTGGTCTAGTGACGTCGGGGCAGGAAAGAGCCCCCTCTTTCCTGCCCAGCGCGCTGCTCTCCATCCTCCTGTATGCAGCCTGACGGTCTCGGCGAGATTCAAAATGGCCGCCGAGACTTCAATTCACGCGTGTCGTGAGTAGGGAGAAGTGGTGACAGGGCCGGGGGGAGGGCGATCCCAAACTCGGAGGGAGGGCTTCGGACAAGACGCACCGGAGCACCTAGGTTTTAGAGAAGGGAAAAAGGAAAATTTTTTTTTTCCTATTTCCCTCCTCTAAAACCTAGGTGCATCTTATAGTCCGAAAAATACGGTATATACCTTGTGTGGCTCAGTTATCCCAGGGTCACCCCATAACCCTTTCCCGTGGTCTCACAGAAGTGTTCCATAAAGTTGCACATGAATTTACAGAACATGCCTGAGTGGGCCCAAGTTTGGTGCCAGCATTTACACCTGGTTTTACCAGGCATAAGTCCGGCACCTAAAAGTTTGACGTGGAATTGGCGCTAAGTGCGATTCTATAATAGAATTGTGCTTAGTGCCGATGTTTTCAGACACTGAATTTTGAGCGCTATTTCTTAAATCCAGTCCACAGTGTGCACTATTTTCAAAAAAATGTACACTATTATCAACAACCAACAAAATAGCCAAATGAAAATGAATAAAATGATAATTGCTGAAAATGGCATAAGAAACAACACAAAATGAACATTTTTGGGCTGCCCATCCCTAATCTGTAGTTTATTTTGACCTGGGTCAGAACCTCATCAAGACCAAATGTGTGAAAGAAGACATTATATTGCGCATTAGCCACCAATGCACACCACACGGGCTGGATGTCCCACCTTGATTGCAAAGTTTTCAGCTTTATTTTACATGTCAGTAGAAAATTGTTTGTATAATAAAATTGTGCCAGTTCTACAAAATCGATGAAGGGATTAATTATTATGTACTTACTATGCAATATGCCACCAGAGCTCCTTGTGCAAATCCTGCTACCACATCGCTAGGGTGATGCTTGTGGTCAGAAACGCGGGACAGACCGGTGTACAATGCCATCATGATCAGAGTGAACTGAATAAGGGGACGCAGGAGTCGAGCTCCCCTCCAGGTGAACCTTGCCTGCAGGTAGAACTAGACAAAGAAAAATTGGAGAGATCAATGATAATCATCAAAGCACAAAAGTAATGAAAAAAAGGACCACCACCGAAGCATTGCTTTCATATTTAACCTTATGGCATGTGGGCATGTGCAAAAGACCCTGTCTGTTAAAGGTTCATGCCGCTGACGGGTAGACCTTAATTAGGGCTATCCTTGTCAAGGGCTATCCCCTGGATTCAATATATGGTGCCGGAGTGGAGGAGTGGCCTAGTGGTTAGGGTGGTGGACTTTGGTCCTGGGGAACTGAGGAACTGAGTTCGATTCCCACTTCAGTCACAGGCAGCTCCTTGTGACTCTGGGCAAGTCACTTAACCCTCCATTGCCCCATGTAAGCCGCATTGAGCCTGCCATGAGCGGGAAAGCGTGGGGCACAAATGTCACAAAAATAAAATAGATACTATTGGAGATTCTACATGGAATGTTGCTATTCCACTAGCAACATTCCATGTAGAAGGCTGCGCAGCCTTCTGTTTCTGTGAGTCTGACGTCCTGCACGTACGTGCAGGACGTCAGACTCACAGAAGCAGAAGCCTGCGCGGCCACATGGGTGATCTGCAAGGGCCGACTTCTACATGGAATGTTGCTAGTGGAATAGCAACATTCCATGTAGAATCTCAAATAGTAGCAACAGTGGAGGAGTGGCCTAGTGGTTAGGGTGGTGGACTTTGGTCCAGAGGAACTGAGTTCAATTCCCACTTCAGGCACAGGCAGCTCCTTGTGACTCTGGGCAAGTCACTTAACCCTCCATTGCCCCATGTAAACCGCATTGAGCCTGCCATGAGTGGGAAAGCGCAGGGTACAAATGTAACAAAAATAAAATGGATACTATTGGAGATTCTACATGGAATGTTGCTACTGTTGGAGATTCTACATGGAATGTTGCTACTATTGGAGGTTCAACATGGAATGTTGCTATTCCACTAGCAACATTCCATGTAGAATCTCAAATAGTAGCAACAGTGGAGGAGTGGCCTAGTGGTTAGGGTGGTGGACTTTGGTCCTGGGGAACTGAGGAACTGAGTTCGATTCCCACTTCAGTCACAGGCAGCTCCTTGTGACTCTGGGCAAGTCACTTAACCCTCCATTGCCCCATGTAAGCCGCATTGAGCCTGCCATAAGTGGGAAAGTGCGGGGTACAAATGTCACAAAAAAAAAAAAAAAAAAAAGTTGCATGCCAAAATTTGGGTGTGTACCTAGGTTGCGCTTCTGATCTCATTTGCAACTTTCTTTAAATTAGTATCTTATTTTGTTATTCCTGTCACTCTATCTATCTAAATGTTCCATCTTTGCTTACACCCTATGCTGCCTATGAAAATGTTTTAATACGTATTGTGTTGACATTGTAAGTAGTATACTACGCCATACTTTGTATTGTTATTTGAATATTTTTTACTGTTGTAATTGTCTATGGCTTATGTTTGACTTATTCTTGCTGTACGCCACCTTAAGTGAATTCCTTCAGAAAGGCAGTAAATAAATCCTAATAAATCAATAATTATTGATCAACAAGCCCTTAACTAGCAATAACTGGGTGCTAACAACCAGTTACTGCAGTTAATTGGCATCAATTGGAATTTAAGTACGCAACCGTTCTATTTTATAAGGGTTGGCGTCTAATTTTCACAGCACATATCTGAAAGGGGGGCGTGGTCGTGTCAGGGCGTTTCAAAAACCACGCGTGGTATTAGAGTACACCCAAAATGCACCTAAATTGGGAGCTGCCATTTACACCTGCTTTTAGCAGGCGTGAGTACAGCGCCCAAAGGTTAGGCGCCAGATTGGAGCTGAATGCTATGGAGAACCTATCTGCAAACACTTAGGACTGCAGATTTAGTGGTACACACGTTGATTGTAAATTCCTGGGGAGGGAAATGAATACCCTACTATGCCTGAATGTAATTCACCTTGGGACTACCACTGAAAAAAAACAAGCGCTACCCTCTCCCCCCCACACAAAAAAAACAAACAAACTGGATGCTCCTAAATCATTTAGGGGTCCTTTTACTAAGCTGCGGTAAAAAGCGGCCTTAGTGCACCCTTACGCAGTTGTTTCCCGCACGCTAAGGCCAGTTTTACTGCAGCTGTAAAAATTGCTTTTTAAAAAAATTAATGGCCCTGCGCTAATGCGCTAATGTTGCCATTAAAAACATTTACCACATGAGCACTTATCACCACCCATTTTGTAGGTGGTAAGGGCTAATGCGGTATCCGTGCGCTAACCAGTTAGCACACGCTAATGTAGCTGCGCGAACTCCCACTCTCCGTCCTCTGACATGTCCCTCAAAATATATATGTATATTTTTAGTGCATGTTTAATGCACACAGATTTGACAGTTACTGCAAGACATCTCAAAAAAGATAAAGTGGAATTAGAAAAGGCGCAGAGAAGAGCGACGAAAATGATAAAGGGGATGGGACGACTTCCCTATGAGGAAAGGTTGAAGCGACTAGGGCTGTTCAGCTTGGAGAAAAGATGGCTATGGGGAGATATGATAGAGGTCTATAAAATAATGAGTGGGGTGCAAGGGGTAGATGTGAAGCGTCTGTTTACGCTTTCCAAAAATACTAGGACTAGGGGGCATGCGATGAAACTACAAAGTAGTAAATTTAAAATGAATCGGAGAAAAACTTTCTTCACTCAATGTGGTAAAGGTGGTTAGCTTAGCGGGGTTTAAAAAAGGTTTCAGCGGTTTCTTAAAGGAAAAGTCCATAGATCATATTAAAATGCACTTGGGGAAAATTCACTGCTCATTTCTGGGATAAGCAGCATAAAATGTTTTGTACTTTTTTGGGATCTTGCCAGGTATTTGTGACCTGGATTGGCCACTGTTGGAAACAGGATACTGGGCTTGATTGATGGACCTTTGGTCTGTCCAAGTATGGCAATACTTATGTACCTGAGTGGGTCCTGTGGTATGCCATTTTAAGCTGTGTTAGGCACAACTGATTTTAAGGCCCCCTTAAATGAATGATCCTGGCAGGTATTCCTTTTGGGGAAATTTTCAAACTCCTCTCCTAGGTGCAAAGTTCACAGGTACTTTGCAAACCCTATATCTAATTTTTAAATGCACTTTTCTTTTAAAAGCTGCCCGCAGGTGCTTAGCAGCTGCTTTTCGGACAGCTGAAATGTCATCAGAAAATACTGCACATAAATTTCAAATACCATCTACATGCGTAATTTACTGCCCATGAAAGCGACACACCTTGAGGAGCGCCTCCTAATAATTCGCTTTGGATGACTGTGTAATTTTACCCGGGCCGAAGGAAGAAATTTGCAGACGACCAATTTCACTGGCTAAATCTCTCTGAAAATCGCCTGACATTCGTTGTTTTCCCTCCTGACCAATGGCCAAAGCAGATTTTAGTTTCGCTGTAAAGGGCATTCCTGCTATAAAGAATTAGATTTTTACAAGCTGAGTGGTTGTATTTGAGTGAAAAACCCCGTTCCCAGTTAATGAGAGCATCAATAAAAGAAATATTAAGCGTTCATGGATACGAGTGTTCAAACTTTTGGCGTTTTTTTTTATTTTTTTTACAGACGGCGTACTGTTTGATTAAACAGACAATCACAACGTAGTGAGCTATATGCCCTGATTGCTTGGTTATTCCATTGTTCCATGTTACACCCATAAGAACCATTCTGACCCCTGAGGCAGGCATTTGTACACCAAAACACGGCCCTTGTCAGGTCATTTTCAAATTTAAGGACGACCGTTATCTCTATCCTGAAGGCCCAGTGTTGCTTTCTTTCTGTTTATGCTTGTATGCTGTTTTTACCCCCTCTTTTGTGACTGTGTTCAAACTTAACTAAATATATCTCACTTGCTGTCACCCTAGAAATGTGGGAGATAATTTTATAGCAAAAACAAAAAAGCACCAAGAGCCCTCAATATTTTTCTTTTGTTACATTTGTACCCCGCGCTTTCCCACTCATGGCAGGCTCAATGCAGCTTACATGGGGCAATGGAGGGTTAAGTGACTTGCCCAGAGTCACAAGGAGCTGCCTGTGCCTGCAGTGGGAATCGAACCCAGTTCAGCAATGTGGCCGCGCAGGCTTCTGCTTCTGTGCAGGACGTCAGACTCACAGAAACAGAAGCCTGCGCAGCTGCCTTCTACATGGAATGTTGCTAGTGGAATAGCAACATTCCATGTAGAATCTCCAATAGTAGCAACATTCCATGTAGAATCTCAATAGTAGCAACACTCCATGTAGAATCTCCAATAGTATCTATTTTATTTTTGTTACATTTGTACCCTGTGCTTTCCCACTCATGGCAGGCTCAATGCGGCTTACATGGGGCAAAGGAGGGTTAAGTGACTTGCCCAGAGTCACAAGGAGCTGCCTGTGCCTGAAGTGGGAATCGAACTCAGTTCCTCAGTTCCCCAGGACCAAAGTCCATCACCCTAACCACTCCTCCACGGTTGCTACTATTTGAGCTATTCCACTAGCAACATTCCATGTAGAAGTCGGCCCTTGCAGATCACCAATGTGGTGGCCGCGCAGGCTTCTGCTTCTGTGAGTCTGACGTCCTGCACGTACGTGCAGGACGTCAGACTCACAGAAACAGAAGCCTGCGCAGCCTTCTACATGGAATGTTGCTAGTGGAATAGCAACATTCCATGTAGAGTCTCCAATAGTAGCAACATTCCATGTAGAATCTCCAATAGTATCTATTTTATTTTTGTTACATTTGTACCCCGCGCTTTCCCACTCATGGCAGGCTCATTGCGGCTTACATGGGTCAATGGAGGGTTAAGTGACTTGCCCAGAGTCACAAGGAGCTGCCTGTGCCTGAAGTGGGAATCAAACTCAGTTCCTCAGGACCAAAGTCCACCACCCTAACCACTAGGCCACTCCTCCACACAATTCCTTTAATTCTATAGCTCAAAACGTCAATCTTCTATAAATGACCCGACACGGGCCATTGTGTTTCGGTGCACAGAGCCAGAGGTCAGCTGTGTTAGGACGTCTAATTAATACGATGTGCAGTGACGGGACTTTCTCTCTTACACATATATATCGGAGCACAGACGGTCACCGCGCATCGCATTATTTAGACATCATCACACAGCTGACCTCCCGGCACAGAAAATGTTCTATAAAATTATCACTCTAGGGTGTAACTTGATTAGGAATAGAGACACAGACCAGGCATAAATAGTGATATTGGAGTGGCAGTACCTATTGAGAACATCGATACAGGAAAACCTGGAAAAGCACAACATGAGAAATTAATACTAAGGCGATATCGGCCTCAGTCAAGAAAGTGGGCAAAAAAAAATGGCATAAGTCAATGTAAAGATTAAGGGCTCGAACTGCTGAAGTGACGTCAGACGGGCATTGTCCACTGACACTTATCTGGGATTTGTTTCCGGCGAAACCTCGGACACAACCCACTTCCCAGGTTCCTGTGGGAAACAGGACTGAAAGAGAAGAAGTAAGAGGAAAACTACAGCAGTCTGTTCACAAATCAAAACTGTCTAAAGCACAGCCAACTGAGAACGTTTAGGGGGGGAAGCAAGATGGGACGCTTTGACAGACAGCGGCCTTCCTGTGAGCAAGGAAGGAAGAGGAGCGGGCCTGGAGCTGTCTGAGAAAAGGTTTGCACGTCAGATAGCTGTGTGCTGCTATCTACAGACAAATGGAAATGTGATGGTGGAAAGAGCATGTGAAGGACAAATGCTTGAGAAACACATTCTCACAATCACTGAAGCAATAGCCTTAGGTAATAAAACTCCAGTTATGACTGAACATGCAGAGAAATTGTACAACAACAGTTTAAGGCCTAATTTGCTTTCTGATGAAACCCTATCAAATAAAGCAGTGTGTGTCTGGTAAGAGGAAGGCCAACGTCACATGTGGCCTCTGCCAGTAATCATTTTATTTTCTGCAGGGAGAAACCTACATGTAGATTCCCTAAATTCTACTCCACCTTTTTTCTAGTAGGCCTCTGGCTCAGAAACCTGGCAGAGCTGAAACAGCATTCAAAATATTTTGTCATACACCTTCAAAGGATGAGAAAGGAAAGTATGACCCCCCTCAAATGTGAATAATGTTGGGTTATAAGTTAGCTAGTGTTCAATCTGAGGGAGTTTATTGAAACCCTCTACTCAATGTGCAGCGGTGGCTAAGAAAGCAAATAGAATGTTAGGTATTATTAGGAAAGGAATGGAAAACAAAAATGAGGACGTTATAATGCCTTTGTATCGTTCCATAGTACGACCGCACCTCGAATATTGTGTTCAGTTCTGGTCGCCGCATCTCAAAAAAAGATATGGTGGAATTAGAAAAGGTGCAGAGAAGGGCGACGAAAATGATAAAGGGGATGGGACGATTTCCCTATGAGGAAAGGCTAAAGCGGCTAGCGCTCTTCAGCTCGGAGAAAAGACGGCTAAGGGAAGATATGATAGAGGTCTATAAAATAATGAGCGGCATGAAACATGTAGATGTGAATTGCTTGTTTACTCTTTCTAGAAGTATTAGGACTAAGGGGACTAAGTAGTAAATTTAAAACAAATTGGAGAAAATATTTCTTCACTCAACGTGTAATTAAACTCTGGAATTCATGACCGGAGAATGTAGTAAAACCAATTAGCTTAGTAGGGTTTCAAAAAGGTTTGGAAAGCTTCCTAAAAGAAAAGTCCATACGCAGTGGCGTTGCGAGGGCAGCTGACACCCGGGGCGGGTCGCCGCTGCGCGCGCACCCCCCCCCGGGTGCAGCGCGACGCACCCCCCCCCCCCCCCGCAAGAACATACCTGGAAGGCGGTGAGGGGCGGGCGGAAGAGCCAATCCACGCACGCCGCTGGGGGGGGTGTCGGCGCCTCGCTGGTTCCTTGCTCTCTCTGCCCCGGAACAGGAAGTAACCTGTTCCGGGGCAGAGAGAGCAAGGAACCAGCGAGGCGCCGACACCCCCCAGCGGCGTGCACCCGGGGCAGACCGCCCCACCTTCCTACGCCACTGTCCATAAGCCATTATTAAGATGGAATTGGGGAAAATCCACTGCTTATTTCTAGGATAAGCAGCATAAATTATATTGTACTATTTTGGGATCTTGCCAGGTAATTGGATTGGCCACTGTTGGAAACAGGATGCTGGGCTTGATGGCCCTTCGGTTCGTCCCAGTATGGCAACAATTATGTTCTTATGTAGGGTCTTTGAAACACAAAAATGGAAGCGGTTAGTAGAAGATGTAAGACTGCAAACACAGTCTGCCTGAAGTTATTAACATTTTTTTCTTAAGAAAGAGGGCTGACAGGTTAATAACTCCTGAAGCATCTCCTCCTTCCTGCAGAGAAATGATCTGTGCATCCCACCTGGTCTCTCCTGTTCTTAAGTCCTTGCACTGGTTTCTGGTAATTCAGAGGAACAAATTTTAGATGTGTCCACTGAGCTTTAAAAGCCTTGGTGGGAGTAGGACCACCTTACCTGGCCAAGGTTTTGGGCAATAACCAAATATTTGAAAAGTATTAATCCGCAAATGAACCTTTTCCGGAGGTGCGAAGGCGGTAGAACGAGAGGACATGAAATGAGTGAAGGGGGGCAGACTCAAGAAAAATGTCAGGAAGTATTTCTTCACGGAGAGAGTAGTGGATGCTTGGAATGCCCTCCCGCGGGAGGTGGTGGAAATGAAAACGGTAACAGAATTCAAACACGCGTGGGATAAACATAAATTGAATCCTGTTCAGAAGGAATGGATCCTCAGGAGCTTAGCCGAGATTGGGTGGCAGAGCCGGTGGCGGGAGGCGGGGATAGTGCTGGGCAGACTTATACGGTCTGTGCCCTGAAGAGGACAGGTACAAATCAAAGTAGGGTATACACAAAAAGTAGCACATATGAGTTTATCTTGTTGGGCAGACTGGATGGACCATGCAGGTCTTTTTCTGCCGTCATTTACTATGTTACTATGTTGTGCTCAGTGGATACTAATCTGCTCAAAGTGGCATCTCTGAAGATAGCTAGATTGTCCAGCATGTGACCTGCTACCTATTTAATCGCTGGCCTGCGTTAATACATGATAATACACTTTGCTCTTTATTAACTGCACAACTGCCTTCCCAAAAGCGCTGGGAACATTTTTTCAAGGGTTACCACAAAGACTGTGTAGTTAATACACATCAGGTGCAAAACTTTAGCACACTTTGATAAATGGGCCTCAAGATAAACTAACTGAAAATTATGCTTTACTGGGATAAGCGTTCGATTAGTGGTTAGAGCACCGGTCTTGCAGTCTAGAGGTGGCCGGTTCAAATCCCACTGATGCTCCTTGTGATCTTGGGCAAGTCACTTAACCCACCATTGCCTCAGGTACAAACTTAGATTGTGAGCCCTCCTGGGACAGAGAAATATCCAGAGTACCTGAATGTAACTCACCTTGAGCTACTACTGAAAAAGGTGTGAGCAAAAATCTAAATAAATAAATACAATCAAGATACACCACAAAATAAATGTTCAGCCATCTGGATGACTTGCGAGCCTGTCCGGGCATTTCTGCATTTCCACTTTTTTTCTCAGTGTACAACTTTATTAACATTTATTCTTTTGAAATTTGGAAATTGCATACTCAGTTTAAAAGTAGCTTGTAACTGGCTGAGATATGCACTGGGAGATCCACCACCTCGGCCACCCTTAGGCATAGGGAGCCGGCTATTCTCCCCAGTAAAGGGCTGGGACCCCCTTCCAAAGCAGTGGCTAGGAGGGTTCCCCCATGATGACACTAGCACAGGCTGAGGCTCTTCTAACACCATCGGCTGGTGTTTGGCCGAATTGGACATGCCTCTTCAGGGGGCGGACATCCCAAAATATCTGTGAGCAAAATCCAAATAAATAAGAGTCGATCAGTCCATCCCTAGAGTTGGGTCTTTTACTAAGCCGCGGTAGTGTTTTCGGCTTGCGGTAGAAATCAGCCGACGGTAAACAACGAGATGCCTGCAGGAATAAAATGGGTGTCTCAGCGTTTACTGCCGGCTGATTTCTACCACAAGCCAAAAATGCTACCGCAGTAAAAGACCCCCTACATGGCTAACTGCGACCCCCTTTTACTAAGGCGCGCTCACGTTTTTAGCGCGCACTAAATGTTAGAGACGCCAATGCATTCCTATGGGCATCTCTAACATTTAGCGTGCGCCCAATTTTAGCGCACGCTAAAAACGTGAGCCCGCCTTAATAAACGATGCCCTGCATCCCTTAATTGTAAAGGCATATGAAAAATCTCTGGTCAACGGATAAATACTTCCTTGAAGTTCCCAATTTTTGAACAGTGAGTCTTCATGGCCTTCACTTATCCACCTTTCAAATTATTGATCCAAAACGATGGAATTCGTTTATCTCTAGATCGATGCAAAATTGACTCACTACTGCAATTTAAAAAAAACATCTCAAGACCTGAGCTTACTTAATTTAGCCTAGACAGATTTAATATGACCCTGGCTGTGAAGTATAGATAAAGCTCTCATTTCATTTAATATTTTATGTTGTTTTTCTTGTGTATGTTTGATTGTAGTTTGCCGCGAACAGTGGAATGAGCGGAATATAAATGCTTTAAAATAAATAACTGCTAGGCTTTCAGGTTTGCTCATTTCTGAATCGCCTGTTTCTACTGTTTAATTGAATTGGTACTGGTGTGCTAATAACGAGCTGCTCAGAAGGGCACCTACGTCACAAGAGGCCTGGTTTAAGGATGTTTTCTGATCTTGTGTTTCAAATCCAGCACCTCAGTTGAGGCAAGCTTGCTGTATTCTCCCCAGAAAGCATTAACGAACTGGTGAATGAGTGTATGCTGCGGGACGGTAGCCGATGAGAGGATGACGAGGAAACAACTCAAAGAGAAGGATAGGGGATAGGGGGGCAGGGCGTCGAAGTCAAAATGTTTCCATGATGTCGGCAAAAGGAGAAAGCAGAAAGATAAAACGATAAAAATCAAATCCTGTTGAAAAGCCTGGAACTAAGACCGATCAGAATCACTCCAGCAACACTGCAGCTGCCATGCACACGCCAGGGTTTCAAGAAAAATAAACTACAGAGCCCGGGACTCAGATCCGATCACTGGAGATTAACTTCCGTACAAATATACAAACATTTGAATAGAAGCAAAGCACAGGCTTTTCGTAGCTGGTCTTAGATTACCATGAGAATGCTAGCATTTGCTGTCCAGTTCTCAAACTGTACAGAACGCTGAAATGTGGGCCTGACAACCAGGGCAGGAAGGGTAGGTGTTGTATCAGATAGAGCATGAACAATAAAGATGGTGCCTGGGTATCCCCGAAGGCACCAGGTCAGCAGCAATGTTTAAAACGTATTGGCAACGTCAGAAAGCTTGGTGCTGAAGCAGAGACACCCACAGTCAACAATCCTAGGGGCAAGAAGTATCTGGGCAATATATATATTTTTTTAATGTTTATATCCATCAAGTCACAACGTATCAAAGAGATCCATACATTTCCATTTGAAAAACTTTAGTTTCCAACATTTCTATGCTATGCCAGTGACAAAATTCTTTTGAGAATATATATATATATATATATATATATATATATATATATATATATATATATATATATACAGAGAATCAAGTCTATAAAGAAAACACACACTTGGGATAGAGATCCAAATGTTTAACGTAATTTATTTGCTAAAATGGAGCTGGAATGGCTATACTGTCAATCTGACGGCTTAAAAGGAGTGTTGGAGAATCTCTGAGAAAGGAATCTGAGTTCTCTTGGCCTCTGCCAAATTCCTAAAAATAATTATTTGCCAGCCTCTCAGCCTCAGTTCAATCTAAAGCAGAGATATATTTTACGCTAAGGGGGCCTTCTAGTCATGTGCGCTAAGTTTTTTGTACGTATCATTCATTAACAGTGAAAATGAACGTACCTTGAGTTCAAAGGCTGCGCACTAATGGTTTGGGGCACGCCCAGCCCATCTTCTTCAATTATCGTGTGTTAACACTGCTTATAAACGGTGCAGACACTTAGGAGGCACGAAGGGATCCCACACTAACAGCACATTCGACAGCATGGGGTATATTTTCCACGCCAACTAGAGTATGCTATCCATGCCCATTCTCCGCCCGTGCCCCACCTAATTCTCATCCCCTAACAAAACCCCCCAGATTCTAGAAATAGCATGCAAATTTCCACACGCAAATTTGCGTTCTATTCCGAGATACAAGCGTAACTAAATTGGCTAATAAGCCAATCAGCACCAATAATTGGGGGCTAACAATTATTGGTGTTAATTGGCAACAATTTGTATTTGCGCACGCAGCTTGCTACGCGCTATTCTATAAAGATCTGAGTGTAAATCTTTATAAAATAGCCTCACCAAATCTGCCACAATTGCAGGTACATGTACCCCGTTATGCTTGCTTGGGAGCAGGAATAAATGTATGCAACATTCTACCCACAAAAAACATGTTGCAAGTGATTTTCAGGAGGGCAGTTTTCAAAATGAAAATGCTTCTGTACTTTCCTTTTTAAAATTGCTGGAAATACCTTTTCGAGAAGAAAGACCAGGGGCCCTGTTTACTAAGTAGTCAAAAGTAGAGGCCGACAAAGGATGAATCAACACAGGAGATGTAAATCCAACAGTCTTTATTAATATCCTAAAAAGGTGGACCCGACACGGGCCGTGTTTCGACGCACGCAAGCGTCTGCATCAGGGGTTCAAACAGTAAGCTCTAAAACGGAGCACAGTCACTGTCGGAGCTAGTCAGTTTGTTTTGATTATAACAGTATTTGTTTAAGATCTACAGTTCTAAACTTCAGCAGGACTGCGATCCTGTGCTCCGTTTTAGAGCT